>NC_088981.1:50319369-50629080 GCF_963932015.1 Anas acuta
AGATTTGTATCAAGCAAGAGGTTTGTATTTCAGAACACCACCAAAGAACAGGTGAAGCATAGGAGTGGTGGGTGCTTCAACTTCAGCTGAAGACACGATGAATCTTTGTCGTATGTCATGTTCATGAAAAGGATGCATTTTTTGTCTCATTTCTAGAATTGTAGTGCCTCTCTCCCTTGTTAGTATAGGTATACTATTTGCAGTAACAAGGAAGCAGTCAGTAAACCTGTAATTTTGGGTTCTTGTTTTGGAGATGTTCTGTGACATTTGCAAGCTGAGGAAGTTGTATTTGATCAAAAGATTCTGTATTTAATCTAAACAGTCTTTAAGAGAAGTGATGGCTTTAATCTGATGTGGAGTGAGTGACCACGAGAATGAAAGACGATTTTTTTTTCTGTAAAAATCTACCATATGGTAAATGAATTCCAGTGAAACAAAGCTATTAAACAAAGACGGTGGTGGGGGTGGTAGCTGGTTTCTGCTAAACATCCACACAGAAGTTGACTTACATCATCACAACACAATATGGAATAGACTGGCCTGTGTGATTGTTTTGCAAAGGAAATAGGTGAACATCATTATAATACTATTGAAGAAGGGCTTACTAGTATATCCCCTCACCTGAATTGCTGGCCGTCATAAGGTGTTCTAAAAATTACTACATAAATCTTACTTTTTGATGATTTCTGAGATTGAATTCAGTTGAGCTGAAGCCTTTATTGCATTGAATCTTAATGTGAGTCAAGGACCAATGGACATGAATAAGAATTAAAAAGATGCATGAAAATAGCCTTAATAAAAAAGCACAGCACTTGGATGCCAGAGTTAGATTGAGTCCTGAATTGTCATTGACGGGTTTCTCAATCTTGTCAGTAATGATGGTCTCCCATGGTGCCAGCAAACAGAGAGCAATTTTCTGCAGTAGCTGCTGTGACCAGATTGTATTAAGATGAAATGTTGTCAGTGTTGTCATGAGACAAATATACAAGAGCTTCTACTTCATTGTATCTGATGCAAGGAGGAAAACCATCTTTCTGAGCCTTACACAGGATAGAGAACCCTCCTTGAATCAAGACTGGAAGAAAATGTTTTGGTCTTTCAGTCACGTGCCATTTATTGTGTCTTTATTGTAGAACACTTCTTTATAACTGGAACAAAATGAGATTGTGTATGTACAGACTACTTACAATGTATTAAATATCTTTTGGTCATTAATGTGGCTATATTATCTACAATAACGCTTTCCTTGTGTATTGTGTAGTAAAACAAATGTTCTTTGCAGGAAGAATAACCTAATCTAGTAGGAACATTCCTAGACAGCATTTTGTATTGCTAATACATGTTTTCTGTACAAAACTTAAATTTGTATTTCTTAGAAGTAAGCCAGGGTAGCAGTGGTTGCTGATGAGAAAGGAAAACAGAGTTGTTTAAATGGGTTTATTGAGAAGCATTGACATAGATGACAGGTATCTACGTCAGAAACTCTCAGTTCTCTTAAATCCATTTTGGTCTTTTGTCTGAGACCTTTATGATGATAAAAGTTCACAACAAAGCAGAATGGAAATGCAGTTATTTTCAATTATAATTAAATAGGATATTAATTATGCCAAAGTCTGGAGACAACGGGAAGTCATCAAATCCAATTAAATTTAAGCAGAAGTCTTGGGAAGGATGCTGTTAAAGGTTAATGTTCTTACATTTGTTTTTTGCCAGTGGTGAAAAAGACACACTGGCAGGTACTGCATACAAACTAGTGACTGGGCATAGTGACAAAATCAGTAAATCATAAAATTTCTGTCTTTGAAATTAGCTAGGATAGAACTTCCAGTATTAAGAGGATAAATTATATTTGCAGTCAGGTACAGTTGAGAGAAAGTAGAGGTAGCATATAATCGCAGCTCTAAGTCCTTCAGATACATCATCAGCTGAAATTTGCCTTTTTTCCTTTTTTCTTTTAAAAAGGTGTTCTTCATTATCATGTAACTAACCACAGTCTGTAATTCATCATGTAACCTATTGAGCATTGGAAGGTGGCAACAGTGACATCAGTTTTTAAAAAGGCTTTCTGTAAAGTTGAATTAATATTGACCTGTAATCTATATAGATGCTTGTCTGAAACAGCAAATAAAATTTTCTGGGAAATTAATAGAAACTGTGGTAAATTAGAATTAATGGGCATACAGATAAATATGATTTACTGAGCAACATTCATGGTGGCTTTTTAAATGGAGTGCTTGGCTCACAAGGCCAGTGGAATTCTTGGGAGTTATCAGCAAGTATGTGGGCAAAGCAGTGTCCGAATTTCCAGATAGCCTTCAACAAGACTCCTTTTCTGAGTGTTCTAAGGAAACTAAGTGGCTGTAGGATTGCTGCCTATACAATTCCTTGCATAGTAGGGATGCATAGTAGTTGAGCAAAACCAAGAATTAGCAATAGTTTGTGACTTCATGTATTAGCTGGAATCTGAGCTGGGATAGTGTTCAGCATATTCATAAGTTACCTGGGAACGGTCATGAACAGAGATTTGACCAAGTCTGTTGATAAAATTCTTCCTTTATAAGCAATAGGGGTCGGAACTGAAGCTGGCAGAAGGCAAGTTAGGAACAATAAAAGGGGACAGTTTTCCAGTAGTCATGGGACTTCACACAGAGCAAGATTTTGCCCTGGCCCCAGGTTTTATATTTTACAACCAAATTTGCTAAATTGGCTCTAAAATTTATTTTCAAATATAGCTGTTTCCCTGACAGTCACAAAATATGGCTGATATTGGTAGTAGCAGGTGATAACAAATGATAATCTTTGGTTAGCAGACAGAACTTCTGTTTTCACAGAGACACTGCCAGTACCTTTTGCAAGCAGTGATGCAGTAATACTGATGAATTGATGATGTGCTGTTTCACTGATACCATTTTCAGTCTTGCAAAGATACAAAGGAAGAATCTCACAGGTACCATGCTATCCTGGGTCAGAAAAGAACCCAGAAGTCTGAAACTGAAACGCTGCTAGGGATAGCTGAAAAATTGGATGCTTTAAAGTGGTAAAAGATATAAATTCTATTTCTTAACTCCTGCTTCCAAGGTTGAGACAGAAAGGATAAAGTGAAATGGAGGAGTGCAGAATATGAGAAATACACCACCAAAGGTGGTTGAGGCTCTTGGATACTTTTTTAAAAACTTATTCCAAGCATCTATTTCATTCCTCAACAAGCTGAAATTCTGATTTTCTGTTGTCTGAAGCTGCCAGGCATTGTTATACTAAATCATCCCTCACATCATCCCTTGGAACTTTCCATGGTAGATTTATAGTTTACACCCCATCTGCCTCCTAGGGGGTATACCCTCTGTCTTTATCCTCTCCTTCTTGCAAAATTTTACATTTTTTTCCAACATCTACTTGTTATATATGTACACATACTCCTCCTTTTGCCTCTCACATATATTATTGCATTTTACCTGCTCAAGATATCTTCCTTGTACCTGTTGTAAAAATTACCTGCTTGTTTGCTTCCTTGTATTGTATCTGTAGCCAGGTCTCTTTTATAACCCTTGTATTCTTCACAGCTGTGGTGCACAGACACTTTGTCTTTCTTCAAGGGACCACCCAGCTGTCTCATCAGATTCGCATGGCTTAGAGCAAAATAATCCTTGTAAACATAAATAAATTAGAGCTTTAAAAAAAATGCTGCAAAAATGTTTTGATATTGCTTCCAACAGTGCACAGCTGGAATGCTGAATCTGTAGGACAGGTAGATATAAAATGATTGACCAAGAGATTCTCTGCCAGATGATCAGAAGATATTAGTGCCTAAAATATCAACTGTCAAAATGTCTTAAAATCCTGCTTCTTGAGCAACATAATCTCTTAGCTGGGGTGGGAGGAAAGGTTATCATACAGCAGTCTGAGATGAGTGTGCCAGTTTCTTTCAATTCCTTCAACCTTCAGCAAGGACAGGGTAAGAAAAAAATGCTGCTCATCTATTTATTTTGCAACTGCATTCTTGGTATATGACATGGATCTGTTCTGAATCTTCCACAGATTAACCCTAAGTCTTAACCTTACTAGTTTTAAGAATCATCCCTAAAATTTCTTTAGTTTCTGAATGTCATTTTTGTTTTATGGATGCCAAATGCACATGAAATACTCTTATGTCAATTTTACACTGTGGTGAGGTCATTATTTCTCCTTGATAGTTCTTGCTCATACCCAAAAATTCCATTAGTACTTCTTGTCATAACTTCATATTGGGATTTCATGTTCTTTCTCAATCTTTTTCAGCTTCACCATTTCCCAGGTCTCAAACCTCCCATGGTGTTACTGTGGGCTGTAGTCTGGATTCCTCAATATGCCTACCATTCCAGTAATGGGTTTATCTGAATTACATCCTTCTCTGTATCACTGCTCACAAGCAGTCTTTGTGTAAGTTAGAAAATCAGCTATGCGTTTTGTGTTTATCTCTAGATTATTTTTGTAAATGTTTGATGGGATTTTATCTAGCACAGGGCATTACAAAACCACCCTTTCAGCATTTTGAGAATGATTCAGAATTAGATTATTTTAGACCATTTAGTACTCAGAATATGTGCTTTACAGATATAGTCCAGTGTTGTGCCATTTTCTAATTAGTAGTTAATGTGGTTCTAGCCAAAATGATACAAAATAAGAATGCCGCAACTTACAAGTTGGGAGATCAGTTCAGGGATGTATAATATCTAAAACCCTAGAACTAGATATGGCTGCCAAGACTTTCATTATGTAAACCCAAATTGTATTCCAACCTACTAGAAACTACATTTTTTGCAATCTTTTCCTTTATCTTGCATAATATTCATACTGCTTAGATTGCCTTTATTGTATGCTGGAATATGAACATGTTTCCGAATTTCTTAAGTTTTCTGTGTTAGCAGGCTAGTAGTAGTGGTTGAAATATCTCTCCAACCGTCTCCTTAGAGCTTCAGGGAGTAATTAGGAAATAAATAAGTAAAAGCTGATTTATTAATCCTTATCCCTAGTCCATAGTCAATATTTATCCACTCTACGTTATTTCTCGCAATGAAATCTTTCATCATTCTCATGCGATAAAAACACGTTCTGCTTTTTGCAAATACGAGTATCATATGAACACTTGAGCCTCATCGGTATGCTGTGAAGTTTTAGCATTTCCATCTGTAAATTAAGTTTTTAATATTGCTAAGATGTCTCTCATTACTATATTTTAAAACTTTTTTTTTTTTTTCCATAATGACTCTATACCTGCTATCAGTGACATGATTCTGGTTCTTCTTAGATCTCATTGCCATGTTTCTAATAATATCCATCCCACTGGTAATGGTAGCTAACTAATTTCCCTTATATTTTGTCATTCTCTAAGCCAAAATCTCTGGTGTAAATTTGGCATTAGCTACCACCCCTGGGGAGGTGGGGGTAGAAAGCAAGAAATATCAACCACTTGTAATTCATTCCAGTTCAGTCCCTGTATAGTTGTGCTTGAATAAAGATAATCTTCGCTTATTTTTAGGTTTATAAAAGCAGTAATAATATTCCATATTTTGTTGTTTACATATAATTTGCTAATTAGTTTTAAATGACCTCCTATCATAGGAAAATAAATAACCTCAGTATATATCAAAAAAGATATAAACTAAAATGTAGCAAAGCAACCATATTTATCAGTTTATCTGAAGAAATTGAACATTACTTTTGCAGATAGTTGCAGCCTTACATAAAAATCACAAGCATCTTTTGTGAAGCTTTAATTACCTTAAACTTCAGTGTAATTAAATTGCTTCCACATGCAAATCCTTTTCTAAATATCTGTATCAGTAGGCCAGGCATCACATTCTGAATCAAAAATCATGTTGCTTTTTGCTGCCTCTGGAAGTTCAGTGTTGATATTTTCTAAGAAGCTGTTTGCTCTGTAGTTACTGTGCTGGAGCAAGGCTGAAGACATATTATGATGGAGCCTGCAGTTTTCAAACATGAATGGAACACCCTTCTAGCCTGCTGTGATGAATTTTCTGCACAGTCATGTCCTTGAATCACAAGCAATCAGTGAAGCACAGTTGCAGGAGATGATTCTGAGAAAGCAACCTGGGGGATAACTACCTTTCAAAGGGACAAATGTAACCAAGAAAACTAGCTCTGATCTCACAATGGTGCTCCTGGTTAATTCTTGAAATTACACGTATTGAACCAGCTACAGCATCTTGGTCTCAAAAAGGCCAGTAATACTAATTTTAATCTTAATCGCTACAAGACTTGTCCTACTAAATTAGGAATTCTTCTATTCTTTAATAGACATCGCATAAAAACCTACTTTCAGTTATTTATGGATGCTGAATATCTTCCAAGAGAGCTGTTTGTTATTTATGCCAAAAGGTCAAACTTCCTAGATACCCAAATATAGATTTAGGAGTCCATCTTTAGGCACTCCTGCTAAGAAAATTTTGAGTGCTCTTCTTGAGAAAAAATAAAAAATAAAAAAAAATCTTTATTCGATTCTCTGTCCTGGATAAAAGAAACTAATAAAAAAAAGATAGGGAAAGTAGAGTTAGTATCCTAGGTACAAAAAAAAAAAAAAAAAAAAAAAGCAATGTTTTTGTTAAGCGGCTCAAAAGGAACTTCTTTACAAGTACCAAAGCTGATTGGATTATTTTCTAGATTGTACTTTCTTAAAATTCCAGCAAGCTTCAAGCAAGAAGTTTATCTTGAGGCCCATTCACCTGGAAGGCTGCAAATTTGCATTTTGATATGGATTCCTTACACACTTCTATTGGGAGAAGAAGGATTGAAAGTCAGTTTTTGATATATTGAAAATAATGTAACTGATAAGAAAAAAAAAAAAATCCACCTCCACAAGATAGACTCCACAAATAATAGAAAACAAAATATTAACTATTTAAGTATAAGGCTACCACTTCATTTTTAGAAGTTTATTCTGCATAGAATTGTTGTATAAAGTAACTATAAAATTGCAATCTAACCTGAATTGGCTGATAAAATCTGTCTGCAACCCAAACAGAAGTCCATTATATGTTCCTTTACTTTTTTGTATTCCTCCAGAAAATATCACCTATTAGGCCATAAAAATCTTTCCAGGTGACATCATAGTTTGTTAGTGTCTTAAATGTTATTAATTAGAAAAAATATGTGTTCTCTTCTCTAAGGTAGTTGTCCATCTGAATAATGGATAACATAATTGCTTGTGCTTATTTGTACCTATTTGCTGCTTTAACAAAGCTACCTGGAAGGAGGCTACTGATAATATAAAAAATATGTTTTGTTTTGTTTTTTTCCTTATTTAAGGGTATTATACTGCTTTTTGGTGAAAAATTGTTATATACTTATATGAAACGTGTGCTGAATTACTCTATCAGGGACAAAACATCAATGTGGTTAACCATAGAATATGATATTCATTAGCAGTTGGTACATTTTTGTATTCCTCTCAATTTCTTGCAGACAACAGTTGCTGAACTCCGTCTCTTATACAATAGCTTTGTTTAGTAGCACCCATAATCTCCTAAAACTCCCACATCTTGGATCAGGTGGTGACATACAAAGACAGTTTAAAATCAGCAGAATGGCTGTCAAGGGATTGGGGTGATGAGCTGGTAAGCGTACAAGGAGTGGAAGGATGAAGAGTAACATGGAGTGATCTCATGATTAGGTGACACATGGCAGCCATGCTTAAGTTCTTGCATCCTTGAAACATGACAGATTTTTGGCTCATTCTGTGAGAAAATATAAGCTGTGAATGGCATTTGTGCAGGCATTGTATGAAGTGTTGGTTGGTTGTGCCAGCAGATTGGCTGTTGGGCACCAGGGTATTGAACTGCACCATGACTGCTGGGTCTCAAGTCCGTACTTCAATGTGGATTTCTTTGTTAGGATAATCCTGCTATTTCATTAGATACCTCCAGGAGGGCAGATATGTTTGCTTTCACTTGCTACTGTGAATGGAAAGATCAGCCTCTCCAGTTACAGCCAGCTCCACTTACTGTTATA
Organism: Anas acuta; assembly: GCF_963932015.1. Lineage (NCBI taxonomy): Eukaryota > Metazoa > Chordata > Aves > Anseriformes > Anatidae > Anas > Anas acuta. Next base: position 50,327,374 of record NC_088981.1, read on the forward strand.
GTCATAGAAAGCATGCTAAATGGTTTGTGATTCATTCTTTGTTTTACAGGGTCTTTGACCTGGGAAGGTGTGGTACACAAAGGGAAGGAGCTCTTTGCCCTGTCATAAAAATTGAAAGTTGTCTCAGCATGGCTGTAAAAAAATGATTAAGAATATGATGAAGGGAGGTGTAATCTCTGTGGAAAGAGAGTGGTTTAATTGTGATACTTCAGTAAGGGAGAACTTGAACCAATAGCATGAGAGCTTTCTCAGTTTCTGTATTAGATTGCACAAAATGAGTGTGATATTGTATACTCTAGTTCTGTGATTAGTTTCTTATTACATTTTGGTAAAGCTTCATGAGCTAAAGACTATGAGCTGTGGAGAAATTCTGGGTTGTTATTGCTTTGTAATGCACTACAGAGCTATCTGCAAAAATACTGTAAATGAAAGTGTTTGCTTAAAAAGGAAACAAACAAAAAACTGCTACCACTTCTTTTCAGTTTGTGCCACTGTAAGAATCTGAAAGAATTGAAAAGTTTACTGAAGACTTTGCTTTAAGCAATTGTCATGCTGCATACATAGCAATGTGTGTGTTGCTGCCTCCATGTGCTACTTCATGACAGCAAAACAAGTATCCCTTGCATTGTTTGCCCTAGCAGTGGAAAATAAACATTTGGTTATCTGTCTCCTCAGAAAATATAAAATGCAGCTTCTGAGAGAATCTTTACATACCAAAGCATTGCTTTGTCAGAGAAATAATGCTTTATCTAAGGGGAAAAAAAAGCCTTAAAAACTTAAAAATCACAGTGTAGGCCATTAACATCTGGTTTAAAGTGTGTTAAAAGCCAACAACTCAATGTCAATTTGGTCTGACTTTACGGTATTATTCGCTTGATTATGGCTCTCGCTGGGGGAGCACAGCATTTTGATATCATCCAAAACCCCTGAGAACAATTCAAACCAGCTGGTATTCCATATATTACATAATTACGAAGCACACAGTGCAGTTTGGAATACTGAAGAGGCACTAGGGGCCCACTTCTCAAAATATTTACAGCCTTTTATTCTTCTCTAAACAATTATTTGCATAGTAAAAATGATATACAGCACACCAACGTACAGGTTTACTTTATTTTCACTTTCTCAAACTTCCCTGGAATTGGCTGTGTTTAGCAGTGAGTAGGCAGAAGGGAGATGGAGACAGCAGGGATAAAAGCTGTAATGTAGCTAGGAAAAGCTTTATACTTACTCTGTCAGTACAAGAATGGAATGTTTTCAAAGAAAACCTGAAAGGTATATAGGAGTTCCATTGCCTACGTGACACATGTCTCCCCTGTATGTGGAAGTGTTAGAAATCAGGAGATGTTGTAATTGAGTAAGCTGGTCACAAAGGGGTTGTTCGTGTATAAATGAGATTCGGTGGCTACATCTTGGTAAGAGTTTTGCATGAGCATGCATAAGTGCATGCGTGTCTTTGTTCTGAGTAACTTATTCTTGGTAGTGAGATCAGCTTACTTGTAAGGCAGAATTGATGTAACTGTTTTTTCTGAAGTGATTAAAAAACTATGAAAATTATCAATAAATAATAAAGCAGAGAAAACGGAAAAGGAAGAAAGAAAAAGGAAGAAAAAAAGAGGGAAAATCTGGTGGAGTTTCTTCCATTACGTATTTGCATAAGAGAAGTTACAGACAAAGAGGTAGGTGAATGGTTAATGGTAACAACCACTTTTCTCTGCACCACACTAATAAAATTTATGCACTTATTGCACACACACAACTCTTGAACTTCCAACCTCTATCTGATCTTAGCACACACAGCCTACCATCATGCCATGTGTGGGATGAATTGCAGAATACAGATAAAACACTTCAAAGCCCCAAATGCTATCAGGTTTTCCATTACTAAATTCATGTTTGTCAAATTTTAGTAAGAATACTGCAATATTAAATGATAGTTAATTTAATTCTTAAAGGCTTTCATGCTGTCTAATACAGGCTTTCTATTTTGTTTTGGTTTCAATTAAGAGGTCTTTTAAAGTTGTTAGCTATGTTGTGAATACAGGCAAACCCCAAATTCTTTCTCTTTTTTTCCACAAAGCTTCCAATCTGATTTGAACCAAACTTTTGCAGCTTGTAAAATTGTTTGAGGGATGAACAAATTATTAGCTGAAAGTGAGCATTGCAAATTACTAGATACACTATGGGGAGCCTGGTATTTACATATTGTCCAGGATCTGAATGGTTGGTGTGAACAGATATGGTTACTTGTAAATCTCTGGACCTCTGCAGGGGGTGTTATCATTCAATTTCCTCACAGCAAGGGTTACTGAAACTAATTTTTGGTACATGTTTGCTTCCCACTTTAAAGATGTTTTAATGCATTGCATAATTTGGACAGTTAGTGAAGACATTATAAGTGCAGAATCAAAATGAAAAATGTAATGGCAATGTGAATAGACCATTATAAGTGGTTTTCTGAGCACAGGGACACAGTGTGTCAGGTACCACTGTGTAGTTAAACCTGCAAACCACAAACTTTACTGAATTACTGTTTTTTGCCATCTGGTCCACTGCAGAACTTGACCGAGTGCCAGTGGGTTTCAAAGCTGAATTCTTTAAACTGTCCAAGAGATAGGCAAAGAAAGGATGGTCCTGTCTTACAGAACAAGGAAACTAGCATCTTCACCATGCAATGTCATGTTAGATAACCAAGCAGACCATTGGATGTCCCAATGCACTATTTTTTAATTTAGGTACTCACCAGAGTACCTTCCACAGGAGATGCCAGAAAAAAAATGACCTTAAGTTTGCTGGATAGCTAGAGGTGAAGTCATCTACTGTCTTAATTTCTCTAAGAAAATATTGACTGCATTTTAATGTATCCTGTCTCTTTGATGTATCCAGTGTTCAAACATGAGACCAGACCACTAACTGTTGCTTTCTTATCCATTTCATCCTCTCGTTCTCATTCCTAATGATTCTGCCAGTCTTGCCTTGCAAACCCTGCTGTGCCGAGGCAACATCATGAAAGAAAAAAGGCTGGATTGATGGAATTATTAAAAAAAAAAAAAAAAAAAAAAAAAAAAAAAAAAAAAAACAGAGATTTGTTTATGACACAGGTAATCAAGGAGGCAACAAAGGAAAACATTCAGTTCAACCTCATACTCGCAAACAAAGAATGCTTGGATGGGAATTTGGAGACTGGGAGCAGCTGTGGCTGCAGTGACTATGAAATGGAGAAGTTCAACATTCTGCAAAGAGGTGAAAAGAAAAAAGGCAAGATTGCAATGCTAAATTTCAGGAGAACAGTCTTTGTCCTGTTCATGGACCTGCTTGGAAGGATCCTATGAGATGTGGACATGGAGAGAAGAGGGGTCAAGGAGAGCTGGTTGACTTCCAGGGATCTGAAAAGTCGAAGTCAATAGGAAGCTTGCAGGATGAATGAGGTAGTCCTGACAAGACTCAAACATAAAAAAGAAGTAGACGAGGTGGAAGCAGAGGTAGGTGACTGGGGAGGAGCATAGAGACACTGTCCAAGCGCACAGGAATGGGGTTAGGAAAGCCAAAGCCATGAAAAAAAGGCTATGAACAAAATAGATGTTAATATAGACTGAAGGCTTAGATTTTGGATCTCACAGACTGAGCTTCTTATCAGAAATGGATCTGCGTATCTTGGAAGCTGTTACATTAATAATGTGTGTCATTTTTAGGCTTTTCTCAATGTTCTGCTTTCCTAAGAATAGCAAAGACTTAGCCACCCACTCAATTGAAGTTCGTGCTTTCACCACACATCCAGTCTTTCAACAAAAATAAATCTTTGTTACATTTTCACATCCTTTCGGAGTCCTTTAACTTCTCTAGTTACTCAATATATAGTGGCGAAAACTAGTTCTATCTTTTGTGATGCTGTGAGTTTTAAATGAGACATGAAAGCAGGCTGCAATGCAAGGCAGAAATACTGCAGTTTTGATAATTTATTCAGATGTTTCAGAAACCTGCTGCGCAGTGAGCTTGCTGAACTCCCAATACCATTCACCCTTCAATATAGATATTCAGTGAACTTAATGTTCTTCCAACAACACCTATTTTAATGCTATGTTGACTTTTTCAAAAAACATGCACTGAGGCATCCTAGCATGCTTTTTTCTTTTTTCTTATTTTTTTTTTTTAACATAAAATTGCCTTTTGAGTTTATACTTTGAGGTTGAATTCGGAAATCTGCACAGGCAGAAGCTTAGAGGCTTAATCCTTTCTACACACTATCTGCTCATCCTGGTTGTGAAATCAAAGGAAAAGAAAGAGGGGCAACAGAGTCATTGGCATTATCAAATCTGGGTAAAGTATGGGATTTAATGGAATCCATCTGGAACCTGAAAAAGAAATCCATACATCAGCTGTGAATATATCAGCAAAAGTATACCTACGTGGATTTCAGATTTGTTGCCATAGAGCAGCACCTAGTAAGGTAACTCCATTAATTTCTACTAATAAGATAGATCCCACAAAAGAAGGGTTCAAATAGTTCTCTAACCAAGCAGTGGGTCCTTCCACACTGCAAATGGGAAGATGTGGACTGAACGTCCACTTTCCTGAATGGACTCTGGTCTGCACAGTGAAGAGGTATGGGCTCTGCCTTTCCCCCTGACAGTTCAAACACATGTGCATGCCAGTGAAAAGTGATGCTTGACAAGAGTCAAATTTAAAACAGTTTTTTTCCCCCTCACTTGTGGGAGAGACATACCTCTCCAAAATTATGTAAAAAAAGTGTAGCTTCTTTGTTCTTAATTTGAAATCCATCTTCTAGCTAGCAGATTCAACAGAGTCTGTGTGGTCCTACTACACAATTTAATGATATTTAATAATTAAATTCAGTATTATTATTAATAAGGTTCAACAAAAAAGAAGCACTATGGAAAAGCAGAAATATCCCTTTGAAAGCTCAAACAAGGAAGTAACCATCATTCTATTGAATATGTGCTGTATCCTGATATGGTTAGCTTTAACTAATTCTGAAAAGGCTTCTCACCTGTTACAATAGAGTTAGCTTTTCATGTGTGGATCAGTTTCTTTTACTGGCTTTAATAATTACATTTATCTGGTACTAATTTTTCTTCTTTGCAAAAACGTTTGCAGTAACTTTTGTGTGAATGTATATTTGAATTTCCCAATTTCTTAAGTCTGTAAAGCTGCACTTTAAAAGTCCATTACATCTTCAAATAGGCAAAGAGCCTCTATTGTGCACAATTGGTATTGAGATATTCAAGGTGATTAATACCGTTTATGTTCTTCTGAATAGTATTTGTGCAAATTTTTCAATATTGATCTGTATACCATTGTTACAAATCACAACCAAACCCCTATTTTCTGAAAGTTTCCAAGGGACAACGCTTTAATATGATCCTTAAATCAGTCAGCTGAAAATTATACCTTTTTAAAATGCATGACAGCTAGCTACTTGAAGAAAGAAAGAAAGACAGACAGACAGACCCACACCTAAGGCTTAATGAAGCAAATGCATCAATTAAGTAATTAGTTCAAAAAGCAAAAGGGAATGTAATGTAACTTTTACTCACTAAACCTTAGGATGTCTTGCTAATTTACACATTACATTTTTCTCATAAGGAGGTTAATAGATTGTGTGCTTGCTACTGCATTTACGTAGATAGTAAAAATAATGGACATTGAAAAGGAAATTTGTAAAACTGAAGTACGATGCCTACTATGAAGGAGTAGTTTGCTCTAAAATAAATCTTAGCATATGAAACTAAAATGTTGATTAAAAAAATCATGCTTTGATTTCTCTAATTCAATTGCAGGAAGAACTTCAGTAAAAATAGAGGGAAAATATTGTGTCTCGGATGCTATGTTGTAGTACCAGAAATGATCCTTACAACAGTAGATTTTAGTTTTCCTGTGTTCAGAGCTGATTACCTCTGTTAGGGAAGTAGAATTTTCAACCTTTCTTTCTTTTTTTTTTTCTTCAATCTTTTTCTTTTCAACTTTTTTTTTTTTCTCTACTTTACAGGATCCAGATGTTATGACTCTTTAAATGTTCCCTGTTACAACTAACCTTTGCAAACTTGAGCAGCTATGGTTGTATGTGCTCACCATTGTATTGCAAATGCAGGAAGGGACAAGTGAAGGGAAATTATTACTGCAATCATGTCTAGGTTTGTACTGTGACATGAGCTGCTTTAAAAGAGCGAGTAATCCATACCCATTTCTAAAAAAGCACCTAGCACCTCCTTCCTCTCCTTTGAATTATATACGATATATTTTTGATGTGTGAGGGTTGTTCTTTTTTATACACACGATATTTATTACCCTCACTGTTCTAAGAAACTTGTGGAATACTACAGTGGAAATGGAGAATTTTTTTTTTCCAGTTTTGTCTATTTTATGGTACTAATATGAACTACGTACTAGAGTACTAATGTAAACTAATGAAGGCCCAAACAAAGGGGCATCAGTATAACAGGAGTTAAAATAATGAAATTACTGAGAAATGTCACATGTCTTTATAACCTGATTTTGCAGGCTTTTGGTATAATCCTTAATCACTGAGTGTCCTTAAATCTAAAGTTCCCTTGTATGAGGATTTTAATCAAGTACTGTATCAGTGATACAGTTCTTGATGCTCTCATCAGAAACTCCTTGCAGATCGCACTTTGATCATTTGCAGTCTACCGTTATTACTTTCTCACATTGGGAAACATCCAAGGAAAATAGCTAATGAAAGGCATTCCATCTAGCTAGAACTCTGACCTTGAATTCTGAGATCTTGTCTTTGCATGCAACATCTACTGTTGGAGGCTGATTGGTAACTGACTTTTCTTTGAAGGCATAGAAGGTCTTACTTATTTTTCTAAAAGAGGGATTTTCAGAGACTCGTCTAATTCTTCAAGGTTCTTTGAAAATCCCAGATTAATTCTTGATTCATTTGTCTATTGACTGCACAGCTTTTTTTCCATTATACTATTAGCCTCTATCTTCAAGTAAATTAAATTGTGTTTAACTGGATTTTATGGATATCTTAAAGGTACTTGTAAAGGTTTTTAAACTCAATTTATAACTATTTTATACAGCTTAACTCTAACTCAAAACTGTAAATTCCTCAGACTGACCCAAAAACTTGAGTCATACCTACAGAGGAAAAGCTTACCATCAGGCTGTTCTGGCGATTAGCCTTCTGTAAATGAACAGCCAATCCTACATGATGTATGTTTGGGGTACATCTGTATGACAGCTAAATGCCAGCTGAGGGCTTCTGTACTTCAGTAGAATAGCGATAGTGATGCAGGAATTTACTTGCTCGATTCAAGTTTGTGTGAACTATAACCTAGTTGCAACCTAGTTGTGAGAAACACAATTTTTGACAATAAATCCTTGTTAAATAGACTAGCGTGCCTCTCAAAAAGCAGTTTGTACGCCCATAAATCACCAGAGGGTGTGTTTGAACCAAGCTCACTTGGATGCAGTCAATCTATTCCTGTTCTCCATTTTATATTTGCTTTCTCATTTCCCTCCCATGCTTGCTACCTCATGGTGCGACCTCAGTCCAGAAAGCTCTAGCAAAGTCTGTGAGCCAGCTGGTGTCCCTGCATGACTATCATTTGGCCTACCTTCCCCAGAGGAACCATCTCGTCTTCACACCTGCCTTTACTGCCATTACTCACATTGCCACAGGCACAAAAAAATAACTGGAATATGCGCAAAGAGGTTCAATTAAGCTTTTTTTGTTGTTGTTTTTATTTCCAGTTTCTCTTTATTTGTGCCAGATTGGCTTAGCCTGCAAACTTACTAAGCCTAGCAATGGCTTTTATCTCAGCAGTGTTGCTGAGGGTGTCCAATTTCTCGCCCCATTGGCCTGCCAGCTCCAGTGGACTGTCTCAGTGGTTGTGAACCTGTCAACACTAAAGGACAAGAGGGCAATATTTTGTTGAATAGCTGTAAAGCCACTTCAGCAAAGCTATAAGAATTGCAGAACGTTATTGTACTAGCATGTGTAATACCATTTGAATCTTTCACAATATTGATACTAAAACGTAAAAATCATGATACTGCAAATATATATGGTACTTTGAAGCTATTTTGGTTGCAATTTAAGGGTCTGAGGGTCTCTCTCTTTCCTCACTAACCATCTGTCTTCCAGACAATCTAGGTTTTACTTTGCAAATGAGGTTATTTCTCTTGGAGATTGTGCCTAACATCACCAGCTCTTTTGCTGCAGCTTTTGAGGCCTTTATCCCCTTCATCAGTGTTCCCCAGCTTCCTTCCAGATCCCTCCAGCATCCCCTGATTCTTCACTTGTGGTGTTGTCCCTATGCTTAGACTAGGCCAGGATGACTTTAGCGTAAAAAAAGGTAGCAGCTTGATGAGAGCCATGTACCACGTCTAATACCAGCACTGTGACAGAAATATTAACATTCAATACCTTTGATAATACTAGCAGGTTTCAGCATACTGCTGCTTCAGGAAGAGGCTCCAAGCAATCAAGTTTGTTCCTGACCCTTTGTCTATTACATGTATGGTCCTTAGCTACCCAAGATGATGGTTTTTCTTGAAAGTGGAAGTATTTAAGGGAAAAAGGGTATTAGAGGAGTTCATCGAGTGAACAATCTTATTTAATATTCTCCTTAATGACCTTGACTCATGAATGAAATTTTCTGATAAAGCAGAGATGGGGTCAATCTCAATGCAGAGGAGGAGTTGAATAACAAGAAGGATGAACTGGGTAATTTTGAGAGCTGATAAGAATAAAAAAAGAGATGAATTTAAATAGCACTAAAGACAAAGGTGTTCATCAGAAAGAAATAATAATTTCTGCTATATCCTGAATTTTCATCAGTTAGAATAAAATGACCTAGTGCATAAGGCCTTCATAGGATGTTTATGAAATACTGATGAGATTTGGCTGTGCGAAACATGATAGCAAGAGACATGTGATAAGGTATTTCTAGCCTTTGCAATGAGTAGTATCAACTACTTAAAATATTGATGAGGTTCCTTCCACAATGCCACAGGCATGTCTGTCATCAAGAAGGATGAGAATGATATTGAAATCACTGCAAATAAGAGCTCCTAGGATTATTGCAGGCTATCAGGGAAAGGACATGTTTGTTGTCAGCCAATTGCATGTACCTCTTGCATAGAAAATTTTTGCAGGTATTGAGACAACAACTGCAACAGCTTTCCATTTGGAACAGGAAATCTAACCAGATTTAAGATGACACTTGATAAAGTTATAAACAGGATTATGTGATACAATTGATTGTCTGGTATACCGGGGACTAGATTAGGTGGAAGGCAATTGCTTCAAGTATATGTTATTTTCTCTTCGAAGAGATCTCTTAAGTTTCCAAGCACTGAAAATATAATTTCAAAATTCATATCAGAGCCATGCATTCTCACAACTAGTTAACCTCTACAGAAGAGGTGTCAAAGGATAGAGCTGTGAATATCTATTGACAGAAATGTTTACCTTTTAATTATTTATTTTTTTCCATAAGGATTCTGTATGGTTGTGTTTAAAATCTGGGCCTCCTTTGTTTGAAAACAAAACATTTCTCTCCTGGAGTTTCACAATTTTAATCATCCTAAATCACGCCTGTCTGTGTTGGCTTTTCAGATTCACCATCCCTTCTTGAAGGTTATGGTAGTGTGGACTGACTCCAGTCAATGCCTTTTTGTCCCTTTTGCCCCTTTGGTGTTTTTGTTTGTTTGTTTGTTTTTGTTTTGCCTTTTTTTTTTTTCTAATCTGCAGTGTACATCTGGATATGACAGGAAATGCATAAGAAACTTGTTGATAATTATAATATATGTGTATAATGACACAATCTTTCAGCAGAAGATACCTTTCAACTGTCTCATCGTTTTTCCAGAGTTTACCTTTATTCTCAGCCACGGTTTGATTATTCTAAAAAATACTCCTAGTTTTAATTCAGATGCAAGAGGAAAAGTTTCCATTGATTTTTTTTTATTATTATTATTTTCTTTTTCTGAGAATTTCTAAGTATTTGCTCTCAAGGAACTCCAATTACTTTGACAGTGACCAGATAAAATGCTGGTTACTTTCCAAGCTCTCGTTAAAGATCATTTCAAAGATCTCAGAAAACAGGCATCTAACAAGTACTTACATCTGAACAAAAAAGGTCAGCAATTTTAGCAGATCCAGTAGGATTCATGGGAATGAGAAGAACAGAGTCTCTAGACAATTCACAGGTAGGTAATCTTTCATGTACTATCACAGTTCTACCAGATTTCATCATCCTTAAGCAGTTTTTTCTCAGATTCACAGACATTAATGTCTTAGGCTTCAAGACAAGAAACTGAAGGATTTGCCTTCCAGACAATAAGCATCACTGTACAGTCAACATTAGAAAATAATTTTTAAAAATCACTTATGTGTTCATAAGGAATTTGACCTTTATTATGTTTTAGAAAGGACAAGAATTCAAAATTCATTTGAGGAATACATTAGTGTTCCTGTACTATTAATTATATCTGTATCCTAGCTTTCTGAAGTTTTGGGTTTCAGTGGAAAAAACATTCAATTTTTCCTTCTAGTTCTGGATCTGTTTCCAAGCATGTTCAAATCTCCCAAATTCTTAAACTATGTCTGCATGAATAAATATAGAATTCCAGCAGGAGGCTATCATACTTAATCATTTTTACTCTCATTAGTCCCTGAACCCTTGATATTTTTACAGGTGGGAGAGTCTATTAAAAATAAATAAATAAATATCAAACATTTCCTATTAGCTGTCATAGTGGCCCCATAGAATTAGTATGTATTGACAGTTTATGCATCTGGAATGCTTATGTGCACATTTTTTTCTTTGGATGCTGTGGTTTTTCAGGCCAAAAGCAGGCTTTTCTTCCCTCTGAAACAATTTGTTGGAGTTACCAAAAAAAAAAAAAAAAAAAGCCTCTAAAAGCCTCTACCTGTCTACTAACTAACTGCTGTCCATTATTTTCAACCTGTATGCATAAAATATTTCTGAGTACATGTAATTCTTTGGAAAAGATTACACTTGGTCACGTAAGCAACTTTTCTGCTTCTTCAGAAAAGAGTGTTGTTTCAATTGTAACAACTTGCTGCACATTTTCTATGTTTTCAGTGTACCTACTTGGCACTTTAAAAAGGGAAGTTGTTCAATAAATGTCAACATTGCATCCTCACAATCCCAGTCAACCTGTCTCTGTCCTATTAAAATTTCTCCAGAGTTCTTCCTCTCCTCCTGCATAGTCTTCCCGGCTGGGCATGAGTCACCTGCTGCTGGGACTGATATTGAGTTCTGGACATGCTTCTTGCCAGTCCAATTTCTGCGGCTCAAAACGGGCAAAATATTCTTTCTACCTGTACTTTCAGAAAAAAAAAAAAAAAAAAAAAAAGAGAGAGAGAGAAGCATACACATCTTATTCCTCTATCCAGGTGATATATAAGAATTCTACTTTCTTTTAAAGCTTAGTTAAATGTTTAAAGAAGTTCAAAACAGAGAAAAGAAAACAAAAACAAACAAACAAACAAAAACGATCTAGGTTCTAACTAACAAAATTAAAAACAAAATAAATAAAAATCCAGCTTTTCCCCTTATTTGTACTTTTTTACTATGAGTTGTATGGTTTGACCATAACTGGATAAAGGATCTTTGAGTACTACATGAACTTAGTGAAGGAAATATGCTTTATTATTCAGAACATTTTTGACAATATTTTATCTAGAACAATTTAATAAGTAATCATGAAAAATATCCAGATGTATTAGTCATATAACATATGTGAGCATCAAATGGGTCACATGGCAAGATGTGCTTTGCAGAACATGGTAAGTAGATCATTTTGACTTCTTAGATTTCAAAACAGGGAAGAGGGTTGATAATTTTAGTTGACCCAAACCCAAGATTCTGCAAAAGAAAATCTAGAGATATGAAAGATTGTAGAAGAAATCTCTGGGGGAAGTAGCTTAGAGGGAAAGAACACAATGACAGCATGGACAGAGATATTGTTCTATAAACTGTCTTCTGTTTTGTCAGTAGAAGGAAGAACTTCACTGAAAAATAGAAGTACTGTGTGGCAGTCTGCTTTTAATAAATGTTTGCTCTTTTTTAGGGCTCCCACAGGGCTGCTCTAGATTAGCCTGTAGAGAAGTTGCTGAAGTAAGAGAAATACGTAGCCCTCCTTGAGCAGTCTTGCTCTAGATCTCTGTCAAGCAGTGTCTTCTGCAAGTGTAATCTGTTCCCAGCAAGTGATGGTGGTTGAATGCATGACAGGAAACTGAAGTCAGTTCTTTTAGGAAGCATAAAACCCAGTTGACAAAAAGGACTCTGATTTTTGTTCTAATAGGTTATTCAGTATTAGGCATATCTGGGGGATTTTTGAGACCCTTTTCTGACTTTAAAAAACATAAAACCTAATAGATCTTACTCATTGAGATTCTGTTACATTACTCCCTGCCATATGAATCAATAGTACTTTTTTCATTTGTTTTTCCATTGTTTTATTATCCTTCTCACAAAAACCTTTTAACTCCAAATACAGTCTGGAGGCATTTCATAATCAGGTAACTTTGGATGGTTATCAGCTATGACTACAAGTTTCAGTGAAGAAAATACTGGGTGACTTTTTTTTCTCCTTCTTTCTCCTGTATACTGCTCCAAAAGGCACCGACACGTGGAACTTCAGCCTTTGGACACAACAGTTGCCATGGGAATCTGAATGTTTAACCCCCAAGTCCTTTGCAAAAGTACACCTTCCTTGTGGCAAAGATGTTTCTATGGAAACATTTACTGGAGGCCACAGAACTTACGTGGGATGTGCCATAAGACTTCTTTTGCACATTATCTGTCTTAAATATGTCAATATAGGTTTAGTCATATTAAGCCAGATAAAGGTGAGGAGAAATGTTTTCCTTGGTGACTAGACTTTCCAGGAGTTACTGAACACAGCTCATCAGAATTTTACTTTATTTTAGGTTTTTATTCTGTATTCTTTCATTATTTCTGATGGAGTACACTGTTCTTCGGCAGCAGTCATTGTCTGAATAATATTGGCCAATCGTATTATCTTCAAAGAAAATATAACAGTATCACTTTTGGTCCTTCTTTAATAAACCAAATAGGACTTTTAATTTCTGAGAAGATGTTAGTGGTGTTTTTCAGCTTCCTAAGATGTTACTTTCGTATTTGAAAGGAAGTTACTATCTGTAGCAAACGTAATGGATTGAGGGGTTAAGTATGGGTTTTTATTGTTTCTTTTGATTCACTATAGATCATTGTCACCTCTGATAATGGTTTTCACCTTAAAAAATGAGATGACACTTCCCAAATTAAAATGGGCCATGTTTTCTCGCTGAGAGTCATCCATTGATGTCGGCTTCCATTTACAGCTGAGCCTGAGCAGGCAGCAGTGTTCTTGCCTTGTAATAAATAATTTTGGGTTATCATCATTGTTTTATTACTGTGCTATCAGCCTTTATATTTATTCCCATCCATCAGTGAAGGGACTCTTATTGCTGCCAGGTATGTGGGCCCATTTTGTTTCCCTGATTGTTTCAAAATACTGGTGCTGGCTTTGCATCAGCCATTACTTTGCTATCACCATTGAGAATAGCTACAATATGGGTTATTATTAATGTCGATCATTTTCTGTTGGCAAGGGTACAAAAGTCAGCTTCAGCCAACACCATGTTACTTTTAACTGGAATCTTAATCAGATCATCTTCCTTGGCCAGGGAAAGGTGTAGAAGAGAAAATCAGATGAGCTACAAGAATTAGGACAAATAAAGGCATTTTGTGAATGCATTTGTGACAAATTAGCTCAGACTACAAATAGAGATTGATTAGTTTGGGTGAAATGGATTGGTGCTTGGTAACATAGGGGTCAGACTCATCAAGTTTAATGGGAGGGAAGATATGTTTAGAACTGATGTTAGCTTTTCTTCTGACATTAACCCTAAATTGAAAATCAAGCCTGCAATTAGCATTGTGGAAGCTTATCATATATACAGTCTTCTTGGGTAAGAAGCATCTATTCTTGCTCAGAAGCTAGATAAAATAGAAATTCTGAAAGTGATAGGCAAACTGAGTCATACCCAGTAGTACTACTGCTTCTTGTCACCTTACCCCCAATGACAGCAGTTAGTTAGGCACCAGCATCCCTTCCACTCACTGAGAAGCCTGCAGAATCTTATTCACTAGATTTACTTGAGATGAGTCCCATAAGTCTGCTCCATTAAAATACTCAGAACTGCTTGCAACTGTGCAATTGATGCTAAGTTTATTTATTTTTTGATATTGGACGCATAAAAAGGAGAGAAGAAAATATTTCCATCCTCTACCTGTTGGCATTTGGAGCATTTCATTCAAGAAAACATTACTTTTTCCTGCCTAATAATAAAGGTGCCATGAAATTTAAAGCTTTACATGTAAAAAAAAAAATAATTGCACACATTACTATCTGGTATTAAAAATTCTACTTTGAAAAATAAGCAATTCGCTTAAATATGGAAGCAAAGCCTCAATGCAAAGTCTCAATGAGGCATCTGAAATTATTCAAGTACTTTTTAGCAAGCATTCATTGCCATGCATAAGTTAGGTGGCTGTGCACACAATCTTTTGATCCTTATGTGTACCATTTGGTGCTCAGTTTCAGACTGTCTCAAAATTGGAACATTTGTTTTCTTAGCTGGATTACTTAGAAATGTGTTTTGCCAAGACTTTAAGCAAGCCAAATATTTATAGATTTTGGTTACTAAGGATTCTTCCCTGGGTAAAATTTTTCAGACCTCTGGAGTTAATGTATTAAGCCAGTTTACATAGAAGGTGGTGAGAAATGCTGTGTTGCTACCTGGTCCCCTTCCTACATTTCCTTGGTTAATTTCCATCCATATATCTTTAATTCTCTGTAATAAATCATTTCCATGTTTAAAATAATTGGTTTAACCCTCTCAGAATTAAATATTTTCTACCTAAATGAAGTCAGTCATCTCTAGTATCTTGGCAAAATCAAATTAATTAATGCTGGACTTTACTCCTTCCTCAGGTCTTCTCTGCTGTTGCAAGAAACTGTACCCTAGATAACTAGCAGGCCTTGTGGGCACCATTTCTTTCTCTTTACTTAAGCCTGCTGCCCCCTCTTTTTAGCATTTTACAAACTATGTCATACTGTGTTTCCATGCCCAGGAGGAAGGATGAGGTACAAAGGTTAGTACAAATCTTGTCGTCTTGTAGACAGTGAGAATATGGCTACTTCTTCACTTCTTTCTTCTCTTTCCTAACCTTCTGTCTCTGGTAGCATCTTGCTTTTTGTTGTACTTTGGTTCTCTGTTCCCACTCATACTTGTTCCTCTTGGAGTGCAGTCCACTAATTGAAGACAGAGATCATGTGAAAGGACAAAAGGCAAATTTTCTTCATGACTTGAAGGAAAATGAAGTCTTGATTATATATATATATGTATATATAAATAAATATATATTTTTTTCCATTGTGTTAGGAGAGAGAATGCTAGAATTAAATGAGGGGTGTGGCATGAAATCTGCAGCCTGGGAATCCTCCCTTGAGACTGCACTGCCTCTGTGCTCCTCTTGTGTCCTAGGAGCAGAGCAGTTTTCATAAAACGAAGGAAGAGAACTTGCTGTTAAGCCGTGTTCCTCCCCCTTTTCCATAGCCAGTGGTGAGCTTTCCTTACTCTGTGAAGGGCCAGAAGAGAGCTGTCATTTTTGCCCTGTCAGTGGGGAAGCAGTCCAGTCCTGTACATAGGGTTAACGTAGAGAGGGTTTCACAAGTTCTTTGGGCTACAGCCTATACCATGGATCCAGACCTTTTCTACAGCATTTAATTTGGAGTAAGGGTTTAGCTGAATGAAGAAAATGTTCTTTCAAATAAAATTTCCATTGAATTCTTGTGGCACGTTGGTAGGAAAGCTCACACAATTGATATTATGGAGAGCTAGGGGAACACAATTGGTATTCCAATAATAAACCTTCTCTTTGTGGCACCTGTATTTAATGCATAATTAAAGTAGAAGTTTCCATTATATGGTTTTGTATCCTGCAATGATCTCTAAGAACTTCTATCAGTTTCAGAATCTGTTGGATTTCCTGCAATATGGAGTATTTCTCTCTTCCTTCCTCCACCCAAAAGGACAGGCATTAGATAATATTTACCTGAAAATAGTATTACTGAAGTGGAGGAGCATATGTGCTCCTATAGTTGTGTCTAAATAAGAAAAGAATTAAATGAAAATTGGGATTTCAGCTAGGCTGACATGGAAGAAAGAGCATTTTTCATTTTAAGAACTCATTTTTTATAGGAGTAATGTATAAAAATGTGTTGTAATGAAGATTTGGTAAATTATAATTGGTAACAGTGTTGTAACTTGATAGATTTTTCTGTCAATGCACTTTTATTGTGAACATCCTTTCTTTCATTTCTAGTTCTCATTTATGTCAAGTAAGGGAGCAATGACACTTAATATTGTTTGTGCATGTTCAACGAGGAATAGCTAGTTGGGGTGAATATGGGTAAATTTACACATACCTAGTATCTTGGCAACACTAATGCTAAGCCCTTCAATATTTCCACAGTGGTAGTATCATTATGGTGACAAGATAAAAGCACAGAAGTTCACCTATACCATTGTATTGGGTTTACGTGGCAAGGATTTGGTATCAAGGGCCTACAGGGGTGGCCTCTGTGAAAAGAGCCCAGCAGCTGCCCCATGTCAGATCAGAGCCAGCTCCAGCCGGCTCAAAAAAAGGACCCGCTGCTGGCCAGAGCCAAGCCTTGGAGTGACAGTGGGTGGGCCTTTGTGAGAGCAGATTTGAGAAAGGGGAAAAATAAAATAATAATAATAATAAATAATAATATATAAAAAAAACTGCTGTGCAACAGCGGCTAGGAGAGAGGAGTGAGAACCAGCCCTACAGACCCCAAAGCCAGTGGAGAAGGAGGGCAGGAGGTGCTCTAGGCACGGAGCAGCAGTTCCCCTGCAGCCCATGGAGGAGCCCCCGGTGGAGCAGGTGGATGTGGCCTGGAGGAGGCTGTGGCCCATGGAGAGCCCCCACAGGAGCAGGCCCCGGGCCAGAGCTGCAGCCCATGGAGAGGAGCCCCCGCAGGAGCAGGGGGTCTGGGGGGAGCTGCCGCCCAGCCGTGGGGGACCCGTGCTGGAGCAGTTTGCTCCTGGGGGATGGACAGACCCCATGGTATGGAGCCGTGTGGGAGCAGTGCTTGGAGAGCTGCTGCCTGTGGGCAGCCCCTGCAGGTTCAGTTCAGGAAGGATGCCATCCCGTGGGAGGGACCCCACGTGGAGCAGGGGCAGAGAGGGACTGTGAAGGAGCAGTGGAGATGAAGTGTCAGGGGCTGACCGCAAGCCCTGTTCCCTGTTCCCTGTTCCCCTGTGCCTCTCAAGGGAGGAGGCAGAAGAAGATGGATGGGGGGGAGGTGTTTGTAGTTTGCTTTTAGTTTCTCACTGCTCTAGTCCACTAGTGATAGGCAATAAATTATATTAATCTCCCTATGCTGAGTCTGTTTTGCCTGTGATGATAATCATAGAGTGTTGTCCTTATCTCAACCCCTGAGCCCTTTCCATTGTATTTTCTCCCCCTTTCCCTTTGAGGAGGGGGAGTGAGAGAGTGGGTGTGGTAGAGCTCAGCTACCCAGCTGGGTAAAACCACCATCAAGCATTCCTCTGGTAAATCTTAATCTTTAATGCAGGACTGAAAAAGCTTGCTCTGGTCCTGATTCAGGAGAGCTTTCAGACCAAAGACTTTAGTTTCTGCATACCTTTTTAAGCAACGTAGTTCATAATCATGCTCAGGTTATTTTGCTGAATCTGTTTTTTAGAGAGACAAGTTTGTATGTTATTTTTCATTTGGGCAGTTGCTTATACAGTTATCCAAGACTCCCAACTCAGCTTCTTGGAGCTTTCCAAACAAGCGCAGTGGTAAGTTGCATGTTACTTGGGCCAGACAAGGTTCTTAAGTAGAGGATTTATCATTTTACTAATTTATAAACATTTCTTGCAATGATGTTATCTGCAGGGGGATTGTTGGGGGTGTTTTGTCTCATCTTACCTAACCAGCAATTTCAGCATCACTTATAATAATAAATATAGGGATCCTTAATACAGCGCTCTATTCCAATTTAGATATCCTGCATACACAAAGTGTTCAAAGATTCATGACTATGTTTTGCACTATCTTAAGTAGTAACCAAGGTAGGAAATACCATTTTTGTTCTATAGCAGCAAAATAGTTTAAAAATGTATGAATGAGCAGACTTTATTTGTTACTGTATCAAGTTTTTCCATAATTAATTTTGTCAGGAAGATCTAATCAAATCAAATAGTGGTAAAGGGTGACAGTAATACATGGAAGTACGTCAAATACATAGGTATCTTGAGAGACATTGAATGTTTTCAATTGCCTGTTGAAACTGTAAAATATTGTAAAAGGCTGTATTTTGCATGATGTGTAGTAACAGATTATTTCAAGGTGTTTTTTTTTTTTTTTTAGTGATGTTTAACTATTTGGGGGTTCTCATGTGTAGTGCCATAATACTGATCTCCTTAGGTAAAACAGTATGCGTTGGATTAGTTGAAATCTATTAAGAGAGAAGCAATTTTTTCAGCATTACAGTGTTTGAAAACTAAGTTTAGTTGTGGTCAGAGGCTGAATAAATTAGTAATGAATCATAGTGGCAAACTTAATATTTGTGGTTTGCTATTCTGTCTTTATGTGTTGGGGTAACTCTACAATAGTACACCTGCAGGCAGAAGATGTCATGTGAATGACCACCTTGTTTCAAAGGAGAGATGAAAACTTCAGACTTATTCTTAAAGGTGGAGCAGTCCTACAACCTAATGCTCCAATTAATTCCAGCCTTTATTAAATGATAATGGGCACAAAGATGGAACTACCATTTCATCCAGGGAATTTAATTCAGGGATATACAATAAAAGAAATTAATCAATTGATCATTCTTTCTTGTCTTTTACAAGTTAATTTTGACAAAATTCAGTTGTAATTTATGTGTTTCTAGCTTTCTCTTATATAATAGTGGTGTCAAAAAAAAATACATATTAGGATGGGAGAGTACTATTGGATTATCTTCTCTGTTATCTCAAATACATAAAGCAGATTGGGTAAGAGGCAATATCAGGTATCATGCATTCAGGGTTTTATGTATTTTTTTCAGCACTATTAACTTTGATTTTGCATTAGTTTGTTGTTCCTCAAGGACCTGCTAGCTTGGACAGAGGTTATCCAGTAACTACTAACCTTGTCTGTGTTACTATTGATTCAGTCTTTCAGGCATAGTTAAAAAGCAAAGGCAACTTTGAAAATAGAAATTGTGTCACAGTCTACTGTAAAGTGTTTATCAAAGCAAGAGTGAAAACTAACCAAATATGCCTTTCTGTCTCCTTAAACTATGGGGTTCATTGTAAATAAACACAGATGCCTTAAATGAGCCCTATGCACCCATATAATTTTTGGATTTCGTGTTTCTTGATAGGCAATAGAAGTCTTTTTATGCTTGTTCACACTTATTGGTTAAATATTGAATTTTAAATCATTGAGGAAATATAGGAGAGGGAGAAACGGTGGATCTGTCACTTTGACCTGGTCAGCATTCCTCATGTTTAGCCTTCTGGAGAGGCTTCTGGAAAAGGTCAGTCTTTCCCAAGAGCCACTGAACCCCACTTCTGTCACTTGTGGCAGAGCAGAGCATCTCAGATAGCAGAAGCCTTCAGCTGCACACAGCCTCAGAGACCCTGGGAAAGCTGGAAGCTAATGGGCTTTGGGAAGCTCAGCCTGAGCAGGTGAAAAGAGGGGCTTTCCCATGCCCTCTGATAAGATGATGAGCAATGTGGTTAAACCTAGACACTGAAAGTCAGTGAGCACAAGGCAAGGCAGTAGCTTATCTTTGAGCCTTTTGATTTACTCTTCATCACTCTGCAGTTCTGAATTTCTTTAGTTACAATTATCTTATTCTAATAATTATTTCTGTTTTCTAAGAAAAAATATTAGAGACTGTAAATTTCCAATTAAAGACCTCAAATATTTAGTGTCTTCAGAGATGCTCAGAAGATAGAGGGTGGCAGTTGTTTCCCAGGGCTCCAGCTGACTTGAAATCATGTCAGAATTTTCTTCACCCACTTTCCAGTTTGCACCATTAATCTAACATTCAAACCATCATAACAGAAAAGGTTAGGGAGTCAGAGAGGAAGGCTTGTAGTGATCTCTTGTATCTTTCAGCTGGCCAGATAGGGTTGCCCTTTAAGTCACACATGCTGTAGTACATTTTGTGTCACCTTGTCCAGTCTATTAGGAAATTAATTTCCTTTCTATTATATTCTTTCCTTAATCTCATCATATTTTCATTTTTTTTATCTTCCTTGTATCACCCTAAGTACTCTAGTCAGTCTACATGCTGCTTTCATACCTTTGCAAATCATTTTAATAGAGGTTGTTTTGCAGAAAGGATTGGATATATTAATTTACATTTAAATGGTAAGTTTTATCCCAGTCTCCAGGTGTTTATTGGTGCTACTGTAAAATCATAGCACCTCCAAACCAATGCATCAAGTGAGAACTTGGCAAGCTGTAACCGCTTGTTCCTGTGGCATTGCCCAAAATTCATGTAGTCATGAAGGAAATCCTTTGGCTTAACATCCACCAGCGCATAACCACCTCACTGTGGATGAGGTGGTCATCCTCTGTGCGGATGAGAGGTCTACTATTGGCTGTGCTCCTCTTTGGCCAGTACTGGATAGAGCAGCATGAAGAAAGATGTTATCTGAGTGAGTCCCAAGATCTTTGACAGCAAGATTTGCCTCACAAAAAGCTAGTTCCAGCATTTAAATATTCTGAATGTTCACATATTTTTCTGGAACAGCATTTTTATATATTTATTTTTATAAGTCGATTCATAATAATTTAATCACACGTCACAGTTTCTGCTGTGCATTTTTCTCAGCTGTGCAGTTTAAGCAATGTGTATGGAGGGGCTTGAGCAACAGCACTGGGGGAGAAATGGGACAGTGAAAGCTCAGGGGAGTCAGTACATCATCTTCCTACATTAAAATGATACTGCAGAAGTAGTGATATTGTTCTTACTGAAAGCTATTCTAAATAAATGAAATATTCCACTAGAGGAAATGGAAAGCAAATTTGTTTTGACTTCACAACATAACAGTAAATATCATATAATATTATATTTTCAGTTGTGTGAAAGGGAACGTTTGCTATAGTCAAAGGAACAACATATTTCTGTGGTAATAAATATCCTTAAAAAGAAAAAAAAAAAAAGCAGTGTTTTTGTTTGTATGCTTGTTTGTTTGTTTTCAAACAAACAACATGTCTTTAACAAGGAAATGGAGAAAAAAGTCATTATTTTCACTCGACAACTAATCATTATGCCCTTGCTGTGGTAAACATATATTTCTCTCAGTTTGGCTGCATTACATAATAAAATATTCTGGTTTCAGCAAGTGTGTTTTCTGCTGAGTGTTGTGAAATTTAATAGAGAAGTAATGTCTTATTGATGCTTAGTTTTTGTGACCTTTTCCGTCTTGTATTAGTGACATATTGGTCCTCTGTCTCCTGTAGTATGGGATTCTAATGGATAGGATAGAATGGGTCAGATAATGAAAGTCCCTGGTACATTAACTTTCAATTTCATGAATGTCTGAATACTGCCTGGAAGATGAATAACGGGCATTTCCTTCCTTTTGCATTTTAACATTTATGACCTGGTTACAATTTGTGTGTGTGTGTTACCTCACAACAGGTCTTATATTATAGTATTAAGCTGTGTGCTCTGCTTTTGGCAAAGAGAAAACCTTGTAATTTGCAGAGGGAGGCAGATAATGCCCAAATGCTTCTGTGTAAGACAGTCTAATGCCGATTTTTTATTAGCAAGCACATATATATATATTATTATTTATTTATTTATTTATTTATTTATTCCCAATGTTATGTTGCTTATTTAATAAGGTCTCACTCTCCTGGTTTAGGAATGTAGATAGACTTTGTTAGTAGTTGATCAGTAACTGAAAAACAGTAATTTAATAATGTTGGCAGCACTTGAGCCTTGTACGGTTGTAACAGTCACATGATATGTGGAAGACAACCAAGGTTGCCTGTATTTTTAGGAGGCATGCAAGTGTCTGTAGGATGCACTATTACATATATAATAGACATGTTGTGTATGGGATATAATGAGTGTTTTGGAACTGGAAGTAGTTAGATTTGATACTGCCACTGAGAAAACAAGAACTGTTCATGATATGACTGAAGGTATGACAGGGTGGGAACTCGATCAATCCTTCAGTTCTTCATAATATACCACATAATATATGCCACATTAGTGGCAGTTAGTCTTTTTAACAAAGTGTGCAAGAAGCCTTGTAGGCAAGGCTTTTAGTTGAAGTTTCAGAACACACTAGTTTACAGCCTCTTTTGGAAATTTCAAGAAGCCTGTACAATGTTAAGTTTTACAGCAATGGGTACCAGAAAATTTCTGAGAACGATGATAATAATACCTAATGTTAAATAACATCAGTGCAGCAGCAGCCAAATCTTTCTGTTAAAAACACTGTAAAATATTTTCAGGGGAGGAAGACCAAAAAAAAAAAAAAAAAAAAAAAACATTCTGTAGAGAAATTCAGCTGCATTTAGTCTCCTTCCATTCAGCAGCATTCAGCCACTGGAAGCAAAGTTATTAGTGTCAGTATTTGTTTCATCCATTGAGACTGATGGATATAGATGAATAGATTGGTTAACAAGATGGGAATATAGCCAGTGTGCTATGTCTAGATAGGAATTGGACTAATTTCCTCATTAAAGTGAGGTTTGTGGTTTCTGTTGCAGATTTTAAACTGATCTGAAGTTGGGACTAGGGGAAAAGGATGTTTCTCCCATGTTGTGAAGGAAGAAAACCCACAAACATCTTAGATTTAAGTGAGATTTTCTATGGGGAGATATGAAACATGATGCTGTAAGTAGGGTAGGTTACATCAGAATGTTTTATTGTTTTGTGGTTGCAACAGCTGAGTCAGTTCACAATGCGTCTCTGAGAAAAATTGTGTGTCAACTATTTTTCAATTCACAATATTAACGTTATTTATGATCCCAAAAGAAGAATTCAAAACATTCTTGGGCTGGATTAAATCTGCTGCCTAGGACCCATTCTTCCTGAGAAGAGGTTTGGTTGAAGTATTTCAGGAATGAGCAGCATGTGGATTTAGCAGTTCTGTGGAACCGGTTGTAACACTCCTGCGGTTATGTAGGTACTTTATAATTAACTTAGTTTGATAGACATTCTTATTTTACAACCAAAATTGTAAAGAGGGAAAAAAAAAAATACAATGGCTTCTTTTGGTGCCAAAACAGCATACATTCTTTTTTTTTTTTTGATTATTTGTTTTCTCCAGAGGTGTGATTTAATAAGGAACCTTTTGAATAAAATCTGTATATAAATACATAAGTAAATACACATTTTATTGAAAAGGGAAAAATATTTTGTACTGGGTATCCTGTATGCAGAAAAAAATAAATTTAACTGCAAAGGAAGAACTGCAAAATAACTTTAGTGTTGCACATTGTGATCTGAAAAGCCTGAAAGACTCATTTTTAGAATAACCAGGTATTTTTGGAGAAGAAATTCCTCAGCATGGGTCATGCTCACTATCATTAGCGGTCCCATCTGTTTCAGGAGCAAGGACTTATTTGTGGACAGCTGCTGATTATGCAGATGCTGCCTTGTTTATAGATGTTCTGCCCTGAAGTAAAACATGACTGTATATGCACATGGAGCATCTTTTACCTTTGTTTAGAGTATTGCTTCATCTTTGGTAACAAAAATAGTTGCTAAGATTGTGCCTGAAGCCTTGTTTAGCATTTGCCTGCCTGACAGGCCATAAAAAACTGTTAATGTGCCTGGCATGTGTAAAAACAGGTTACCTCCTACAATAGTCTGTTAGAAATAGCCAGCTACTTGCTTATCAATCCTAGTCTGGTTCCAGCATCAAATGGGAAAGCTGGTATTTGGAGGATTGGTGCACAAGCAAGCGTACAAAACAATTCAAGCCTCAAATCAACCTCCTTCCATCCAGGTCCTGTTGCCTTTGAAGACCAGGTCAGGTCTTATGGGGTTGCTGCAGCCCCTCTCTGGATGTACCCTTGACTGCCACTGGAGTAGATGACATTGCCAAAAGCAGCTGCAATGGTATTTGGCTAGAGGTAAATTTTAGGAAGTACAGGCATCATCTACTTGGACTTGGGGGTCCTGGTGGATGACAGGTTGACCAGGAGCCAGCACTGTGCCCTTGTGGCCAAGAGGGCTAATGGGATCCTGGCGTGCATTAAAAGGAGCGTGGCCGGCAGGTCAAGGGAGGTGATCCTCACCCTCTACTCTGCCCTGGTCAGGCCTCACCTGGAGTACTGTGTCCAGTTCTGGGCTCCCCAGTACAAGAAAGACAGGGATCTCCTGGAAAGAGTCCAGCGGAGGGCCACAAAGATGATACAGGGCCTGGAGCATCTTACTTATTAGGAAAGGCTGAGAGACTTGGATCTGTTCAGCCTGGAGAAGAGAAGACTGAGAGGGATCTCCTCAGTGTATATAAATATCTGAGGGGTGGGGGACAGAAGGATGTAGCCAACCTCTTCTCAGTGGTTTGTGGGGATAGGACAAGGGGCAATGGCTGCAAGTTAGAGCACAGGAAGTTCTGCACTGACATGTGAAAGAACTTCTTCACAGTGAGGGTGACGGAGCATTGGAACAGGCTGCCTAGGGAGGTTGTGGAGTCTCCTTCTCTGGAGATATTCAAGGCCTGTCTGGACGCCTACCTGGGCAGCCTGCTCTGAGGAACCTGCTTTGGCAGGGGGGTTGGACCCGATGATCTTTCGAGGTCCCTTCCAACCCGTACAGTTCCATGATTCTGTGATTCATGTTACTTCCCTAGGTAAAAAACACGGCTTAGTATATTCACTGTGAAATAGAGCAAAACTGTAATATGAAGGAAAGGCGGTGAAATCAGGCTTCTTTCAGGAATTAACTTGATTTACTTGCATTTTAAAATCAACCGGATGGTATCAATCAGTTTTAGTCTATGGTTAAAATTTCATTTATTTTAACGCACAGAGAAAAGGGTATTGAAAGTAATCACTTGAAAGTGCTGACATAAAATATTATCCAACATATTTTTCCCAGATTTAAGAATGAGTCAATACAATCAAAAGAGATAATCTGCACTTTAAATTTTTTACCTTCAAAGCACGTATTGTACGGCCATAGAAGATACACACGCTTTGTACGAAAGATGAGTACACAGTTCTTTAAAATGAATGAAATAAATCTAGTAAAAGAGTAAATAGCTTTTAATTTAATATGTAATCTGACAATATGTTTTACACTGAGGCATGCCTTATATGTCATGTTCGTGATTCAGATTTGGATGGGTCCTTTAGGTCCTCTTTTCCATCTCACTGCTCTGCTCCCTCTGTCTGTTCATTGCATGATTTAAAAGGGAAATTTTATTTGTCACGTGCTACATGCCGATTTGAGTGACTTCTAAGTTGGGTGGGATTGCAAAGGTTTGACTCTTCATCACTTTACCAGGGTAGTGATCATCACAGCATTCCTACAATGAACAATGGCCACTCTTTGTCAGATAAAACCTATTTTGTTGCCTCCTGGAAGGGAGGAAGCACAAGGGATATATATCTGCACCAGCATATCCTAAGTATGAGACCTCTGTGCTTGAGCAAAGAGGAGTTTAAGCCTTTAGTAAATAAACAAGTTGTACTAAGAAATTGCCCCAGCTTAGGGCTGCATCAGGCTCTCCTTAAGTGAGAAGTGGCTCTGGAAAGCTCTTGGGTCTGCTCCTACAATACCAATAACTGAAATTTGAACCAGTACCCTCGTTATCAGCTGTTTGATCTTCTGCTAGGAATAACCAAAAGTAGGTCCTGTTGAGGTAGTCCTGCTGCAGCCTTGCAGAGAGGCACTGCTCTGAAAAGGTATAGATGGCTGCTCTGCAAAAATGGGTGCGCCAGACCTTGGCTGCGCTGGTGTTTCTTAGACAAGGCTAAGAAATTTAGAGAAATCTCATTAGAAAAAGACGGGGCTTGATCCTTGCAGACACAACATAACTACATATTTTCAGGGTGAAAATCCAGGAGACCTGTGTGCCTGGGGAAAGGAAGCTCAGGAGAAGTGATTTAGCAGGGAAAAATTATTTCTCTTTCCAGTGGCTACAGCTTTATGGATTATCAGTAATAAATTTATCAATTCCCATTTTAAGACTAATTAGCACAGTTGCCTCCCTTACTTATACAGAGTAGTAATTTCATTTTAATTCACATACTAAATCTATTTGTAGTTAGCTTACACTAAGTTTTTCTCTTGCCAACATGACTTTTGCTTTGATGTTCTTTGCTCTTGCCAGGTGTCTATGTCCCCAAGTGTTGCTCTGGCTCCTATGTATGTCCATTCTAGCTTCTACCTTCCTCATTTAGCAGAACTTTCCTTCACAAACGTATCTGCCCATACACTAATTCACACACACGTAATTAACTCCTGTGCTCTTATGCTGTTATAGTTGAATCATCCTATTTCCCTTTTAACCCCATTTAAGCTTTATGAAATCATTACTGCCCAGTGCTAAGAACTCAGGCTAAGAACCTGTCCTCTCATGAAGAAATATTTCCCCTGCCCAATTCAATAAAAGCAGAATGCATTAAAGGTGCAGATGACATTTAACTTCCATTCAAGATATCTGTGAAAAGTGCAAGCAGGAAACCCTATAACAGTTGTTATATTTCTCTCCTTCAGTCAGGAAGTTCTCTTTAACCAATATTAACATCTTACACTAATTGGGGAGGAGGCAATAAATTAGTTCATGGGTCATTCAAAGTCTGATGATGCAGTGACACACAAAGGTTTTCTCTGAAGAATCATTACCTGATTATTTAATCTTTTCCCAGAGCCTGAAATTCTGTATTTGTTTCTAAGTTCTTTTAGAAGATTTTGGAAGTGAAAAATGTGATGGACGTATCCAAAAGATAAGCTGCCAGAAAATTAACAGCCAATGCATAATCAATATTTCCAGCATCTATTGATTTATGTCAGTAATTACTTGGTAACCCATAATGCTGACTGTTGTCAAAATAGTCTGCACTTTATGGTGTAAAATACAAGCTGTGCCAAGGGAAACCTTATTTATCTCAGTAAATTAAGTATAATAGTGATAATGCTAAGCAAGTGTTTATATTATATGGCACCTTTGACACTGGCCAGAGAGCAATTCATTCAGATTTCTAGGCATGAATTAGTAAAGAAAATAGGGATTCCAGTCAGAGTCAGACAACAAAACCCATGGGTTGAATCAGCCTGGGCAATGCTGACCTAGAATATAGTTGAAATATAACAAGTCAGCTTTCCTGAAAACTCACACAGACGCTGTTCTGTTTGGCATTTGTATTTTCTATTTTTATTTTTCTAAAGAAGCAACAGTCTAAGTTGCATTGCTAGGAAGCTCTTCATTACCTGGTAGATGACAACACACACAAATTGAAATGCAGCACTGAATTTCTCAATTACCCAAGTTACTAGTTCATACCTGACTCTGAAAACAGGGGGCCTGCAAATTTACCAGTTAATTGCAGCTCTGCCCTTGATAGTTTGTTTTGAGCACTTTTAAGAACAGGTGCTTTTGAACACTTCTCAAAACAGGTGCTTTAACTTGCCAACTACATAATGCTTTTTCAAGGTGTAACATATTCCTAATTTCATTAAAATTCACAGGAAGCTGTGAATTCACAGAAGACTAGAGTTGTGGATTTTCAGTAGCTTACATGCATGCAAAGCTTCGAAAAACAAACCCACAAAAATTGTGGCTGTGTGTCCTGGTAATTATGGGGCAATATCGAACAGTAGTTGGCACAATCACATTCTTTGTGTTTCAGTCCATTTTAAGATGTTTACAGAGTGTCCTCAGCTTTATACCTGATTTAGTTGTAATGATGTTAATTATCACAGCAGTAAATCATGTATTGAAACACTTGACTATTTAAGTGTTCACCTGTTGCCCGAGTGTGTTCTTGTTTTGCTAGTGATAAACAGCTTCCTTTCCTGGCTCCTCATTTTTGTGTTAACATCACCAAAATTTCCATTATTCAAAAAAATTTCCATTTTTTGAATAATAGAAAGCATAAAAACTTTTTTTTTTCTAACTGGAAAGAATACTATGAACACAACCTCTGATTGATTTAGACACGAAGGCAAAGGTCGTGTGTTAGTGCTATCAGTACTAGAGCTTAAAATGCTTAATGGAAGTTGTTAAACTTTATTTTTCTGCCATGATTTAATATTGGCAAAAGATTTTTGCTGATCCATACTTCTGTAAGATTAAGTGTTCAATTTAGCAGTGTAGTTTGCACAGTTGAAGCCAGGCAGGGGTGTATGAAAGGTCTTTTACTGCAAAAGCCTCCAAAGATGTAGACAACAACATTTTATAGCAGAAATACTCTGGATGAAACATGTTTTACCCTTACATGTTTCCTCCATTGTTCTGAGTTAACATGCTAAAAGAGATCTGGGTGTCTATTATCGATGTTTAATATTCCATTATATCTGGTTGTCACATAACTCAGTTAAGTAACAATAATACTGTGACACACACTGAATCTATTAAATTAAAAGTTCAAGTGTAAAGCTATGGTGAGGAAGCACAGTATAAGACGAGCAGATATTCCTCTTTTGTTTATATTAAATCCTTTCTGTAGTTGTTTCGTTTAAGAATAAAACATCTGAAATACCTATAAGAATGTGTAGATAGATTTGGGGTAATTTATATTATTGGAAATAATGATGTGTGTGTATATATATAAGAAATTAAAAATTGTCATAAGGAATAAGACAGCTGATAACAAAGAAAATGCAAGACCAAATAAGAAAACATGAAAGAGCTCTGTGTATGTCAAAAGTGTATACTGAATGTTTTAAAGGCCTGTTGGACACTGAGATTTAAGGGAATGATAGACTTTTTGTAAATTTACTAC
This sequence comes from Anas acuta, assembly GCF_963932015.1. NCBI lineage: Eukaryota > Metazoa > Chordata > Aves > Anseriformes > Anatidae > Anas > Anas acuta. The sequence continues at coordinate 50,356,422 of NC_088981.1, forward strand.
CTATGAACAGCTGAAGTGTAAATAGTTCTACTAATTAAATGGCAATAGTGTATGTTGGACAAAACAAGAGAATTAACAAACTCGGGAGCACATAATGAAATCATAAAGAAAAGTACAGTTTGGGAATAGAGGTGTGACAAACCAAATTTCTGCTTTTCCTATGTGAAATCCAAAACCTGCCACCTTGACTTTACTGCAGCAGGAAGCAGCCTATAGTCTATTGGAAACCACAGTGAAGAATCATGTAACTACATCAGGAACACTGAAGAAGAAAAGGTATCGGTAGCAAGATTATATGTTCCTTGGTTCTGCTGGTTTTGTGCTTAAGAAAATAGTAAGTAAACTGTTGGATGTTTACAAAGACAGCATTTATAAATTTTGTTGTGTTTGCCTAATCTGGAATAGACATACATATCAGGAATTAAATGGACCTATACAAGTTATTGTAATTCATTTTATCTGTAGCCCTCATGAAGTTAAGATTTAATTATTTTCCTTTGGTTACATGATTCTGAACAAACAATTTTGCTTTCTGACAGGAGAAAAAGAAGAAAACACCTAGTGGTCTCAATACAGCAAGGCACATACAGATAAGCATGCATCCCTGCTTGAGAAAGTACTTGAGGAAGATGCCTTTATCTTGCTAACCTCAGTGGGATGTAAGCATATATGTTGTACTCTGAAGCTGGAGCTGCCTACACAGGGCTAGCATCACAGAGCTGGAGCCTCCCAGCTCTTCCTTATTGATATTTATTAGGTTCTGATGGGATAATTTTAAAGAACTGAATTATGGTTGAAGTCTTGACACTGCCAATGGTTTTGAAACTGAAGACCCTATGAGTGAAAGGACCTTTGTGCCACTTCTATGCCCCTGGTGCAAAATAAAAAATGCAAAATGAGGTTTTGTTGGCAACCCAGATTGGCCTGTGGAAGGATTAAGTCTTGTAGAGAAGGCTGATGTAAGAAAAAGTACTAATTGTACACAACTGTGGTGAGTGTGGAGTGAAGTACATAGCTAGCTGAATAGCTCATAAAAATAAGCTGTTGTTATTAGGATTCAAGAACAGGACAAATTTTACCTTTGCCAGCAGAGTAAAAATGTCTAGCCTTGTCCTCCGCCAAAGGAATCCCAGGAAATGAATCTAATGCAGTATGCACATACTGTTTTTCTGCACAGAAGCAATGCAAGCTGTAACTAGTGTTGCTGTTGATTTTATTGGAGGTGTTAGCTAACGTGACAGTTTGACCTTTCTCTTCTGATGACAAACACTTGGGAATATGCACTCACATTTAGCTTGACTTGACTTGTAGTGCTTTATTTGGTGGTACTGCTGGTGCCTTTTGGCTTTTGTGAGGGAAAGTGCCTTTTACTTACATTCTCGTCTCTACCTGTGAACTAGACTGCAATGAATAAACTTCTCCCCTGAAAATATAATATAAAGATCTCCTTGCTGGCAGGTAGCTGGCTGCTATTAAGCACAAACAGTCGGTGTCTCAGAGTATGATCAAGTTTTTACCTTAGCCTTATAAATATTCATTAACTTACATATTCACTAATTGCTCTAGAGAAAGAGAAAATGTTAATTTTTAATCAATAATACAGCATCCTTGAGAACATTTTACAAATTAGGAGTTCATCTGAGTCCCAGCACATGTTGTTAATTTTGGCTGTTACATGTTAATTAGTTTGGATTTATTTTTTTTTAATCAGGAGTAGCACTGGAAATGCAAGCTATGGAACTCGCATTGACCTAAAATTTTCTGAGCAGTGGTGAAGTAAGAGCTCCTGTGTAGAAGAGGCAGTATGTAGTTACTTGTTTGAGTTTCCTTGATGAAATCAGCTGATAAAGAAATTAACTCTTTTTCTTAGTGTAGTTTAACCATCCATATGTGTAATACTCAGGAATTTCTTCTGATTAGTGATTTCACCATGTTAAGACACAATGATTATAAATTGATGGGTTTTTTGAAGGTTAAGTATTTTAAAGCACACAGATTTATTCATGCAGACTATCAATTACTTTGATATCCTTTGAATTAGCATTAAAGTTAGGGGTCTTTGAACTGAAAGGATTTCATTAATTGCAGGCAAAGATATGGAGTCCATAATTCCTTTGGATGGAACTGTCATGAATCTTGAAATATGGCAGAGAGAGTCATTAGCAGAGTGCCATTCACATTGGCTCATCAGAAAGGGAGTTTGATGTGATTGCCTCAGGCATAGTACAGAAGGTCAGCACGGGCCAATACCCTCAGCTAACAGAAATGTAGAGAGTTCACAGAGCTGCATGACAGCTAGCTCCAGTAATCCTGACTCCTCTGTCTAGATGAGTTGTTTCTTTGGGAGAAACCTATTGTCAACTGCTCAAGGCTCTTGCCATTTAAATTCTTAAAGGGATTTTATGTTTTATTTTGTGACATTTCTATAATATTCTACATGACTTAACATTATTTTTAGGGGTAGGAGTAAGGTTCGATTAGAGATTAAGGATCAAGAGGATGACCTGCTCCCTATTTCTACGTTTCGCTTCCAATTTTTCTCTGTGTTTAATGTTCTCCTACAGTAGCTCCTGTGTAATTTCACATACCGATAAATGAAAAAAAAAAAAAAATCTCGCTTGAATCTTTGCAGACTGAAAAGATATGTGACAGGCCAGGAAGGGACATTTCTCCACTTCGTTTAGCAGAGCTTGGGCACAAAAAAAAAGATGGATGGAGAGCACAAACCACGAAGTCTCGGTTCTTTTGTGTCCAGGCCACTATAAATAAAAGTGCTTTAGCTTATTCTACTGGTGCAGGACCAGAAGTTGAGGCACACTTGAATTGTATTCACACTAACTTGAATGGTTAGTGGCATTTACCTTTCTTTGTCCTGCACCACAAACATGAAGGACACAATTCTGAGAGCGTATAAGGAGGTGCTGGCTGGCAGAGACAAAAGAGTTAATGAAATATCAGAGTTGTCCCGAGGGTCTTTGTCCAATACAAGAAACTAAAAATAATATAAGTAGGTAGGAGACTCTAAGCTTTTGCTATCCATCTCAAAATAAATAAATAAATAAATAAATAATATGAGATCTTGAGCAGTTTTAGCTGTAGTATTAGATTTCAGGTACAAAACTTTAAATCTTAACCAGGTCTGTACTGGACAATGAATATTTTACACCTAATATAGCTGTTGAAATTGTATATATGATTCTGTGACTTCTGGTAGACTATCAGAAGTCATTAAAATAGGTGTCTGCCTCAGACTTCCCTTCTTATTATTCTTCCTACCACCCCACCACCCCATTTTAATGTTCAGGTGAATGTTCCCCAAAATGAGAGGCTGAGACATCAAGTTGTTCCAAGTGGTCTGGCTTTACAGCTGGCACAGACTGTGCTTGACTTCATCTGTACTGAAAAACATACGTAGGAGATTAATTTTTCTGAACCTCATTTATTTACATTGCTTCTCCAGAATGGATGCAGTTTCTTCATGTAATAATTACTGGTCTCAGTCTCTACAAGAAACTATTTGAGATTGACTGAATAAACCACTTGATTCATAAATCTTTCAGGTTACTAAATTGATAAATCAGAAAGGACATGCAAAAGGATGAGGAATGCCCAGATCTGACTGATTGGTAGCAGAAATTGATCTCACGTAAAGATTACAGTGCAGTAGAACATTCGTTTTTCTGCTGGTGGAGGGAAAGGTTTTCTGTGGTGTTTTTTTCTGTGGTCGCTATTTATCTTTTTTATACAACTGCCTTTTAGGAAGTGTATGAGTGGCACTCAGCTCTGGTTGCATGAAAGTTCATGCATAGCCTCTGGGGCTGTGAAAATGTTCAGCTGATAGTCAAAATAAAAGGTAGGTTATATTTTAAGTATATAGGTATATATATTATACCTATATATATATAGGTATAATATATATATATATAATATATAATAATATATATATATTATTAAATATTTATAATTATAAATATAATAATATATATATATTTAAGTATATATATTTTAAGTATATTTTAAGTATAAAGGTAGTTATATTTTAAATGTGGTGATACTTTTTTGGGAAATGCTTTCCATGCCATTACAAGTAAACACACTTTTTACCCCTTTTAAATGGCACTTCAAGTTGTAGCCACATTATCTCTCATAATCAAGACTTAAGCTTTTATGTATCCTGTCAGTGTCAGTGTTAACAGATTTTTTTTTTTAAACAGTCAAATTGAAATTGCACACCATCTGTCTTGTCCTACTATCATTCAGTAGTACTTTGGATTTCTAATGGTCAGTGATGTTTAAACCTTGACCAAAGTTTAATTTCAAAGGGTTATTAGTTTTGTTGTTATTGGTTTTGTTTTTGTTCTTTGTTTTCTACTTACCTATATTTCAGTATCTGAAAGTTTTCTGATGCCATCTAAGTTATTCATCACTTTTGAGATACCTTTTAAGGTACAATACATTCTGTTTAAAAAACTTCATATATTGTCATTGGTAATGGTGGACTGGCCAGTGGTAATACAGCTTTTTTCTAGGACAGCTTTGCTTCCCAATAGGGAAGATGCAACAGCCCCATTTTGAGAGAACCCAGAGATGACAGTATCATCATGAGGGAAGAAAGCAAAGTGGATGACCAACTGGAGGGCATGTATATATACGTGTATGTATGTGTGTATGTATACATACATACATATATATATACATACATATATGTGTAAATATATATGTATATGTAAATATGTGTCTGTGTATACGTGTGTATATATATATATATATATATATGTAAAAGGGTAGACAGTTCTGATAAGACCAAGGAGTGGTTTATTTTGGTCTGATTTTCTAGTTACCCCAGAAATCCATTGAGCAGCTTTTTTTTTTTTTTTTCAAATGTAGATTGAATCCAAATATAAATCTAAAGTAAATTGCATATCGAATTATTCCACACATGGGAAGAAAATGCATAAATAAGCTTAGAATCAGTTTAGATTTGTTTTTAATATTCATTTTATTACACATGCCCCCTGACAGTTATTTAATTTTAAAAGGTTTGGGTTTTGAGTCATAGATTTTGAGCACATATCCCTTCAAAGAGATTATCAGTGCTGCTGCATTCTTAAATAAACTGTGATGTAAATAAAGCAAAGTAAAAATGGTTTAGTAACTAAATTAAAATGTGTTTAATGTTGTAGTTCACAAAGCTCAGATAATTTTAAACATCATTCTATTACTTTCAAGGTCTTTTCTTTACTTCTTAACATTTAAAAATTAAGTACATGAACAGTATTTTACTCTAAATGAATAGAATAGAAAGTATAAATTAAATGCATACGGTGCATGTAATGAGGTAATAAAATATTACATACAGTATATATAAATTTACAGTTACTGTAAGCTGATTCCAAAACCTTCATGCCAAATTCAAATAAAATTCCCACTATTCAGATGACTAGCTCAAGTACTAATATAAGGTCTGCTGTGATGCAAACTTGTATAATTTGGTCTAAAATGGGTTTCAGAGGAAACAACTTTGTTGTTAGTGTAAGTTTGTATGAAAACAAATCCAACTGAAGTGGCAGGATAGGTGGAAATAATTGAATACAGCAGCTGTAATAATATTGTTTTATAACTTTTTTATTTTTTATTTTTACTTAGCCTATAAATTACAAAAATGGGTCAGGATCTTAGTTAAAATACATATTGCAAGACAAAAACAAGGTAGATACAGGCACACAGAGAAATAAGCACGCTACACATACTGGGATGTTTTTCTAGAACAAATTCTTAAGGTAATATTTTGACTTGTGCTGGGGTAGTCCTCCAACTTTGCCTTGTGTTTCTTCAAGTATCCTCATTAGGAGTTAGAGAACTCATAACATTCCTGGGTTCAGCCTTATTGGTGAAGAAAGAAATTAGCATGGAAGCACTCAAAATAGTTAGAAATGTCACTGGCTGACATTAATTTTAAAGTAAAGATCCCAGCAACATTGATTTTTTTCAGATGTTTCAACATTTTCAAAGCCACAAAATGATCTCTCTCAGGCTATCAAAGGCTGTTTTAAGATTATCTGAGCTCTTTGTAAGAAGAGTCCTTGAGGATTCCCTGCCATTTTTGATCCAAATGTGTAGCTTTCATATTGATTGAATTGAAATTTTCATGAGAATAAATCTCCTTGTAGCATCTTTCTATTTTATACCTCTGGGTAAAGCTCTGCTCCCCAGACCTCAATTAAATCAGCATTGACCTTGCAACTCTCAGTAGAAAACACAAGAGTTCATCTTGTCACTTTTTCCCATGTTGTTTTTAAGAAGTTGTTGTGCCCTCCAGAATTGTAGAAGCAAACCTCCAAAAATATATCCAAAACACACCATTAAAGTATTTCAAATGCAATCTCCATATTAAAGAAAACAAATTATTCAACGTGTTCCTTCTGGAAATATTTAAAATAATAGAGAAGTCCATCCAAAATAATTTTTCAGTTCTTGTTTGTACAATTTGCTAACCTCATTTCTCCCTGTATTTCTGACAGGGAATGTTGCATGTCATTGGAGTTTCGTTGGGTTCAGGCCACCAGCTGGGCTGGCTGCTGGGAGCTGGAGCATGATTTGCATGCTCCTGCAAAGCTCTGGGCTTGGGGATTTCCCTGCAGGAGCCAGAGATCAGGGAGACCAAGAGCCAAAACTGAGCTTGCATCATGGGAATTATTGGGATAGGACAGGAGTAACATAAGTGGAGCAAGGTACAACATAGGTAGGTTTTAACTGCCAACTGGGGAAGCAGGCATGCTTTTTATCACTGGGCTTGGCCGAAACCTAACTGCAGGCAGTGCAGCCACTGGATCTCAGGATGCTTAGCTTTGGTAGAAAATAAGTTGTATAGGAGATATAGCTGAAGACCAGGATGCTGAAAGAAGTAAACCCTCCAAATTTCATTTTTTCCCCTTCAACTCCACAGAAGGACTTATGCATGCATAAAACTTACACAGAATATAGACCTAAAGTAAAGCTGATGCTTCCTGATTTCTGAAGACGGAGGGATATTTTATTTATAGCATAGAAGCACAGATGTTCCTAAATACAGAATGGATTTATAGCACAGAAGCACAGACATTCCTAAATATAGAATGAATAATACAAAGCCTGTTCTAATTGGTTTGAAGGCGCTGCATTTTCCATGTTCTTCTGTACACTTAATTGAGCGTTAAAGAGAAACTGAAGCGTATTTGCATTGTGGTTATTCTGACTGTAAAATTGACCTCCTTGGTAATTTTAACAGCCTGTAATGTTTTTTTCATATGTAGAATATGTTGCAGGTGTTTAATTTTTCTTCTTTTCCATTTTTCATTCAGAAATTTTGAAAACCCTTTATTATACATTGATGTTGAACAGTACTACAAACCAAACCCTAATGACCATTCCACTAGGTTCACTAATGTTTATAGATTTTAACTATTAACTAATTTTCAGACACATCTGTTCTATTACTTGAGGGGCTTTTTCCTCCTTTTTTTCCCTCCCTTCCCCCTTTTTAAGTTTTAGGTAACTCAGAGACTTGTTAAGTCCATGGTCAGGGAAAATTGTTTGTCTGTTTTAAATTTCCTTCTTTTGGATTATTTTTTGATTTGGATCAGTACTAAAATCGTGTTCATTATGAACTGGGGGAATTTCATAGCCTTCCCTGCTATGGGTTCTTCAGTAAAATCATCTGCAGAAGTCAACTCCAAATTCATTTGTCCCTTTATATTTACAAACCCAATTAGATGTTCTCACTGTCTATTTTTCATCTTTCTTGTAACCATTTGATGTAACAGTGCACATTTTTTGTTTGTTTTTTTTTGATTGATTTTTTTTTTCTGATCATTGTCTGTTATAATTTCATGTATTATAGTAGTAATTGTAGGATCAAAGACTGAGACCTGATAAATTCTCTTCTCAATGTACTCTGAGCACTTATTTGTCTCCAGGCAGACTGGTGTTGTGTGTTGATTGTAGTTTTTTCTTCAGCTGCTAAAGGAAGGCAAGAAGAGTTGACATTTGTTTTTCATTTTACTAAAAATTGTGTAATTGGACAGATTCTGTTATTGTTAACTCAGAGAGAACTGTGGCCTGGTAAAAGCAAGGCCAAAAGAAAACAGAAGATGTAATTGGGCTTAGAGTCTGGAAATCTGGGACTCAGAAGTTTTCCAGCTCTAGCGTGATCTGCTGTGCCTAACAGAAATAGGTCATGTATCCTGGAAAAGAAATATAAAAAGGTCAGGCATTTTTGGCAATTTGGATCAGTTTGTTCAGGTGTCTTTAGCATGTACAGAAAGACTTAGGATACAGGGAATTTATAATCTGTAAAGCAATTATTATGTAACCAGCACACAGGAGATAGGTGGGATGTGATGAGCTGTTAGGCTAAGCATCTGTCCACAAGTGTTAGCATTAGCTATTAGGGTAAGCATGCAGCACCTCCGAGCCTGGCGGGGAAGGGTCAGCCTCTGCAGCCCCTGGCACTGGCTTTGCAGTGCTGCTGAGCTGCCGTCTGCCACCAGCTCCGTCATCAAGGCTGTCACTGGCAGCTCAGACCCGTGGCCTGATGCTTCCCAGCTTGCTTGACCAGCCTCCCAGCCTTCTTCCTTTAGAATTTTACACCCTGCCATGTTGGTGTGCTTCTTCCCCTTTAGTCCTTCAGCCCCATCTCAACGGTTGTACCCCATTTGTATTTTCTCTTTTCTTGACTTTCTGCTCTTTCACACAGTTCTTTCTCCCAGGTTAGCAATTTTCTCAGAAACTGGAGGCACAATTGCACAGTTGGACTAGATTAGAGCTGTGCCTCCAACACTGGAAACAGAGGAAGCCAGGGCCCTAGAAGACAAAGGGGGAGGCTGCAGCATCAGGGTCTGGTTCTACCATAGTCTGTTTTTATTATGGATAATATTTAAAATTATCAATACTTAGTAATGAAACAGTTCTGAACATTTTGCTTCTGAAAGCACGGGTGCCCTCTGGATTACATACAGCTCTCCTCCTTGCATGAAGATGGACAACTGTTCTGTATTTCATCTTTTGCTATCTTTTTGAACCATTGATGGTTTTTGTCTTTTCATAACCACTTCCAGATGCATACCATATGCTGTAGCTTTATAATACAAATTCTATAACCAGGAAATGTATATGTTGCATACATTGTGGAGTGAAATAAGTCATATTTGCATGAAGGCATCTGTGCTTTCATTTCACAGCATAACTATGTTATCTTGCTGTATTCATAGAAACAATCCTTATAAACCAATGTTTATGCAAATGCTGAAAAAATCAGATATCCAGTAAATTATTTTACAGTCTAGAATTACATTTGGTCTGAATTCCTTCCTTGATAGCAGACTGAAAATCTACATATTGAATATCAAGGTAGTAGTCTCTCTATTCCAATGGATGTTGTATACTTATGCAAATTACTACTCGAGTTATATAAATTTAGTTTGAGGTTATTATGTGGATAATTTGTTACTTAGTAAAGTGGTTTGTCAGGTTACAAGACATTAATCCTCCAATAGGTCTTTAATTAGAAGAGATGAACTAAATAATTCATAGCCAGACTTGGCCTGAAAACATTTATACTACTCGATTATACCATTTTGCATGCAATGACAAATTGTTTTGGTGTACTTTGGAAATAGAGGGACTTAATTAATTACATCCAACGTTTTAGACATCTGTGATAGGTTCTTTAAATGCATTAGATTGGAAATTCATACAAAGGATAAAAATAGAGTTGAAGTCCTTGGGGTTAAAAAGCTGAGATGAAAAGAGAACATTCTGTTTGCAGGAAAGAGCAGGAAGCGGCTGAAAAGAGGAGAGGAATGGCAGCTAACTAGCATGTCCAATTCCCCAAATATTTTTTGTGCAAAACTGAACTGGAAATCATTAATATGTGAAAATGACATGTTTTTAAATGTGAATAAAAGGAGTGTGCTAATTACTTCATCGCCTTTTACTGATCTGGCCAATTAAATGGGAGAGGTGGCTGAGAAAGGAGCCCTGAGCAGAAGCCCTAAAAACAAAGGAAAAAATGGATGATGCTTTGCTGATCTGAAGTCACCTTGCAGATGAGATTAATTAAATTAGTATAATTAGACTGGAAAAGGAGATTCTTTTTCAAAAACACAAGAGAAGTAGGATATATGTTGTAGTAATCCAAGATTTAGTTTACACCATTAAGTGGTATCTTCAGATGATGGAGCTGTGAGTCATGCCGCTATTGCATTTACAGGTAGCAGGAAGAGCAAATAGCAGTGTTATAGTCACATGATCATATCAACCTGAGGGGGGAAAAAAAAATCATTTTGAGAAGGATATTTATTAATTTACTCTGTGGAGGAGTATTTTTTTTTATTTTTTTTTTTACAAATTAGATACCTTCTTGAACACAACCTAGGAGTGCTGAAGGATTGAAATCTATAACCCCAAATATGGATTTAATCCCTGAAAGCAGTCCTTTTGAGCATGGACAAATGTTTAATTTTTGCTTTTGTACAGTCAAGTTGCTGACCTTTATATGCAATCTCACAGCTGGGGCATTCATCCAGTGCTCTCAAGCTGTCATTTCAGTTTCCTCCTTGGCCTGAGAGACCTCAAATGCACATCACCTACCTCGCAAGAGGACATCTCAGCTGGGTAAAAGCAGCTGCACCATTGTGCTGAATGCAGATGTAGGAGGCCAGAAAATGAGCAATCAAAAGGATAGAACAGATATGTCATTTGAGGACTACACTGTCATTACCCAAATGATGGTTTGAACATCATGCAGCAAGAGAAGGGATTTTTATCTATTACTGCTTTCTGGTGCTTTGCTATAAATAACTACTACGTACCTACAGGCAGACCTGGAGATCATGCCTGTATCATTTAGTGGTACAGATATGGCTAGTGGGGACAGCCAGAAGTTTGTGAAACAACCTCCATGGAAGGAGGGCAGTTAAGTGCCATTTAAACTGTAAATTTGGTGCCTCAGTGCTTGTGCTGCTTTAGACATTTGACACTCAAGTTTCAGGTTATCTGTGAAAATACTCCTCTGGCCAAATCACTGGTGTTATGAACAGTGGCACTTAGATTAGCAACCAATATAAAAACATGATGTGTGTAGAAAGAAATAAGAATGGAAACAGCAGTAACCGCCTAGTAGCCACCACTGCTAGAGTGCACATACCTGGCCTCATTCATAAAAGATTTCACAACTACTATTTTCTAGTGATCCTAGGAGATCTCAAAATATTTGCCACCTTTGGGATAATTCTAGGCATATGTAGAAATTTCAAACAAGGACATTTTTATTGAAGAAAGAATCTGACATCCACCTTGGAAGCAAAATAGCTCCATGTATTATGAAGAGGTACTGACAATAGCAATGCAAAGAAGAAAAGGGATATGAAAGGTCTCAGCAAACCAAGTAAGTGATATAAAGGGTATATAGCTAAAGGGTAGACTTACTGATTGTGTTTGGCAGGTGCAGATATGTGGCTTATACTGAGGCTGAATGCTATGGGTTACATGTCAGTAAAAAATCACAGCTGAACTTCAAAGTAATCACTTTATTTCATAACTATACAAAATCAGATGAAATTTTCTTGTTCCATTTTTCAGTCTGAAACACATTTTTGCAGATCCCACTTTTTAGCAAGTCAGGGCACTTAGCAGGAGCTGCAGCAAATTCTTTCAATTCATTTATCAAAGCATTTGCAGTGCCCATTATAAAACAACAATAGATGTTAACAAAAGGAAGTTAATCTGTATTCTATAAATAAAAAGCTAGAGAACATCAAAGCTACTTGCAAAGTCCTGTGTTTCTTTTAAGTTTCATTTAAGTTTCCCTTCTTTGCATCCATATGATGAAAGCTTATTTAAGGAGCCCAGCTAAAATATTCAACATTGTAGGAAAAAAAATAAAATAAAAAAGAAAACAGCCTACATAAAGAGAAGTAAGAAAAGTGCAGCTGAGAAAGATGTCAGAAAACAGCTTAGATGTTGGTAGCTGTCATATACTGCTGAGGCAAAGCCCTGCAGACAGTCTTTAGTTGGCTGCTGCCCTCCTCAGCATGCGAGGTCAGTGCCCTGAGCAGCTCCCGCGGCACCACTGGAAGGAATCGCAGCAGCACACTCACCCGTCAGCATCCCCAGCCTCAGTGCCTGCCTGGAGCTGAGCCTGGGTTCCAATTAGCTGATGCTGCCAGTGTGGTTCCTCTAAGCCCACCCAAATAAAACACGATCTGTTGGCCTTGCAGAGGCTGCTCTGCTTTCTGTGTGAAGTTTCGCAAGCCTGCTATAATCTGCTCTGAATTTGATTTGAAGGAATCTGGTAATAGAACTGATGGTTGCTCTCCTGCCTCCTGCCTTTGTAGGGGTAGCACTGGTGGGTGTGACACTGAATGATACACACCAAGACAGCACTGAAACAGTCTCTGCCTAAAAGTCTTAAAGTCAAAATCAACAGGGAAAAAAAAAAAAAGGTTAATCAAGTCTCCCAAGATAAATTGAAAGGTCAATGGCAGAGCTTGAATATGGAGTCTAGCAAAACAGCATCCTCTGCCAAGATAATCCATTACATGTGAAGGATGCAGGACAGAAGCAGCAGTGCCAGTAAAAGTCAGCATGATCTACCTCGCTGGAGCCTGGCTGCTGAGAGTCAGCATCAGGTAGTGATGGACGCAAAGTTTCATTCCTTACAATAAAGCCCATGAAACCTGAGACAAGGCTAGATTGTCATTTTATGAAGAGCTTTTCATTATAGAGTTTGTTGTGCATATATTACTCCAGTGTTAACGTATCTCAGTTTGCTTCATAGATTTTTAGGGGGCAGAATGTTTGTTTGGTTTGCTTGGTTTCAGAAGCTACCAAGACAAGTAATAGCAAAATCCAGCCCTGATGCCATGCAAAGAGATTAATCTCTGCTTATATCCTAGGTGAATTCAGCCTGTGACATTGCTTGAAAGTAAGTTAAGATGTTTTCTATGATTTACGTTTTTTTTCAGAACACTTCTTACAGCTGGGTAAAATAGATACCATTTGGTTACTTTACTGTTTGAAAAAAAAAAAAAAAAAAAAAAAAAAAAAACAAACAACCACCACACAAGAGACATCTTTAAAACATTACTTTATGTCATCATATGTATTTCTTAACTGTTCTTAACTGTTACTAAAATTAAGAGTAATGTCCATTTCTCAAGCTATTTAAATAATATTTAGCATTTCTCTTATTTTTCAAATCATTACAGAGATAAATGCAGCCATCCTAAGTGTACACTGCAGTCATGAGATAGATCTTAAAACAGTAAGATATTTTATAACCCAAGCAGGGTTTCCATGTTTGACTGTTTGCAAAAACAGTTATTAAATGCTGAGAGTTGGAAGAAATGTTAAATCTGGCACTGAGAGGAAAAGAAAAGAGGAAAAAAAAAAAAAAAGACTGTGACATGCAGGAGCAGTCAAGCTGTGTTCAAGTATGCAAGCTGTGCAACTCCTCAGGTGTGGCCTTTCAGGGACAGGGGGTGGTTTGTGCAGCTTAGATTGTCTTTGTTGGTGTTCAGTGAAGGTAAAATTTTTCTGGCCCACATTGAAGCAAATGAAGTTTAATACTCTTTTGCTGAGCAGCAGATTGCTCGCGAGTCTAGGAGCTGCTCTTCAGAAGTAAGAAGGAATGCTCCTGTCTCAAACAGTTTCTGAATCTGGCCTGAGATGGCTGTGTTCCTGGCAGACAGGCTCTATGAGTGCCAGCTGGGCCCCATCACACACAAATTTCCCCCAGCTGCCTTATAGGTGCCCATTTGAGCAAAGTACATGGGTTCTGACCCCTTGCAGCCTCACTGTATGCCTTTGCATTCAGGAGAGCAGTAACCCCATCTCCTACATGCCCAAGGAAGCCTGGTGCAACAGCCTGCCTCCAGCTCCAAAGCTCACATGAAGAGGAGGTGTGAAGCCTCCACATTTTGGGGGTGGGGAGTGTCCATGGCCATGTCACAGAACCACAGATGGGTTGAGGATGGCAGGGACTTCTGGAGGACATCTGGTCCAAGCCCCTGCTGAAGCAGGGACACACACAGCAGGCTGCTCATCACCATGTCTAGGCAGCTTTTGAAGATCTCCAAGGTGGGAGACCCCACAGCCTCTCTGGGCAACCTGTACCAATGCTCTTCCACCCACCCAGCACAGAAGTGCTTTCTCATAGAATCATAGAATATCCCGAGTTAGAAGGGACCCACAAGGATCATCGAGTCCAACTTCTGGCAATCCGATAATTCAGACCATGTGACAAAGTGCACAGTCCAAACGCTCATGTTCAGGTGAAACCTCCTGTTGTCCAGTTTGTGCCCATTGCCTCTTGTCCTGGCTCTGGGTACCACAGAAGAGAGCCAGGCTCCATCCACTTTACAATCTCCCTTCAGGTATTTGTGGACATTGCTGAGATTCCCCTGAGTCCCCTTTCCCCCACGCTGAGCAGTTCTAGCTCCCTCAGCCTTCCTCACAGGAGAGATGCTCTAGTCCCTTTACCAGAACTGGACTGGGCTCTCCCTTCCTCCAGGGACTTTGAGTTTAGAATAAGCCCAACCTGTGGGGCTGCCAGCCCCACATGAGGCCTTGTTAGCCTGATGAGGGCAAGGTGGGTGGTTCCTGTTTGGAGGGTATAAAAAGGAGGTCATCTGCCCCCTTCAGTTCTCTGGGAGGTTTGAAGGTGTTTATTGGCATCTGCATTTGGTCAAGGAGAAGCAGAAGGGAAAGGACTACAAATATGCTTTGGGGTGAGTGTTTGGGGGCTATGGTATGGGGGGTAGGCCTGTGGTCAGGAGGAGGGAGCCAGCTGGATTTCTCTGGCCAGGCTGGCTGCGTGTCATGTGGTGAAAAGGGTGGTCACCTGTGGCGGTCACTGATGGGGGTGTATGACTTCTGGCAGGGTATGAATGTAAAGCACAAGTTTTGTTTTGTTTGCTGTGGCTTGCTTGGTTTTCAGGGGGATAGAGAAAATATATGCCTCGTGAGTAGGCTGGCCTGTGAAATTGTAGAGACATGTACAAATACCTCCTCAGCTGAGGTCACAGTGATTTATTAAAGCTCCTTCCCTAAATGCAGGAGGAAGAAGGGGGAGCACACAGTGGGAGAGCAGGTATGTGCTGCCTGGTTGCCTCTGTTGCAAGCACCTCCTGTGGTTCCTGTGCTGCTGTCGTAGCCTGTCCCAGCAGCAACCTTATGGGGGTCTGTTTTAAGGGCTATGTGCAAGGAAATAAGGTATTCAAAGGAGTGTACTTCATTCAGCAATGTATGGATGTTAGCTGTCTAAAAGGAACTTCATCTTCTTTGGAAAATTTCTGGATTATGAATAGGAATACAAAAACACTATTGCTGGGTAGATGACCATTGCTACTATATGTTATTGCTTTATCCTGGTTGTGGCATGCAGAACAACTCAAGTTCTCTTATACTTCCTTGCCGTAGCACTGCATTGACTTTTGGATAGAAATAAAACAAATACTAATACTGACTTTTTGGAAATAGAATATTATGATTACTCGTAGCTTTTTAGTGTTTTTTTATTTTTCTAAAAAAATAGTATGCTCCAGAAACTTATTTCACTGGGCTGTTATTTCATCTACTGCTAGTCGTCAGAGGTTATCTAAAATACCTTCATAATGAAGATGGAAAACTAATGGTTATATACAGAAGAAATATTCAGGATATTCTAGGCTTTTGTATGCATGTTGTAGTTTCCTGGCTTTGGCTATGTACTGGATTTACTCAGCAATATTCAGTGCTTTAAAGCCTCATAAGAGTAGAAAACAGAGGTAATTTTTAAAATGCCTTCTGGTTCACTTGTAGAAATGTTTCAAAAGTGAAATAAAACTTTTGAAGGCTGCCTGTGCTGAGCCCCTCAAGGTGATGTTTCTTGACTGCTCCTGCCAGACTTCTGTACAGCCAGATCACCTAGTGGATTAAACATGATTTGCAATTAGGCACAGTTACATGCCTGGATGCTGCTACATGATGGCAGTCATCCAGCAGTGATTTTGACCTTATGAAGTTTCCTGAACTTTTAAACTTTTTTAACAAAACAAAAAAAAAAAGTGCTAACCTCTTCTCTCCCCTTTACCAAAGCACCAATATCTTACATTACCTTCTAGATACTGAGAATTTTTCTTCAGTGGGTTTTGGTGTGCTCAAACAGCAGATCTTCAAGGTGCTGTCATAGATATGGGTCTTTCTGAGAATACCAGAGTATTAGGAAAACACAAATCATACAGTAAAGACTTAAGGGGAGGTCTCTAGGTCTCCTGTGTGCTTCATGTCTTTTACCACCCCAGGAAAGATATTTATCTCCCCTTTGGGTGATATGACCTTATCTCAGATAGTGGCTTAGAGTTATAATGTCATACTAATGTTTTTCTTCTATTTGTTTGCATAGAGAGCTTTTTTTCTCCTTCTCTGTTATCTGTCCTTAAATACCCTGGAATGAGGTGGGGAAGGAAGCTCTGTGAAAGGATGAGTTGGAAATAAGGGGAGAGAGATGAAGGTTGCTTGTGCCTACACAGAAACCTCCTTTGACTTGTCAAAACTAACTTTTATCCAAAATGGAATTAAAGTTGCTTTGAAATGTCTCTGAGCAAGCACATATGAAGTGTTCAGATGTTCCTGGTTTGAAATACATTGTGCCTGGTTCCCTTATCTAGGTGTGTTGTAGTATACTGCAGTGCTCTTCAGGCTTGCATCATTTGGCCTTCCTATAGGTGACTAGCATGTGCCTGGGCCAAGCTTTCATGCAGAAAGCTCTCCCTGTCTGTTGGTGTAAATCCAGCTATGCAAAATGTAGATAGATCCAATTCCATGGCAGTGTTAATGTTGAGTGAAATTGCTAGTTACATAGCTTCTGACACTTCTTTAGTGGTGTGTTCTATTGTAATATTCAATAATAAATCTCTTAAAAATAATCTCTTATAATTTAAGCTATGAGACTATGAGTATCTAGTATCATAGAATACGAAGAGATATATTAAGTAAATGATATTAAAGAGACACCGAATGTATGTGGTCAGAGCCAAAAGGCAGGGATCCAGTGTAGCCCAGGAGCTCTCAGTAGGGCAGAGACACTTGTGCAGGAGTCTCAAGGGAAGTTAGCCATGAAATTTGTGTGAGGGAAAGAAAAGAGCATAGGCAAGAAGCTGGCTTTTCAAGAGACATCTTTAACATGTGACTTGAAAAGTGGCTGTTGTGCCTGCTGAAACCAGCTGTTAAAACCTAAGGAATAAGTTGGCTTTGTTGTGCTGGCTTGTCCTTTTCCATGGTTCTCTTTACACATTGCAGACTTTTCTATGTGAATGATTGTATTATTATGTTTAAAATAGCAGCATAGTTTATGGAAGGTGATAAAAATCAGGGGAGAGGGAAGAGAAGTGGTGAGATGTTATTACACAATGTATCACTTTCAGGTATTGCTGATAGTTTGTAGACTTAGTAAATGCATTTGAAACAGAAATGTTTGCATAGGTTTGACTACTTGTCAGTCAAAGCTTTACCATATCCCCGGTAACAGGAGATGGGGAAAACCATGCTGGATCACTTGCTTTATTACAACTTACAAAAAAAAAACACCTCATAAATGGAAACTTGTATTGTGTAATGGTTTATTAATGAAAGTGTTTGCAAGTTGATGGGAATTCTTATTAACAAAAAGCTGTTGTCAATCAAAAATTGCCTTTTCTTATATTAATGGTGAAGCTAGCTTTACAACACATGAAATTGAAGCTTTTGTGCTGGCACTGAAAAGCTTGCTGCTCTGCAGAGAAAGATGATCTTCAGTTTGTTTGCTTTCCAAGTCCTTAGTACAGACATCCAAGATCTTGAGGGGATTCTCTCTTATATCGTGGCTCTGTCTTTGCTGTTACAGGTGAAGTCAGCTTTGCAAAGGCTTCTCTCTGCTTAAATAACAGCATAAAGAAGGACAGATAAGAGGTTTTTAGGTAACAATTTGTCACCTAAAGATTATGCAGCAGCATTAAAACATGGGGGTAGAGTGTTAATATTATTTTTATCTGTGAATATGATGACTTTTTGTTGACTCTTTGCTATAGAGAAAGTAAACTTTCTCTCCTGAAATTTGATTCAAATCTCCATTCCAGTCCCTCTTACTAATCACTGTTTTCTGGTAATAATGCTTAAATATTAAATGAACTCCTGAGGCCATTCTGAGCCTTCCCCATCCTGCTAAACAAAATGGGGAGTACAAAGAATGTGGTCTAAGTTGGCATCTGAAAGAAGAGACATCACAGTAGTTCAGAGCTATTTTACTGGGCAATGCTTTCACCTGATCTCTTACATTTCTTTTGTCTACTCAGTGAAATTTTTCAGAACATAAGTTTTATGCTTGTCCAACATTGCTTTTCTGTGTTTTTCTTAATGATCATGCAGGTAAGGAGCTGTTTTCTCAGAATATTTTCTTTTGCTACAAACCATTTAATATCTCATTTTCCTGCAACATTTGAAAGTACTTAAGCATCTGTTTCTTCTGTAGTTTCACCTTTGCACGTGAAAGTGAAAATAGCACTTTTTTTGAAGACTTTAGCTTTGTTTTTTCTGTTTGTTTTTCCAAACTGTAGTCTTGCAATGACTGATTACTGAGAAACTTTTTTCTGGACATGCTCCTTTGTGTGCTACAGCCATGGTATATGAATCATGTTCCATTACCTGTTGCTAAGTGAGTTGTTTATTATGTTATGTCCATATACTCATTTGTATTCTGTACCTTGCAGCAATGCCAAGAAGGACAGAGCAGTCTCATTGTTTTACACTGACAGCAGAGTACATCTTGCTTAGCTTAAAGCATTCCCCACGTAGGCATCCACATGTGAACTGGCAGTGTTCCTTTATGAAGGCAGTGGCCCTTTTTGAAGTCAGTAAAGAGGAAGAGGCCTTTCTAGGATGTGGTTAAGATCATCCTAAGGTTGGTTCCAAGAAACACAATGGAAGTATCTTTCTTTCTCCGCTGATGTGTAAACATGGCATCTTGAAGTAATGATTTTTCAAGACATTTTTAAGACGTTTAATGTTAAGTGACACTTCTAAGTATGTTAAACCATTCTGTGGCTGTGGAAAGTACATAGAGATGTAGAATTTATGAGCATTACATACTGGGGGATTAGTACTAGCTCAGTGTTCTCAAGTTAATTACTGTGTGTTTTAAAGTATTTGTTTATCATTTTATTATTATTATTAATGTCTTGGAAAAACAAGGATTTGCTTTTGTATGGGTGATAATTTTTAAGGAGTTCCTGTGTGTTATGGCTTAATGCCTCTGGATGTTAGAAGCAGAGGGATGGATATGTGGGCAGAGGGCAGGTGAAGATGGTCAGAGGTGCAGGGCAAAAGCAATTTATCAAATGTTTTTACTGAACAAAAAATGTGATTTATTCTGTAGGTAGTTATTGCATGACATCTTTTGCTGTGATTCATCATGAGTTGTGCCTCTACTATACCAGTGCAGGGGGCAGAAAGTAGACAAAGAATTTTGTTCTGCTCCTGTGCAGGAGGCTGACAGGGGCTCATAATTTTCTGTCCTGCTTCTCATAAGGCTCTGTGGAGGCTCTGATTTGTGTCACACTTTACTGAAGATTTTTGTGGAACACTTCTGTCTGTAGTTCCAAAGAATTGTAATAGACTTGGGAAAAAAAATTGTCTTTTATGCCCTAATTGCCTGATGACCTGATTGAAGAATGCAACCCCTCTACTAACGTTAGTGATATATTCCAAGTTTCTTGGAATTATAAAAGACAAGTTTCTCTGTTTGTTTAATGTGACAAAATATCAAAGGAAAAACTTGGCTTTTTTGTTGATTTTTAAAAAGCTTGTTTAAACTTGGTAGTGTGCAGATAAAAGTATTTGTCTTCTACAAGACTTTTTTAGTAAGAACTTATATACATGTATAATGGACAAACAGGCATAATACCTGTACAGATAAATGTTTTAAAACATTTAATGAATAAATGTAGCACAATCTGTATCTATACTTTTTTTTCCCTTAATGAAGTTATTCATACGCTTATATATATGGAAACTGATATGTACAGCCTGAATTTCCATCTGTTTTTACATAAGGAAATTTTCTTTAAAGCAGTGTAATTAGACATAGTGCCTTAAAATTATGGGAGATCTCTTGTTGCAGTCTGTTGTTGTTCTTTTGTGTTGTGTGATGCTTGTGATACAGCTTTTTTTTTTTTTTTCCTGGAAATTTTTACCAGATTCTCTTGTATAAAAGATTGAATTCAAACTTTAACCATTACAGACACTACTGAAGTCCTAAAGACTTAATTTAGGAAAGTTTTGACAAAGACACGATGGAAGTTTAAAACGTTTCTGTGTTTCAAGTATGTTTTACTTCCAAAACTAGTTAGCTGAGAGAACTTTACAGTTAAAACTGTTAAACACTTCAGTTATGCTCTACAAATGAAAAATAACAGTCTTTCATCAAAGCAATTCCAGTGTGCAGAAGGGGAGCTGTTAATGTCTGTATGCTGTGATGTGTTATAAAGTACAAAGATCTACTGAGACCAGAATTGACTAGTGGTGTTTGACACCTCTTGGGGTATCATTTGAAGGTTCTAGGATGGTTCTCATCCTGAAATCACTACATGAATATAGAAGTTATATAGACCTGATTGACTAGAATTATTTTACAGTGTCACTGAGTTGTGTGAAAGAAAAGCAGTAATAGTAGCATGACTCTACTCTGAGTAAAGAAATACAGCACTGAGAAAATAGTTGGCTTCTTCCTTCAGATGAGAAGACCAAAGGAGAATAAGAATAGAAAAATACTTCAATTTGCTCTTAACATATTCAGATTTATGATTCTATAAATGGGTAGGATAAAACGGCTATTTAGGTGAATTTCTGGCTTTATGCAGATGAAAATTCAATGAGGCAGAAAATGGAAACTCCATGCTAAATAGAAGCTGTTCTTCTTACTCATAGTTAACTGATTGGAACAAATGGGAAATTAAAAGCAAGCCTGGAATTTAGTGACCCACTGGTAAGAGGCATCAGTTCAGTAGAACAAGGGTGGGAGAGAAATTGATTGAGTTCAGAAAATACTATGCATGAATGCAGTTAGCAGACAAAGAAGGGCCAGTTTTCCAACTGTTGAATTCCAGTTGGAATTTCTCATAGACTTACAACTGCATTTCATTTATATTTTTATATAACATTAATATGCCATCTGAAAATGGATTTTTTTTTAAATATGGAATCTTCTTTTGATCTCTCAAAAAACGGGTATAAAAAGACTCTCAAAGAAAAAAAAGGTTATATTGCATTCCTGGTGCCTTTGAAGTTTATGAGGAGAAGTTGTAATCTTCACAATTGCATTCTGTGGGCATTACCAGTTATATGTGGAAGCAAATCTATCTTCCATGGTTGTTGCAGCAGAAGCATTGAAGTCACAGTTAAATACTTTGAGTATCTCTAGTGTGCAAATGCTTTTTAAAACTCAGTTCTGATCTACTGACACTACTTCTTTAATTTACATATTTTATGATCATTTAAGTGCATCTCCAGAGAGGGACTTTAAAATGAACAGTTATTTGGGCTTTTCTTTTCTCTGATAGACATTTTTTTCTTCAGTTGTCTTTCTAGTATCATTTCCCTAAAGTAATTATGTAACTGGGTAGACTAATCTTCATTTAGTCTCTGCTGATCTTTCTCTTTTTAGAGAGAGACGGGTAGTGAAATTTGTCTCACAGCAGAAGTCTCAGTCGAAGTCAAAATGAAGGATTCTAAATTCTGCACCAAAATCTCTTTCTGGGTCTGATTTCTTAGTAGTGGACCTACTAAGAAGGGACCCCTTCCCTCCTTTACAGAGGGAAGGGGTCCCTTGTATCAACGCATGTAAGCAGTGCTTGAAGCTGCCTAATATTTCTGGTGAACCTGATGTCCTTATTGCGCTGTTTTGTGGTTTTGTTTTAAGGTGCGTGTGTATGTCTTGAAGTTTGTGGTGTTGTTGTTTGACAAAAGGCTTTATAGTCATCTTTTTTCTGTGCCGAAAATGAGCGCTTGTAATTTCAAAACCACAAGTAATTGTAACCACCTGACCAGTCGCACATCACAACAAGAACTCCCCTGGGAATGTAATGGGCACACTTCAGACCAACAGCTTTAGAAAGGAAACACTTCCCTCTTTCCTTAAGTAAAGCTCCTAATGGCTCCACAATGGCCAGATCCTCATGTTCAGGAGTTGGTGGAAAACATGTTTTTCCAAAACAAGTGTTATCATTGACTTGTACTCCCCAATCTAGGGTACTGAAATGCCGTTTCTCCTTCCCGTAGGACAGTTTGAAGAGGGTGCGAGGGGTGTGGTGTGTGTGGGTGGTGGAATTATATGGCCTTATTATTCCCCTGCATGGTCTGGTTTTGCTTCTGGAGTTAGACACATTCATGGGAAACTCACAGTTGTAGTGAGATGTGTACAAAGTAGTGGTGATGGTCCCCCAACCCCTGTTGTGTAGCAGTTCACTCAGCTGTAGTTCCCTTGGGCCTTGTGGCAGCCCACAAGCATCATTCTGATTTATTTTTTTCTTTTCTTAATGATATGGTATGCCAATTGTATCACTGCCAAGTTCTCGCTAGTAGTTTACCACTTTACATGGAGGTCTATGAACCTTTACCTGTTTATTTTTTTTTAATATGGAAGTAAAATTAGCTTTCTCCCCCTCTGGGCTTCTGTGTCTAACTTCCACTCAATTTAGAAAGGAGGCTTAACAGGTAAAGGTTGTTTGCTTATAGTGTATGTAATACATAAAATAATAATTTTCAGGCCCCAGAGGGTTGGGAGGACTATTTTCATTCTTATGCATTTCTAATACTTGCTTAGAAACCATGCTTCATCCAGCTGTCAAATCTACTGTTGTTTTTGAAGGTAGTAAGTGGAGTTGAGACCCTCTGCAATTAAAGAAAATACTTGTGTAGGTCTAGGTGATGAAAAACAGTACGATACTTTCCCTCACTTCACACAAATCACCCGAGGTCTCATTCTTCCAGAGGGTTTTTTAAGCTTTTTCTATGAAATGCAGACACTCAGCCCTTGTAAAGGTTTGATGATTTTGCTTTGTGTTGTAGTCAGTAAAACTGTTGAAGGAAATAGACTCAAATCCCTGTGAGTTTTCAGGGAAATATTATTTTGATGTTAAAGTGTAAAAACCTCCTCTGACCTAAATTTTTGTAAGTGACTAATGCTTTGGGGAATTGCATTTTCTAATGCTTGATTGGAGGTTATGTAAGGAGACTTTATGGAGAGTGAACACTAACAATTGGGGAATTGACAAATCTCCAGTGATGTAGTCTGGTTATCTGCATATACATGCCTTAAAAATATATGGGATACAGTTGCTTCTCCCTAATTATATAACATTTTTTTTTCAGTTTTAAAAAACCTGTTCAATTCATTAACTTGAGTACAAGGATGTGCTGACATGAATCGAAGCAGGCTTTTTTTATTTTCCTGTGCTGATTGAATTGTTCCTCGTCTTTCTGATTTATTTTAGTAAAGCTACATTAAATCTAATGGGAAAACAAACACTGGGATATAGATAAAAGTGTAAATCTGTAGAGTTCACAAAACTAAAAAGCAAGGTCATTGTGATCTGTCACTTTACCTGGTCTTCATAGATTTGCAGTATTTTGTTACTGGGGCAGTGATAAACATGCAGGGTAAAGGACCTGTTCCTGGAATAAACCTACATCTTCTGATTTTTGGGCTCCTCTATTTTCAACAGGGGTTCTGCGTATTTTGTTTTCTGATGAATGCAAACATCTTAAGTTCCATTTGACCCTGGGAAGAAAACGTGAATGGAGAGATGCTTTGTTTGGGGCAGAGACAGAGGTGTAAGGGTTCTGTATTCTTGGATGGAATAAATCTGCAGCCTTCCCCCACAGAGTGCTTGTGGGTGGTGGTCCAGCAGATCCAGACCAGTTTCCTTACTTGTACTTGTCAGATGCAGTCTGTCACGCTGATGTCTGGAACACATGCTGTTTAAAGTACGTGAGTCTGTATATTTTGTATTTGATCTATGCTTTTTCTAGGCAGTTTTTTTATTTGTCCTCTAAGTAGATGTTTGGTACGTACCTTTAAAGGAGGTGGCAGAGTCATCTTCACTCAAATGTAAAATAACATGTCACATAGATAAAGTTTTAGCCTGAGAAGTGATGGTATTCTTAGGCTTCATGTTCTGTAGCCTGCTAACATACTCTTACCTGTTACTGAGTAGGTACTCCTTGGTAGAATGCAGAGAAGTAAAAAAAGGATAAAAATAATCATAATTTAATGTTTGCTGATTTAGAGAGCTAGAAATATGTGCTTGGTCTCCAAAACCTCTAACTTTCAGTGGGTTAAATATTCCGTAGCTTTTGAAGTGCTTCTGTAACTGTAGCTATTCTGACGGATCTGAGAACTGTCAATGTTTTTAAGTACACTGTAGAAGAGACTATTTTGCAGCTGAATTACAGAGAACTTCTAAAAATAGGATGTTAATTACATCAGGTAAAAATTAAATTGACTTGACTGAAACTTTACAAACAGAAAGGTTGTGTATGTTAAGAGTTGTCCTTTGACACTTAGCATTTCCATGTCCCTTATTTAAAAATTAACTTAAGTAATCGGGACAAAATTTATAAATGTGTGAGGTGCCTACAAATGGAGTGAACATCTGACAGAATTTCAGTCACTGTGGGTTAGCTCCTGAAACATGCTGTGGCTGGAAGCATCCATGTAAAAGGTAAGAGCTACCTAACAATTTGAATGTGCTGTGACATTAGATTCTGTGAAAGTGATAAGTTGTGGGTCTTAAACCATTTCTTTAACATAGAAATGTTTATGCATTGTTTCATATGCTGAAAATTATTTTGCACATTTATGTATAATCTTAATGGCAGACGATGGCAGAGAGGAAAACACAGATTTAAAAACATACAAAACAAAACTATGAATTAAACTCTCTGCCAAAGAAAAGGGAAGGGATGTTCCAGTAGATGACATTATAAAGCTGAACTTCGTTTGCTATAATCTTTTGAGTAGAAAAAGTAAATGGAAAAAAATCAGCAGCAAAATAAGTAGCCACAAAAGCAGCTGCTAGAATTTCAACAGCAAAAAATTCTTATGTGGTAATGTTTAATTTATTCAACACATCAACCTCACTGATAGTCTAGGATTTAGCAGCCTTCTGCATTAATAGGACACTTCTGGTGCCACTAAGGTTAGTGTTTATTGATCTTTAATTTGGCATGAGAAAGCTGCTTTTTATTCTTATAGAGTTATTCTTGAGTGTCCAGGCAGCTCCATCCACGGAAGTGCAGAAGAGGTGAAGACAGTAATTTGGAGGCTTTACAGCCAGAAGCATCAGTGTAAGCTGTATATGGTCTTCTAGTTCTTCCATGCTATCATGTGAAAAAACAGCTCTTTGTACTTTGAAGGCCTTGTTCTTGGCTGCTGAATTCCAAGAGATATAGGCAGGTTTGAACTGGAAGAGATAGTGGAAACTAGGGCACCTGCTGGTAGGAGGTTCTGATAGCCCGACTGACAGCTCAAGACTGTCAGGGTGTACAGCCTACAGGATTTAGTTCAGTTCATTTTTTTTTTTCCAAAGAAAATATATGCAACAATACTGGAAATATCCAAAAGTAACATTCATTATGCTACCTTTGGTAATAAGATGCTGATAAAGCACCTACAAAAGCTCCAGTTAAAAATACCTTTTGTTAAATCTTTCATCTGAAGCAATGGGGAAATGTTTAACTTCTGTGAAACCCTTTCATGTCCACAGAACCAACAGAAAAGAATGAAGTATCAGGGAAAACAGACAGATGTATCAAAAATCTATTTTCTTCCACAAATAGACTTGAGCTGAAAAAAATGTTTCTCACACCATGCAGTTGTTCACATCTTTGGCTTATGACTCGCATGTAAAAAGTTAATACAAGGACATTCCTAATGAGCAGAATGCCATCAGAAAGGCTGGCCACAGTTTAAACAATAAAATGCCAGGTAGAATGAATTTATTGCAGAACACTAAAATTTCACACATGCTCGATCTGAAAATATTTTAGGAGTGCCATGTTTTTCATACCTTTCTCATTCCTTCATAAACATCTGTGTTTAAATAGCTGTGTTAAGGACTACACATGTGCTTCTATGGGTGACTTTAGTTTTTCCTTTTAACACTTTTTGAGGTGGCTGTGCTTCAGTTTGCAGTTTTCTCCTGTACACTGAGAGCCCCACAAAGGACAGTATAAGCTGCAGCAGCCTCTGCTATTATATCATAGTCACTGTGTCTGAAAGGGCTGTGTCATGCTGCATTGTGTATGTGTACTAGACATGACAAACAATTACCACTCAGAATAATTAATCATAATTAGCAACAAAACTGGAATGCTATAAAATACCAACGGGCTTTTTTTATTTGTGTCAATCCTACCTATCTATGAGGCAGCAAGAAAGTAATTTTATAGAACGTGCTTTTGTAGTGTGGATCTTCATTTAGTTATCTAGCCACAAAAGATATCAAAATGCAGCTGATACAGCTGATGTTATGCAGCTTTTCTCACATGAAAGAGAAGGTCCCTATTCAAGTTAGGCAGTATTTATTTTATCATCCCTTAGGATTTCCAAATAGGATGTATTCAGGGTTGGTGATTTTTTTTTTTTTCAAGTTCTTTAAATATATTCCCTTCAGTGCTAGTGACTTGTATCAGCACCACAGGATGAAATACAGAAATGAGAATAGAATTTGAGGCCAGTGCATGTTTTCTAGAAGCACTGAGAAAGATTCTTGTAGCAATAAACAAGAGACTAAGAGGGTAGACCAAGGCAGGATTTGGTGCATGTCCTCCTAACATAAACTGATGCCATAAAGCTGGAAATATAGAGCTATAAAATGAAAATAGTAAAGAGAGTGACTTTACCCCCAGGCTTGGCTCCAGTGTCTGACTTTAAAAAATAAAAGGTGGGGGGGAATGACCTGTGCGCTGAGGCCTGGAGAAAAGGTTATGATTGATTTGACCCTTGATACATTAGGAAATCTAGCTGAATGCATAACCATAATAAATATGATACTGTATGTTGGTTGTCTTCACGGATAAGAACCAACTGGTTGGAGCAGTATTTGAAAGTAAGAACTAGCTGGTTTGTACTTAATGCGTCAAAACACTCAAAACCCTAAACCAGCTTAGTGCTACTTTAGTTCTTATGCTTCTACTTGAAGGCTAAAGCCTTGACAAGTGTAAATAAACCAGCAAAATTCTTTCTATTCTTGAAAAGTTAATGAAAACACATTTTAGCATTTGCCCCTTCCCTCTTTAAATTCTTTTTTTTTTTTTTTTTCACTTGGATCAAAGGCAGACCATTCCTGACAGGAGAATTACCCCTGACCTGTCAAACTACATGTAAGGCATTGTTTGCATATTCTACATCAGGTGTTGTAAACTCCAAGTTTTGATAGCATGCAAACATAGATTTTGGTTGCAAATACATTTGTGCTGGCTACTGAAACTCAGGAGGGAGTCCTGTGGGGACATATCACAAATTACCGAATCAATGAATTGTTCCTTAAGTAACTGCAAATCACCTGAGGAAAGGAACGCATTGCTGGAGTGCCCCAATTTACAATGTGCATCCTAGAAATTTCATACAAATAACATTTTCCTACAGCTGATAGAGAAATTAACCTCTACTTTCTTAACCTTTAGTCAAGTTCTGTAAAATACATTTCATAAGTGGTGGTATTTCAGAAGAGAGGGGGGAATCGTGAATAGGAAAGTGCAAGTAAAGAAGGGGAGGCAGCTTCTCAGAATATGAATTTGGGGATAACATTTGAACACCAGGAGGCTCAAACAATTTAAGCGCTAATTTAGAGCTTGTGAAAGAAATCTAATTACAGTGAAACTAACAAGGGCATTTCAGTGTACTCAAGTGCCACACTAGATTTGGGAATATGATTTTTTTCATAAGAAAAATCCTTCATAAGACTCTTCATACTGGCTCCCCCTGCCACCCAGTATCTCTTTCAGCTAGGCTGTTTTTGTGAGGATAGTTTTAATTTGTTACCCCCTCATGGAAGGTCTTGCATGAGACTTCTGAAATAAGTCTTACTTCTGTTCCCATTAAATTAATATCAAAACTCTGGCTTGTGCGTTACCCGATTCCAGTGATAATAGTAATGTGAGAGGACAGAGTCTCTGAAATTCTCCTTTTTTTATTGTTTCATATCTGAGTTAATCAGGCTCAGATCATTGCAGACATTAAGGGGCATAATTTCTTGTTAAGCAAATCACATTCATCAAAGTCAATGAGACAAGTGAAGAAATGCAAAATCAGTTGAAGCCAGGTTATAGCTAGCTACCTGGAGGGAACCTGATTCTTCCTTTCTTGAAAGAGTTTGTGAAATGCCTGCATAGTTGTATGTTAGCGTTGACCAGCAGTTCTGTCTCAGAGCAACTAGTTTCATGGATGACTGAAACAACTTAGCACAATTTTGTATGTTTTATACAATGAATAAATAAAATGAAGTGCTTAACAAGTAGCAAATTTATTTTCTCTGAAGGAATATGAATGGCTAAATTCTTGATCAAGCCAAGCTATCAGAAAACTTAAGTCTTCATCAGATTTGTCTATCTTTTGTCTTTGTGTATTCATTTGATTAAAATGAAGATTGGGAGCATCCTGAGTAAGAAAGCAAATAATTACTATATTGTCAAAATTTGATCCTTTTCCCCGCTTCATTTCCTACTAGCAGCAAGATGAGAGCAAGTTACTGGAAGACATAGGAATTACTGAGAACAATATTCTAGAAAGGAAAATAAGGGAATTACCATAGGACTAAGTAATTATGTGTTCTCTTGACTAGAAAACAGGTGTGAACTGGGGTGACATTGAAGTGCTAGTGGAATCCTATGAGTTACTGCAGTGATTTTTTTCTTAATTACTATAGAAAAGTAATTTTTTATGACTGCTGCCCTCTGTTCTGAAGTTCTGCCTCATTCTAGAGTGCTCTGCTTAAGGGACACTTCTGCAGCATCTAAATACTGTGCTTCAGTAAGCAGACATGTAAAGGATGCTATATTTTTCCCCAATTGCTCTTTCTGAATTAATGTTTTTGAGGTATTTTATGCAAGAGGATCAAAACAGATTGTTTAAAGCAGCAAACGTGAGCCACCAGGGCAAGACAGACTAACAAAATTTAAAGGAAAAGCATGAAGGCAGCTTTTTAGTTGCTTTGATTTGCCTTAGCAGTCAATATGCCCTTGACTAGATCGGGTCTAACCATCTAGTACAAATTCCTATACTTGCCGCTTCAGTGGGTTTTGTTGAAGATGCTGGCTTTTAATATATGAGTCAGCAGTGTTTATCAGTTTCAATATCATGCCTCGGGAATATTGCCGCTTACACTTTAATATGACTTGGCTTGTCAATTCAAGTCTTGGCTTTTTTCCTGGTTTTTGAATTCTCATAATTTTATAGTTTATAGGGATCCAGGGATAATTCATGAAAATATGCCTGCTGGTTCTTAGGTAAACAGTTTAGGAAGAAGTGGCTCTTTGTTGCAGTGCAGTGTTTTATTTGTCAGGTTTTATCTACTGGATTTAAAGGTATAATGTTAAGGAAATGCAAATTTCAAAGATGTCATTTGAGTTACAGTGGGCAACTCAATTGGAAAATGCTCCTATAGAGGCCTTTCTATAAAGGTTTAATTCTTGTTGCTGCTATACCCTACAAAATTCTTTGCGTAACCGTGTTTAAAAATCATCTCACCTTTTCTAAGCCTACTCATGTGGGATGTTCAATCATAAACTACTTTAATTCATTGTGCTGGCATTTCTTAATACCCAGTGTGAGCTCTGATTCTCAGTATGTGCAAAGCCCCCAAATCACAGCTCCTTGATGCAGCATGTGGTGTAGAACTTTGCAGGCAATGCACTGTGAAAATCTGGGGGATCAGCAGTGCTGTTGCCAGCTTTGTATGACCTTTTGCCTCTTACTTTCTGCCCCACTTCTTTGAAATACCTTGGGTGAAGGCAATACCTTCTCCCTCCTCATCCCGCTCCTTGTATATGGCTTATATTAGTCTTCAAATGTCTGGTATGTTAGAAACCTGAACTGAATTTCTGGTGTAAATCACTTGGAAAGTAGCATGATGCTTTCTGCTAACAGAATCTTCCTGTGCAGAGAAGAATGTGTATTTCACTGCCTTGGTTTCCAAAATAGAGAGAGGCTGTGTGATTGCTTTTTTAAAGTGGCAAAGCGGTTTTTCCTTATTTACATGAAAGGAGAACAATTTGATTAAAATAACTATGACTATTGTATCTTTCATCCAAATGTTGCATAAGCACTTAAATTCTTATGACAAACTTGTGAGGTATTATTTAAAGACAAATTATTTTCATACATCAATTATTAATAAAATGAAGTTCTTCTCTAAGCATATGCTGTGAGTTGTGATATGAACCTGGGAATATTTTATCCAAATTAAACTGCAAGAGAATTCAGCAAGCTTAGAATACAATTACTGTCATCTAATCATTTGATTGGATGTGTTTATGTGGTGTTTTTTTGTTTGTTTCTCTCTTGGAGCTGTTTGTTGAACAAAAGCTCTTTATTGATCACTCAGCTGAATTCTCCACTTCTTCCTTTATGGGTTGTCTTTCAATTTTACCCTGCTAAATGTATAAGATAAAACTACTTCTATTTAAAGAGCAGGAAAATCCCCATCCCTAGAAGCTCATAACAGTGCCCTAACTGCAGCAGGTACTCGCAGCCAATATCTGTGAAAATGCATTTATGGTTTATTTACCTACCTTTGTCTCTGTTCCTGCAGAGCCTCTGCGTAGGGGTATCTGAGCCCCTCCTTTCCTGGAGTAGGGGAAAGGAAAATAAAGAAAATGAGAAAAGGATGAGTAATTCAAGCTCTGGTACCTCTGTCTGGATCAAATTGCTTTTTAGAGCAGGTGAGCTGCATGAAGAACAGGAATTGCCCATTCATTGCAGGTACCAGAAGACTACTTTAGAGCAAGAGTCCCAGTACCGAGGACATCTGGCCCTTTAGTGTGAAATACAGTTGCAGTACTGAACAGCTCCTGAACAGTTCCTCTTGTGTTTCCTTATGCAAATCTTGCTGCAGACCAAAACAAACTATTTACTTCATAGAGGGTTTTGGATTGCAGATGGAGACAGCACAAACCAAAATCATGTTGAATGGTTGCTAGATCCCAAGAGCTTGCTGATAACTGAGTAAACTGCTGAATAGTAGCTTTCAGTGCTTAGACCTTGATTTTGTATGGGGTTTTTGTGTTTTTTTTATTTTTGGGTTCGGTGACTTGTTTTTACATGTATTCTCTTATCCAGCATTTTATCAGCACTACATGTTCCCCTTCCCCCGTTTCCATATTTCCACATCTGTAGCCCTCACTATTCCTGCATCTTGAAGTTACTCAATGCATCTTCTTGCCACCTTCCACCAGCAAGGTACTTGTTCCATTTCCAAAGTGATATTCCAGGCACGTAGGTAGTAACCGGTAAGCTAAAGGCTCCATAAGCTGTAAAAGAACAGTTCAGGGAAGCTGTTTATTCTGAAGCATTAACCAGCAAAGGTGGGCTCAAAATATCAGTTTTCTGAAAAGACTGTTTCCAAAATATGTTGCTACTGTACTGATTGATAGAGAATTTGTACTCCTCAATTGTTAGGTATTACTGTCCATATGCATATGCTGACAGAATAAGGGAGAAGAAAAGAAGTTCTGAGGATTTAATTTATAGTATATGCTACAGTTGTAAAATTGTTTTCTTGTTTTATGTGTTTAGTTTTCTCTAAACTGAAGTTTATGGGGAAAAATATATATCCTGAATCCCCGTATATTGCTTTCCTTTATTCCAAATTTATGACTTTAATGATCTTCTGTGAGAAGCTGTTTATCTCAGCTGTGTGTATGTTGACATACAGGACTCATGTGGCTTCATTTATTTAATCTGGAATGCTTTAGAAAGAAACAGCAATTGCAACTGAATATTCAGAAATGGTGTGATTCTCTGTAAAACTGGGACACTTTCTTTACTGTATGCTGTCTTCATCTTTCAATATTTGTACTCTTTAATGAGTACAAATTTGAGTAAGGTAAGTGTTTAAGTATCATTTGTAGAAATTGATTTTTTTTAAGAAGTATATTGAGGAAATAACTTTTTTTTGTCTTTGAATGCATACATTAACTTACTAAATACCGAGCTTAATACAATGTTCTTACACTTAAGAAAGTTTCTGACAAAATCTTATGTTTTGCAGATTTTTTTGCAGACATCTAATCTTTTGCCATTTTAAAAGCTGCATTTGGGTCTCAGCTATGCTGACAGTGTTTGAAATGTTTAACTTGTGTGCTCTTATAGGAGATCTGCAATACATGTTAGGATTTCCATCGTTTATAACTTCTCATACGTGCTTTCATTTTACATGCAAATCTATTGTTCTGGGAGTAGACCTGAGGCAATCAATAAGCTGGTCCATAGATTTAAATTGGGCATGTGATAGGCTTGAGCTATGGAAGAAGTAAACTTGTTACAGCTGCTCAGAAATATGTTTGTTTTTTCTTTTTTTCATGGTGTTCAGCAACTTGATGATCTTAAGTTTTCCTGATAGCAGTCAGCTCTTCATCCTTTTCCACAATCTCCAGTTCAGTCTTGTTAGAAGAAACAGATTAAATGATCTTTGTGATATCTACAGTGAAGCTCAATATTGCCTTGAAAACCTGAAGGAATTCCTACCAGTTCTTAGATGCCCCTTAATCATTAGTTCCATTAAATGGTCTATTTCCCCTGGGGCAGTGCTGTTACACCTGGGCCCATGAAGAGCTGAGCAGGCATTTGCATTAATGGAGCGCTGTGTGGTCACTTCTATCATGGCTATCTTCTGTTTCACAGATAATATCGTAGTCTGCTGTGATGTGTGGAGGTAGGGGAATACTGTCTTCAGTGAAGTGAGCTGAGCCAGCCTTCCAGCTCATCTGGTCCAAACTACTGCACAGTACTCTGCTGCTTCTGGGGGCTGGACTTGCTTTATTATCTAATGCCTTTCATTCTTTAATTTTCTGTCTTTATTTATATGCAAGGAGTATTTGCATTCCTTCCCTCTTAAAGCTCTGTTTTATTGCTCCCAGCAAATCCAATACCCTGGAAATGCAGAGTATCTCTATGAGATTCAAGGTTCTCATCCACACCCTTGCCTGGTTTGTGCAACACCTTGCATCTCTTCCAGATACCTTCCTGGCCACTGTGTAGCTCTTCATCTCCCCTAACTGAGTTTTAAGTTAGGAAGGCTAAATAAAGCATGACCTATATCCCAAAAGCAGTAAGAAGTGTCCTTTCACAGTGGTGGGTGACACTTAAGGTGGACTTTGGCCAGCATTTGAAGTAGCTCCCAGCACAGAGATCAGGAGGAATTGCAGCAGCAGCAAGCATCTCTCTGAGCTCCACTGCCAAGCAAACACCTCCTGCCTCATTTCTTCTGTAGACTACAGCTGTTTGGTCTCTCCAAGCTCCCCTGGAAGAACAAGCACCTTGGCTGTGTGCTTGTCTGTCTCTGTCCCTACCTAGTGAGTATTTATGAGACTGTCTTAAGTGCAGTGGCCTTGACATATGGTGATGTTTTAGTGCATACTAAACCTGGGATTTTGTGATAATGTGTGTCCCACTGTGTTGCTTTGATTTACCTATAGAGGTTGACAGTGCCCATTTTAATGATCTGAATATATATAAGCGGCTCCTGACCTTCTCTTTATGGCTGCCTGTGCATCAATCACAGTGAAGCATAAATGAACTGTGACTTTGAGTAGCAATATGGAAATTTTTTTAGTAGCAATGTACAGCAAGCACAGTTGATCACTGATCAAACCTACAGCCTGTTTTACTCCTGTAGATGAGTGTGGAACTGCAGCAGTTATCTGTAGCTATGAATTTTGATCAGAGTAAACACTGAGGGCTCATTTGTTATTAATTGGTGAGGGTACAGCAACAGGCAGTGATGGAGAAAAGCAGGGCTGTGTGCTGCTGAGAAATGAGAGTCAAATAATGCTACACTTCACTAATTTTCAGACAAAAAATAGCAGAGGGTTTTCAAGGCTGGTATATGGAAAGCACATGTTGATATCTGGTTGTGTTTGGTATGGGTTAGTGGTAGTTAATTGGGTGTCTGCCTACACTACTGAAATAATATTTCAGGCAATTCCTCTAATAAAAATTAGCTTAAAATTATTTGAATAAAAGGCACTTACAGACTGCCTTTAAATGCACTTAGTGTATGGGGCAGGAGAGATCTGTGTTAAAATTAACTGGATGTCAGACACCAGTCCCATTTGATGAAGCAGCCAAACTTCATTATTTTTACTTGATTGTAATGCTTCCTTTGGTTTCTATTCCTGTTCTTGGTGGCCCTGACTTGGGATAGAATATCAGAATTTGTAGTATCTAGCACCACATGACTGATCAAAAGCAAATAATCTTTTTACCCTTCTATTGTGTTTGCTAAGCTGTACTTAGTAAGGATATCCTAAAAGAAGGCACATGGGAATGGGTGGAACTGCTTTTGAAGCGCAAGTAACACAAGATTTGGGTTATGTACCTCATTGGTAAGCTCCTAAATACTGCAGAAAATTTTATTTTGCAACTCTAGGACCTTCATTTTCTCATCTTCAAGCAGTTCTACTTACAGCAAAGGACTTTGATTTTTACCTTTAAGGCATGTTAATATCATTGGAAAAGATAGTGTCGTATTATTTGTGTTGCAACAGTATCTCTAAGGCCCCACAGAGTTGAGTAAAATATTATTACATTTTAATACAAATTGGTCCCTGCCTCCAACAGTTCACAAAATCAAGAATTATGACATGCCATACCCTATTTCTTCTACTCCATCAAAGCTGCTGCCTCATCTACTACTCAACATCTCAATGAGTGCTACACAGAGAGTTAATGCTGTTGACTGTAGGTCATCTGCCTTCTTTATTCTGGTATTTGGAAGTTTGACACACTATATACATGATCTTAATGGCTGCAATTGCACAACTACCTCGGGTGTATATATATCTTCTTTGAAGTTATCTATGAAGGCTTCTGATTTGGTATACCACCCCGGTTCTGCTGTGATTAACACTGCAAATAACCATGAAGAACAATTTAACAACTCTGTCAGCATTTGGTTTAGGTTCAGTAAACGCAACTTGGGCTACCATACAATTTCACATCCACTGTGCAGGAGCTGTACAGAGGTAAATTTCTGCATCAACATTGTACATCTGATGCTCTTTCAGTTGTAAAATATTTTGTGTACAAGGTTTGCCTAGTGATATTCATCTTTGTGTTTATATCTATATGCATTTGGGGCTAATAGGTCATTTAGGTACCAAAATACCAGATGTCTAGGGTATACAAATACATATATTAACTTATTGAATGCCTTGCATTGAAAATGAGTTTTTATTTTAAAGCAAATATAATCAGAACCAAAAGATTTCTCAAAGATTGGCAATATTTAGCAGAATTTTTTAGGAGTATTGCTACATTATTTCTGTAGCATGATTTCACAAATCAGGCATTCTTTTAAGTGTGTTACGTAGTGACCACCTTTATATTAAAAGGGGTTCACCCAAAATTGAAAGAAATTCTTTTCACGCTGTTGTCAAGTGAAGTACCTACCACGGAGGTGGGGGGGGGAAATTACTTCACAGAATCACAGAATTTTCTAGGTTGGAAGAGACCTCAAGATCATCGAGTCCAACCTCTAACCTAACACGAACAGTCCCCACTAAACCATATCCCTAAGCTCTACATCTAAACGTCTTTTGAAGACTTCCAGGGATGGTGACTCCACCACCTCCCTGGGCAGCCTGTTCCAGTGCCTAACAACCCTTTCAGTAAAGAAATTCTTCCTAACATCTAACCTAAAACTCCCCTGGCGCAACTTAAGCCCATTCCCCCTCGTCCTGTCACCTTATTGGAAGCAATTTTTTTTCTTCCTATTTCCATGAAGGAAGTACCAAAAACCACGTCACAACTAACAGGCATAACCCTGTTTTGTAAAATGGCTTATTATAAAATAATAAGCAACAGGCATTGTTCTGGGAAACGTTCTCATGATTTACGTAGTATATGTTTTAGAAATAGTTCTTATTTGGTGGGCCTCAGTTAATTCTTTCAGTACCAAACTAGATGGTAGACAGCTCTCAAAATCATGATAAAACTTCATCTTACGCAACATTATTTTTCAGATTCTTTTTTTAAGAGAACCCAGTGTCTTTTCCGGTGAAATGGTGTGCACAGTAACAACACTACTTTAAATTTCTCTAACTTAACAAGGCATCAGAAGCTGAACTGAAGTTGTCTCCCCTGGCTGATTACATTTCCTGCCGGTAGATTACTGTCAGGAGCCAGGGAAGAAACTCTTGGTGGGACAGATAGAATCTACCAATCAGTTCTGCTGTAATTAACACAGAACTCAGAGCAGAAAAATCCAGACTGTCGGTGATGTGTTCAATAACTTGTGCCAAGACTTCTTTATCAATAATGCTTATCTTTGGAAGAGGCATAGTTAATTTCTTCAGTAGTCCATAAATTATTACAGAAATCACAAATCTGCTATAAAATCAATACAACTAATTGTAAATTAATAGATTTCTAAGTGTGAAGGAGCATGTAATAATGTAGATGAGTCCTTGAATGAGCATGCCAGTTCTAGTGTCAGGGGTGGGAGCTTCCCACTGTTTTATGTGACATCTTCAAGTGTAAACACATTTCTTTTTCCTTTCCCCAACTGATTTAGGCTGCTACTGTAGCAAGTAACATTTCCATTAGCCTCCTACCGTTAAATCGTGAACTAACTATAATCACAAAAATATCCAACATGCAAGCAAACTAATAGAGCAGCAACTGTGGTCATAGCTTATCTCCATCTTACAGGCAGCTCTGTGAGTTCACCACAGCTGGTGCAGAAACAAATCCCTTTAAACTGAGTCTAATGGAGAATAAAAATGGATGATTACAATACAGGCTAAGGGTTTGTAGATATTTTTGAGAACACTTGCTAGAAAGAAAAAACTTCTGTTTTTGTTGTTTTCTTTACATGCAGTACTTAACACCAAGGCAGTGACCTATGTGGTGATGTCCAGACTGCTTGGGATTGAAGGGATAGAAAAGGAATAGCTTGACATCAGGCTACTTCAGTTTTATTTAAGATCAAATTATTTATTTAAAATCCTCACAGGCTTAGTCATGTTACAAGCAGTAGACTAGAAATAATTAAGGCAAGAAAAGCTTTCCTTTTTATTGCTTAAACTATTTTGGTTCTGCTAATGTGTATGGACTAAAAGCAACTGTATTTGCATATGTACAACAGCCATAACTTTCTGTAACTTAGCTTTCTTTTTCTTTAAAAGTGGAGTTAGTTAAGATAAGCTTTCATTGCATAGCAATCTCAAGCTTCTTTTTTAAAAAAATGTTTGGTAGAGGACTTAACCTTGCTTCAGAGTCGATTCAGTTTCCAGTCTAACTTTCATACACGAGTTTTCTGATCTGGGCTTTCAAGGTGTCCTTACCTTGCTCGGAGACAGGGGGTCTGGAAACTTGCCACAAAGCCATTCGTGCCAAAGACTTATCTTGCAGCACAGTTCATCTGGTCTGGATGTAGCAACACCTGTTAGTATTAATGGATTTGATAGCACCTCCTTCGGTACCAATGCTGTATGTTGGGTTGTTGAATAATAGAATCACGAATAGGATGATGATACAAGGTCTCTTAAAGAGACTTCACTTGACACCATAAGATTTTGCATAATATGAGTGCCAGAAACGTGCTTTCATGTGAAAAATAGGGCACCAAATTATACGAGAATGTGTAAGTTCAAGGTTGACTGGATGCATGCTGAAGCCTGCATCGCTTGTGTTACTACTTTGGATGTACCTGATCATGACAGGAATTGTAATATGATATGTGATCTCCATATGTTAAAGCAGCAGTAGCCAAAGGAGGGGCTGAATCAGCTCCAAGGAATAATATATAGTTAATAGAAAGAGATCACTTTCATTTCCCATGGAAGCACTAACCATTAGATTTACTGGGCACTAATTTTCCTCTAAATTGTACTGGCATAAATTGGATTTTAAAATATGCCATCTCTTCAGCAAAACTGAAGTGTGTAGTTGCAGGGGAGGAGGGACTGCTCCTTTGTGGAGCAAGGGAACAGTGAATGTGGGTGGAAAGATTGTGCGTACTGTAAGTGAAATCCTGTTTGTGCAGAGTTTTATTGTACACTGTCATTAAATGCATAGAAGGAAATGAATAACAGGAGGATAAGAAAAGGTCTATTGACTTTTTTGAAGGATAAGAAAAGGCCTGTTATGGCTGTCTGCTCTAACCACCCATGTCACATATAACTAGGAATTAAAATGCTTGCTACCTTATTTTAGTTGAAATTTATATTAAAGGTGCTTCAGTCATAACATTGTTCTAACTTAGAAGAGGAAAAAATGTATCTTTATTTCTTTCTCTGGCCTATTTTTGTTGTGAATTTCACTATTTCTTCTAGTCAGAAACTGCCAGCTGATGGCATGTTAAGTATGTTAGCAACAGGTTATAAAAGTCCTAGTTAAGAAATAACCCCCAAATTCTTCCTTTTACTAGAGGAAAGCACTGTCAGAACAGCTTTGCAACAGCTTAACTACAGCACAGGTGTGCAAGGCTCAGTGCTGCTGCCTCGGAGGGAGGACAGGGTCTTTGTAAGCCTCATAATGAACAAGAACTAAAACGTGTGGCAAGTAGGTGCTTTTGCTTTTTTGTTTGCTAGTTTTCTTACACTAATTACAGTAAAATATTGGATTTCTTTTATTAGAGTGTTAGGTGGCCTAGCAGGGGGTGACACACAAGGAACGCATTCTGCGTGGTGCTGTCCAGGAGGAGCAGAAGAGCAAGATCCTCCCTAAGTATGTGAGGTGCAGCTTGGTCCTTTTGACAGCCACAGAAGTTAAACAGTTTGGTATCTCTTTTCGATAATTGCTGTTTACATTTCAGTAACTCTTAATTCTATTATACATGTGTATGTTTATTATGTCATTTTATGTTCTCTGTGTCCAATTGTCCTGTATGATAATGGTAGAAATAAGAGGTACCTTAGAAAAAGCATCTGACCTGTGCCCAACGTCCCCAGCCTTCATTTGTCAAATGTGTTGTGAAGATGAATGTTCTTGTTCGTATACGAGCATTTGTTTAGGGGCTATTTGGAGTCTTAAGCTGCAGCGAATCTGTCTGGTGGAAAGCACACTGAACAGCAGCCTCTTAGCTATAACCAATATGCAAACAGTAAGTGAAAGGCTGAAGATATGTCCATTTCTCAGAAGGTCTTAGTTTTTAGTAAAAGATGATACAGGTTTCAGAAAAAACTTACAGGTGACAAAGCTTTACGTAGACTGATGTGGGGTGGATTTTTTCTTCCTCTCCCCACTCTCCTGTTGAGTAAAGGACCGGGGCAGTGGGTGAAATGTGCTGGCTGGTCATGAGCGTGATACATCCAGAGTGTGCCACTGCCGATCTGCGCATGGCTGCCCCAGGGCTCCTGGTCTGCCAGGGGAGCTCTGTCCCTCTGGTCCTTTGCCATCCTCCATAACTTTAAGGTGATGGGGGCTCCGCTGGGCTTCTCTTGATCGAAAATAATAGGAACATTCTTGTTATGCTTTTTAAAAAGCATAACCGGATGCACTTAAAATATATGTTTGAAGGACGCTGTTGCATATGAACTCAAAGCTCTGAGAGGTAGAGGATTGTTATATAGGCAACTATAAATACCACATAGGAAATCCTTTGTTTTCTCTTGAACAAGCTTTCAAAGATCCTTATTTAAATGCACAACATCATGTTTTAAATGATTCCAACAGTTCATGTGATGGCAAAGTTAGAAAAGGAGCAGTGCAGTTCAAAGATGCTATCAATTGTAAATGAGGGCTTTGTTCTTTTTCCTTTTTCTCTACTCCTAACCTCTTAACTGTGCTTACACACTATGTGTTTCATGTGGTTGAACAATGGTGTATTCTCAGACAACCCCATTCTCCCCATTCTTTGATGTTACATGCTAGTAACTAAAACGGATTTGAATGGATTTATCCACACGTACAGTGGAGACAACAATATCCTCTGTTTAAAAATAATAGCAATAAAAAAAAACTCTGTTCCAATAACTTTCAGACACTACCTCATTTCAGTTTTCACTAAATTCATATTCATTCTCAGAATTGTTGCTTATAATGCTGATGTGCAATGGAGGACTTCCTTTTGATCTATTAATAGCACCCCATTTATTTAAAAAAAAAAAAAAAAAAACATTCTTATCCATATGGGATTGCTGTTGCTCCTTGCACAGGAGTCAGTCCTGATGCATTCACATGTGCTCTCTGTCAGGATGTTGCCCATAGCAGTCGCTCTATCTATGTCAGTGAGATGGGTCTCCCCTTTCTGAATCTTCATCCTAAATCACATACCTTTTTTTCCACTATTCTCAATTTCTGTGCCGTTTTGGGCAGGAGGCGATTCAAAGATGTGTTGATTAAGTGTATGTGCTGGTAGTGATTAAGTGTACATGCAGGCTATGGTTTCTTATCCCCATCAAAACAACTCTTACTTTTTGTGGAAGGAGGGGGCGGGCAAGTAAAAACTGAATGAAGGAAAACTTCTTTCCCTCCCCCAAATGTTAAATCTGTAACAGAGATTTCCTGAGTAGTTTTAATTTTTTTTTTAATTTTTTTTCTTTTAGGTAAGTGGAACCTTTCTCTTGATGGCTTGGGGAAGCATTTTGTTGCTGTGGTAAGTGTTCTCCATCACATGAATATGCTGATGGCTGTGTAAAAATAAGCACATAAGTCTCTGGTTGAAATTTGAAATGTTTGCTGCTGTCCCTGGCTTGTCATCGGCATTGCAACAGGCAACTGCTGGTTTCTAGAAAACTGTGTACGTATGCTGCTTTTCCTGCACAAGTATTTCTGAATAGCAACATTGATCTTCTGTCCTCTGAAGATCCTGCTCGGTTACACAGCTTCCAAACATCCTCACTGAGTTTTGTTGATGCAACTTGGGTTTAATGCTAGATGGTTATGTTGTGTTTGGTCTTACAATACAGAAGCTTGTTGGCTGAATTGGTTTACTTGTTTCTGATTTGACTACTTCGAAATGTAAGATGCTGTTTTGAAAATAACTTCATAGGTTGCGTGTGTGTTGGGGGGGAGGGGAATCACCACGAAACTTGACCACTTAGCTGTGAGTTTTTTCAGAGTAAAAACCCTGAAGTCTTGAATTTGCGTTTGTGTGTGGTTGCTGATGTACTATGTCTGGGTAGAAGTGAAGGAAGGACTATTTGTTAGCAACTTGATTTTTAGGTTATAAGGGGTGAATGTCCTACTTGGGCTGTGCAAATTCCACACGTTCTTTACGATGGATGAGACAGTGGACTGCTGGAGAAGAGAAAAAATAAATAATCTCCCTTTGCGTTTCTGGCATTGTCCTGGAAATAGCAGTACCTGTATAATCCTTCTGTTGAAAGAGCTGTGGTCTCGCATGCTATCATTATCTCTTCAGTCATATCTTTTG
Source organism: Anas acuta (assembly GCF_963932015.1). NCBI lineage: Eukaryota > Metazoa > Chordata > Aves > Anseriformes > Anatidae > Anas > Anas acuta. The sequence continues at coordinate 50,398,073 of NC_088981.1, forward strand.
AAATGTTATTTTATGACTCCAGTTGATTTTTGTGGCTTTTCTTTTTTTGACTGCAAGTCTTTATCCTATGTATCTTTCATTTGTGTAATGGATTAAAATGTGCATTACTTAGGGTGATAGTGCTTTAAGTGTATCCAACATGCTTAGCCTTTGCCAACATAATTATTTATATTGATGGTATTTAGGGATGGAGGTAAAGAAGGTTATGCTAGCAAAGAACAGCTATTCACTTCATTAAAATTGTTTTAATAACATTACATAAATAAATGTGCAGCTTGTACAGCACAAACTCCTCTTTCTAACCCAGTGAGCTTGATTTATTATTATAACCTTTTGTTGCTTCAGGAAAAAAAAAAAAGATGGGGGGTATCTTAACTTTTAAGTAATCGGTTATCAAATATGAAAGTGATGAATTCCTACTTCAGAATGATCATATGAAGGCTTGATACAGTGTGTCTACACTGATGTAATCGTTTTCTGTGGAAAAATCTTTGTTTAGTTAAGCCTGCACTTTTAAGATCCAGATGTTAATCAGGAGATTTGTCACTTAACTGGAGGATACTCTTTTTTTTTTTTTCTGGCCCATGGGAGACATTTACTTAATACTATAATTAGGTCGAAAATGGGTATATATATTTGTTCAAGGTTATAGACTATTGCAACTGCAGAGCTGACACTGGGGTGAACGAGAAGCTAGTACAGCAGATGCAAAATCAGAGCATGAGTATGTACATTTATAAATGCATAAACCTTTTAAAGGTGTTGTCCTGGAAAAGGTTTTCTTTATTCAAGTCTTCCCGTGTTTAAAATAAAAGCAAAGCAAGAATTAAAAATAAATAAATAAATAATCTACATGTATGTACTAAGTAGCTTGTATTCAGAATATCAATTTTATACCCTTATCCTTATATTTGTCGTGTTTCATGCACTTAGAGTTTAGAATGAAAAAGTACTTAGGCTTCAAACATCCCTTCCTCTTACCTATCTTCTCACCAAATGCTTGCTAAAAATTTTTCTTTTGAGGTCTTACGAAGGAAACTTTAAACTTCTTGTTCAAAGAGAATTGGAAAAACTTGGAATAACTAATAAAACTTGAGTCACTGTGTATCAACTTAAGATTTTATTGCTCCCTGAAGTAGGGTAGAAAACTGATAGATCTGTGTAGAAAAATGTCAAAATGGAAGAACCGCTTATGCCAAAGGTGAACAAATGAACTGGAGATTGTCATTGTTGTTGCTTTAGTTAAGTGATGGCTGTGTAGATGTAGATGGCTGGGTAGAAAGACTAGAAACCATTGTGCCAGTGATATCCATCACGGTGGGGGAAGGAAACTTGGTGTGTGCATGTGTGTGTGTAATGTTATATAGAAACTATCTGCTGATGAGTTGCCAGTGATCTATGTGTGAGGAAAGTGTGCTTGAGAACATAATTATATCAGTGACAAGTCTAGTTAAACGTTATTTTTCAGCTTTTAAATTTAATCTCCTTGTTGAGTAGGAATGCTTAAAAATGAATTCCTAGAGGACAGATAATTTTTTCTTGAAACATACTAAAGACAGCAGATTGTACTTCAGATACTACATTGAGGTTCATGCCCCATGCTGTTTTCAAGCCTGTTATAGTTTTCTTTTCTATTAAAGAAACAGGACTAGAAAGATCAGAAAATAGAAAAATGGAAAGGTGAAGAAGGTCAGGTTTTTTGTGCTTGCATAGGCTCTTTCATACTTATGCTTTGAACCCTTTTAAGAATGGCAGAGGCACGTGAATCCAGATGTTGTTTGAAGAGCTACCTCAAAGGAAGCTGGTCTGAGCAAATCACACCAGTGACAGGGCAAACCCATGCTGTGGCTTTTCATGACCATATGTAATCCAACAGCTTGAGAGCTGCACCCCATTTCAAATGTTCATGTTATATCGATGTGCCTGTCTTTTCTTCTGCATTTAATTTGAGGGTGTTGGTTCTAAACACCTGAAGTCTTTCATTATAAAAAATGTAGTTTATGACTTGTCATTTTATTTTTCTAATTAACTTATCCTCAGTGATCCTCATTTGTACTCAGTGTTATTATGTAATAATGAAGCTTTATGTTCCTACCATTGGAGAATATCTCTCAATCTTCAACTTCTGCTATACTCACTGATTTCAATAAAAATAAGTTTTCATTTGTTTGTTTGATTTGCAGATGAATTGCCTGAAGTACAGTGCAAACTAATATATTCAAAATGTTAAGAATTGAATTTGAGATTAACTCATATTCAGAAATCTTCCTATTTATTTTGCAACTCAGGTTGTTTTCAAATTTGTGTTGAGAATGCTTAAAATAGTAGTGCGGAAAATGGGAAAAGTTGGTCTGAATCCTTTGTTTAAAGCAAAATTTTTAATTAGTCTGGCTTTGCAGTCTTTCTTGATCTTCATTATTTTAGGTTGTAAATATTTCTAGCGTCTCTTTTCCATATTCAATCACTGGTTATGTTCTTGACGATCAAGTTTAGTTGTATTTTCAGAAATTAAATTATTTCCTTTAAAACTTTTCTCTTCTAGTTCCTACTACCATGTTGCTTGTTCTCTTGCCTTAATAGCTAAGTCAAAGGCTACAGTACAGACATTAAAACATCAGAAGAAACAGTTGTTTCTGCTGCTGCTGAAAGGAGATCCCAAATGTAAAATTATACTAACAAAAACTTGCAAACACTAAAAATCTTGCATTTCAGAATTACTGTTCAGGTAATTAAATAATGAATCTAGCTTTCATACTTGCTCGCTTTTAGACTTGCAAAGTTCACTCCATAAGCATGGGATGAAAACATTTCTTAATGGCTCAGCAGGTTACTTCAGCTGAACATAATCTTGAGGCATATATGGAATGCCTGCCTGCATTCCTTGGTAGATGAAGACTATTGCAAACATTCTCCTTCTGGCTTGATGGATTGATGATTTCTTACTGAAATTCTTTTGTGTGTGTAGTGTCTTTTTTGTTGTTGTTTTTTTTTTTTTTTTAACTTGTTAAACTTTTCTTTTTTAAAATGTTTTTACTAGGCTGTTTTTATATTTATGAAAAAAATGAATTTTTTAAATGTTTGACAGAAGGTGCTTTTTAAACTTAAAGGAAAAATCGTTGCATTTCAAGATGTTTTGCTAACGGGAATTAAGCAAATAAGATATCAGTCTTCTGACAGTGCACAGCACAAAAAAAGTCTCGTTGGAACATATGTGAAATTTTTAATGACAGATTGCCACTAATAAACTTACTTTAACTGCATTAATCTGATAAGTAGCAGCTAATATGTAATATTTGATAAGTAACTCTTTTTCATGATTATACAGTTGAGATTTTTCCTAAAGCAGCTTTTTTCTACAGCAGGCTGGTTAAGGTTTTCTGTCAAAGAAACTTCAACCTGCACTGACAAAGACCTGGTGTCTTTCATTGAACTAACATGCTAAAATAATCATACATTTGTGAGAAGTTTTGGAAGTGTATAACTGCGAATACATACATGTACATGCAAGCAAGCATATGTATATAATAGTGTCAATTTATAATACCAACCTACCTAGATTAGTTTGCATGTTTGTTTTAATGCTCAGAACTGCATTATTCTTCAGATTTAATATGCCAATACTTTGTGTTGCATTGTTACCACTTAGAGTCCATGACCTCACCTCTACCTTACTGCATTTTTTGGTGGGATTAGTCTCAATCACATTCCATAAAGCAAAAAGCACATTAGTTGCATTAATTCAAAAAAATCAGTCTGTTAGGATTGTGGTCAGGAGCTTATCGTTGTGCTTCTTACTCTATTCAATTTAATTTGAATGGTTTAATAATGAGCTTGTAGCTGCTGCTTTTTTTGTCTTTTGATTTCTTAATTTTAAAAGTGAGTGGTGAATGTGTATGGAAATAATCAGTATCATCCTAGCAGATGCACACAGTCCTCAGTAGCAGGTTGCATCACTTTATGCTAGAGTAGGTAGAACCAATATGGAGAGCTGTGGTGTGATCTGGCTTCGGATTACCATGTTCTACTCGGCTTGCTCAATGTCCTTTGTACAAAACCAGTGTGCAGTTAAGTTGGAGATAACACATTGTCTTGTTGAATTGAGGTTCTTGCCATTTGATTGATTCCTGTTGAGCACTGGGCTTGGTGTTTACCTGTGCTTGTTTATGCCAGTCAAAACAGAAAAACAAAAACCCGTGTTTTCAGGTTTACATTTTGCTGCAGCTAGCCTTAAACATTTTAGTAAGCCTTGCAAATATCTTGATACTTTGTCCACACTAGTTAATAGGAAAAACACAAAACTGAATGTCATCTGGTGTTGTGTATCAAAGCTGGATGTTTTTAAAAGTTATGAAGCAGAATAGCTCCAGATCATTAACTTTTGAGTGTTCACAGCAATTAAATAATCATGTAATGGAATGCCACATAGGTATTGATCTATGCATTTTACTGCCATGCAATCCTTTTGAAACAAAGCTGAATTTAAGAACAGCCAATGAAATCTTTTTTCTTTGAAAATCCTTTATGAAACATTTAAGTGAAACATTCATTATTTTGCAATTATTATTTGAATGAGTGCCTTCCTAATTATGTGAAATATCTGTTTTCCTTGGGGTTTGCCTGACAGGAAATAGTATAATGCTATTTTATAGCTCATTAGTAACAGCTTTTTTATTATTTTTTATATTTTGCCAGCTGTGGGGATTTCTTTCTTCTATGTTCAGAACTTAATTTATTTCTAGGGAAAAGAGATGGGAAGAGAAACTTGTAAATATCTGTAACAACACCAGAGTGGAGTGACAGCAGAGGAGTTACTAACAAATTGTTTTAACCATTACTTACAAATGTAATTAAGAACTAAAAAGAGGAGCTTAAAGTAAAATCATAGTGGGGAGTCTTACACATGGTAGATTCTGCTCTTTCATTATTGCACACTTTCAGCACTCATTTACATTGTTATTTCCCGAAGTCCCTGCAACTGTTAAATTATGCAAATCAAGTTACCATAATATTCAGTGCCAAAATGTTTTATTTAATAGCAGTCATTAATTTATTTCTCTAATTGATTCCACTAGGAAATCATCTTAAATGTATCATTTTGTTTTAAATAGGTCCCAGTTCAACATAACTAAAACCTGTTGGGCCTTACAGTCAGGGGGTGTTTTTCCCCCCAACATGTCCGTGACAATTCAGCAGTGATGCCACAACACCCCCTGCATTTCCCTCCCATTTACCAAGTTATTTCACATAATGGTAGAATCAAACAACATATTTAAACATGACACAACCATGTGTTTTATAATGCAGTGAATAAATACTATTGCTAGTGTTTCTGGATAGAGTAGAGCATTATAAGAAAGCAAGGAATGGAAGCAGACCTGAGAGAACTAGGGTAGTGCCTCTGGGAGATGGTGAGGCGAAGGTGATGCTAATGAGATTTTAAAAAGATAAATTTTTGAATAGCTTCAGGTCTGATTTGCATGATCTTTAGCATATAACACAAGGACATCTTGAATACTGCAATGATGCAAGTCTTAAGGGGCTTCTGGATCTCCCCAGGAAAATCTTAACAAAAGGGAAGCAAGGGGTTTTCCAGTGGATTCATCTTTCTGCTGTGTGCCTTTCAAAGGGGCTGTTTAGACGAGCAGAGGCTGTTTAGATTGAGACTCACAACTTGGTTTACTGCAAGCACAAGAAGCAGCATGATTATGGAGTTAGATCTGTCCTAGTGTCTGAGTGCTAAACATAATTTAAACATTCTGTGGTCTGCAAATACTACTGGAGTAACATACACCAAATCTTTCTCAGAAGAAGCTATCATGTTTGAAATACTGAATTCTAGGAGGGGGAAAAAGGTTAATATGCATGTATTTATAAGCAAAACCTGGATAGATATTTTTTTCCACTAAACCTTTGCCTCCTTTCCCAATGCTGTTGTGCAGCTGTGGCAGGAAATTAAATTCACTGTGAGAGTGGAGATTACAATCTTCTCTCCTCCTGTATTTGACACATTTTTACCTTGTTCCATTGCAGAGAAGACCTGGCAACTTGTTTGAAAATGAGTAAAATATTTTTGCAGGGACAAGTACGGTTAACCTTGCACCGTTTAATAGCCACAGGGAGCAGAATAACCTGTTGTCTTTGAGAAAGTGCAAATGAGATTCTTGTCTAATTGAAAAATAGGATATTTCTGGGTTAATTGCTGGAAATGACCAATTATCCAAAGACCTGCAATAAAGGAAATACCACCATCCCTCTTACCTTTCTTAAAACAAATTACTATCATCTGTAACCAGCAGCACATTCACCAGAAGGCTACGTGGTGCCTGTTACACAATTCTTATTTATCAGTTTTGTGAATAACAGGTAAGATCATTGTCTGGCTGCATTATTTACATTTTGAAATTAGATGGAGCACCAGTTCTGATGACAGCGTGTGGCCTCAAACCTGTCCTGTCTCACTTAAGGACCTGTAACTTGTCACATTTAAGAGCATAAAGTCATGGGAAAATTTGGGAGGATGGTTGTCATGTCATTTTTCCCATCTTCTATCTATACAACTGATTCCAGCCCTAAACAGATTAATTCTTTCCCTGCTTCACCCCTAGTTTCCTAGGAGTGTGTCTGTTGGAAGTGGAGGAATAAGAGTGGAGAAGCTGTCCACTGTTCATATGAGGCAATGGACAAAACAAGACTGCCCTCTTCTCAGCCAGCTTCCTCACTCTAGCTCCTCATTCCCTCATCTGACATGGGCTTCAGGAAGATCCCTCAGTGAGGGAGAGCGTTCCTGGCTTTAATCTTTTTAAAGCAATGTGTAAGCATTTATAGGTTTGTTTATATGTGTATTTGATGATTTTCATGCAACCTTAACATAAAATAAATAGCCTGATGGGGTATGTTTCTTTTTTTGTGTGTGTTTTGTGCTGGCTAAAGTAATTTGTTCCCTATATGTAAAATGTCAGGGGTTAAAGATGTTAATAGAATAGGCTTGGTCTTTTGGAGATTTCTGCCTTTTTACCAACACTTATTTCTGTGCTTAGGCCTTCATTATAGTTCATTTCTAAAACTGGTAAAAAACAAAAATTGCACATAAAAATGAGAGAAGATAGAAAAAAGTGTAAACTACTTTTGACTAGTTTCCCTGAAATAAGGATGTTCTTCTGTGACAGAGGTAAATATCCCTTTTAATTTAACTAAATAAACAAAGCAGCAAGCATAATTTACAACTGTCCCCTTTTTTTCCCTCCCCCTTCCTTGACTTTGTTCTTAGTAGATTTCTTGTCTATAACTGCATGTTCCTGCATTCCCAAGATACAGAGCTCTCTGCTGAATCTCAATGACAAGGAGAAGTCTCAGTTGGTTTATTCTTTAGTGATCTGACCTTTTCTTTGTCAACTTGTTTACTTGCAAACATTTAATCTTTGATTCAACCCACAGTTTACTGAAAAGCAAGAAACAAAACTTCTGAATCTCTGTGTCTTGTGATCTGTAATTCCTGTTACAAAATAATATTTAGGAAGATTAATAGGGAATCTTTCTTTTCAGGAGCTCGGGGTCCTAGGCTTGGAATTTTGTGGAGGTTTTTACTCTTGAAAAGCAGTTTGTTTCACGGCAGTGTGGGATCAAATGAATCAGATCAAATGGAGGCACAGGCACACTGTCCAGGAAGGCTGCGGGGTCTCCCCCCTGGGAGATGTTCAGAAGCTGCTTGGATGTGGTGCTGGGCAGCCTCTGGGTGTCCCTGCTCGAGTAGGGGGTTGGACTAGGTGGCCTCTGGAGGTCCCTGCCAACCTCAGGCACTCTGTGATTATGTCTTGGCCATGGCCACCCCCAAAACATGGGGGCTTCACCCCAGCTCCCCTTCTCTGCATGTGGGCTTTGGAGCTCAAGGTAAGTGCTGTGATTCTGTGACACCTGGCTTCTATTGCTTCAACTCCAGCACTGGTACAGTAGGTATTGCCAGCTCATCAGTCCTAGGCTTTCTCTGGTTTTCGTGTGGAATTTCTTGACAGTGATCTCAAAGTATTTTTAGTAACGCCCTTGTGTGAGAAAAGCCATTTGTGAGTGAAGAGTGGCTATGGGCTGGGAAGCCTTTTTCAAATCTCTCAGCAACCCACCTGTCAGTCTGAGCCTCACTTTCAGGAATAATAGTCCTCACCTAGATCCCCTTTCCCTCCTATCCTTTATTTTTTATGTTACTCAGTGATTATACTCATAGCTAAACTACTGACCTAGCACTTGGACCTGGTTTACTGATTGTTCTCATGGCAGACTTTTTTTTTTTTAAGGTAATAGGACACTGATTTAGAAGTGTTCAGACAGAAATGTGTCTAAAACAAATAATGCCTTTGGTCTTGTCCATAGGCTTCTCCCTGAGCATCGTTGCTGGAGAGGATGCTTGGGAAAGCATCACATTGCCTGGAGAGTGCTGGGGTGGCAAAGTGGTGGGCTTCTCCTCCAGTGTTCTGTGAGGAGAGCTGGTATTGATTTTTTTCAGGAGTTCAGACAATGCCCCTGATCACTTCTACCTGTAACCAATTAGCATTACCTACAGGTAATGTGTTGGTTATTTGAAAAGGCATGAATTCTTGAAGTTATTTGTGACCAATTTCCATGGCTTTCAGTATGAAAAACTTGAATACATTTTGTAGAAGATAGAGTTGACTTCTCAAATTTCACACGGATCTACAACCAGTTAGCACTCAGCATAATCTCCTTGATAACCATCTGTTCTTCTGCTCACACTTACATATAAGACACATAAAAAGTGGATAAGGGAGCTTGAAGTGTATTTGCAGATTGGTTGCTTGTAAGTTACTTCCATCAAGAAAACAGTGGCTAAGAGCCTTCTGTTTTTCTTTCTCTTTTCCCCTACAAAAAATCAAAATGAAGCATCTAAGGGTATAAAAATGAAAATTAATAGTTCCCTTTTTTTATTTCATACTGTGCACTGCAGACTTTCACTGTCATATATCCTGTTTTTAGTCATCTTCAGCATAAGGGATGTTTAAGTTTATTTATACCAATATATGATTAATTTGTGTGAAAGAACTAAATGATTTAAATAACACTGCTTATCTGCAAAGATTGTTGTTCAGACTGAAAAGGATCAATTGTAGTGGTACCTAGTGCCCTTTACTGACACTACTTTCAAAGTGCCAACTTCAATTGAACAATTAATGTTAACTGTTAATAGCCTCTGGATCTACCCACAAGGAATTTCAGAAGTGGCTCAGTACTCCAACATTTCATCAAGTAGAGAATTAAATTTGTTACCCAAATCTGTATAAATTATTTGTACTCTATATTTTCTTTTCTTGATAGAACTAAAACTGCAAGTTTATAAGACTGTTTCTAAAAAGTAGGCTTAAATGGTGTATAACCTGTCACAGCAATCAATGTGAGAAGAACACTGTCTTAGGAAAAAAAAAAAAAAAAGGTACTTAACCTTATTCTGAGTGATTTAGGGATAGTACTGGTACAGACTGTATTCTCTTACAACAAGAGGTGTCATTTGTTAGGTATCTGACTGTCTTGATTATATGACTTTGAATAAATATTTCTTGAAACTATGCTGCCCTTCCTTATTTCAGTCAATTACTGATTTAGTCCTTTAAAAAATCTTCTTATGGGTTTGCTAGATGAGGTTGAAGCTCATCTATGAAAACTCTTGAACTAGCCACACAGGTTTACTGAAAAAGACAGAAGGACTTGTGTAAGACACAAATGTACAAGGTCATCACCTGTTTCTGATAATTATATTTGTTTTGTTTTAATTAATAGATCTGTAGTCAATTTTTTAATAGAATGAGTCAATTTAGAGCTGAAGAATTGGCTTGAAATTAAATGTCTTTAAAATTTAATGAACAGTGCAATGCATTCTTGAAGTAATCTGAAGAACATAAAGAACATGTTACGTAAGTAAAATGTATGTCCTCTCTAATTACATGGAGAAATAGATATGAAAGGGGACTCAAATTCTTAATTCTAACAGTAACAGCCTGGATAAGGTTACTGACTGTGGAAGACAGCAGAGCTCTTTCTGAGAATAAACGAATATCGGTAAACAGTAATATAATAAAACTTAAAAATGAATACAACAATTTAAAAATAAATTGAATAGACTACAGAGTATGTAGTGCCAATTCTTTGAATATTACTTCACTTTGCTTCATAGAGATTCTGGAGACTGCTTGGTAGGTTTGTAAGCTTTACTCCTAAAGGAGATACTCTGACCAATGGAAATGTAAGGACAGTTAGCATGAATATGCATGGATGTTTTATATTTGTGTTGTGTAAAAGCAGTATATATTTCAGCCTGTCCTATTCTGCTGAATATCTACATAGCTATTCAAGAAAGAAAGATTCCTGTCTTGATTCTTCCTGTTCTCAGTTTCAAATATTGTAAAACCTTCAAACTTGTATTATTCATTTCTAATTTGCTTCCACCAGAAGGCCAAATGGAGAAATAGCAAGGTGTTTTGACAATAAGGTGTGGATATAAGTAACGTGCTTAAAACCATAGTCTCTGAGTCAAAGGTGTCGGACCTCAGTCAGCTCCATCATCACTGATAATAGACACTGTCAGAAAACTGATAACAAAACTCATCTCCATTAACAGTATTTGTGCTCAGCAGATGTGCATCACTGAAAATTATGTTCATACTCAGAAATGTAGCAAAATGATCCTTAGTATGCTCTAGTTGTGCAAATTGAAGTGATAGTTGTCTTACTCATCTCTGTTAGATATTTATTTACACGTCTCACAGGGAAATATATTACATTTAGAAAGACACTGGAATGTTTTGCAAAAACAGAAGTTATTTTTAGAAAAAAGATTCATCTGTCACTGACATGGACGACATCTGGTTGAAGTGTGATGAATCCATGTTGTAGAAGAAAAGGGACATCCTGATGCTATTGCATATACATCTTTGTGATTATGGGTGTTCTTTTTTCTAAGAAGCAAATTTATTACAGATAAATATTTTATTTTTTGCACAAGTGTGCTTCAGAACAACACAGATACTTGATGCTCTAGCACTCCCCTAGACTACAGGAGAATCTGTTACACAGTGCAGAATTGTCTCTGGAACAGTAGTAGATCCTAAAAACCATGCAGGTGATTTCTTAGGGTGGGCTGTAGCCACTGCAGGAGGATCCCAGTTTTCACATGCTTTGCCATGTTGTGCCTGCAGCACTGTGTTGGATTCTATATCAATGCAGTGGAATGCATTTGCATTACGTTCTCTCCTACATGGCCATGGTGGCAGCTCAGGTATTAAATATCTGCTAATACATATGCCTCACAGAGACATTTGTTTATTTGTGCAACATGAGCTTTCCCATCAGCTATTCATCATCTCTGCTAAAAATAGAAGATAAAAAAAAAAAAAAAAAGTAGTAGGTCAGATGGCAGCAGGCCAGGTTGTTCTCACTCTTGTTCCCTTAGGGGTAAGGAAGGCTAAGAGAAATAGAGCTTGAAACGGCAAAATCTGTGAGACCAAACAGAAACGACTGGAAGTATTGCACTGTTTTTCTCTAGTCTAGTAAGAGTTCTGTTTAAATTCCTCTCCTTTTTGGGAAAGATAATTGAGAGATAAAGAAGAGGCAGGTGAACTTATTCTCTGATCTGTATTTTGTATTGTATGACTTTGGCCAAGGATCTTAAAATATAGTATTTCTTTTGGTATTTGCCTATCAAACTTAACATATCAGTATATTTTTATGTATTGCTTTGCTTGTTAAAATAAATAATGCACTGAACATTGATAAAGTGCAAGCTTCCACTTTTGCAGGCCTCACTGTGTAACTTGCATTCATATTTTTTAATGATCATGTGATTTTTTGGAACAAAGTAAATCTATAAGTAATGATATAATACTATCATCTCCAGAACGGATCGTTCCGGTATGGCATAAGTCAGATTGTAACGTGATACTGGAATACAGAAAACTGTTTTGACTGTGTAAAGAATTTGTTTTTTTAAATGCAGCAGTATGTTTTCAGTGCTCTCAGATGTATTGTTTGATCATGGGAAAAGAAAAGAACATTTGTGGAAGATCAAACAAGATCATGTACAACATACATTTTAAGGTTCACATAAAGTCTGAGCCTTTTCTTCTAAAATTCTTCTGACATCTGTATCTTTGTGGGGGTTGGTGGTTTTTTGGTATAACAATTTAGACCTGTATAACACACTCCAACGTGACTGTATGCAGTTACTTCTCTTTTTATAAGTAGACAACTGTGGTTGTTTCACCAGCCTGAGCAGATAAACTTCACCAAATACCCTCTCTCACTCCCCCTTCTCAAAGGGAAGGGGAGAGAAAATAAAATGAAAACATCTCAACAGTTGAGATGACAGGTAGATCACTCAGCAATTATTGTCAAGCTCAAAACAGACGCAGAGGGAGAATAATACAACCTAGAGCAAACCTAAAAGCAAACTAAAACCACCTTCCTCCTATCCCTCCTCTTCTGCCTCCTCCCTTGAGAGGCACAGAGGAACAGGGACTGGGACTTGAGGTCAGTCCCTGACACTTCATCTCCCCTGCTCCTTCACAGTCCCTCCCTGCCCTTGCTCCCCGTGGGGTCCTTCCCATGAGATGCTGTCCTTCTCCAACTGAGCATGCAGGGGCTGCCCACAGGCAGCAGCTCTTCAAGCACTGCTCCCACATGGCTCTGTACCACAGGGTTCATCACCCAGGAGCAAACTGCTTCAGCACAGGTCCCCCGCAGGTGGGCTGCAGCTCCCCCCAGACCCCCTGCTCCTGCATGGGCTCCTCTCCATGGGCTGCAGCTCCGGCCCGGGGCCTCCTCCTGCGGGGGCTCTCCATGGGCTGCAGCCTCCTCCAGGCCACATCCACCTGCTCCACCGGGGGCTCCTCCACAGGCTGCAGCATGGAGATCTGCTCCATGTGGGACCCATGGGCTGCAGGGGGACAGCCTGCTCCTCCAGGGGCCTCTGCACAGGCCACAGGGGAACTGCTGCCGCCTGCCTGGAGCTCCTTCTGCACCAACCTGTGGAGCTGGCAAGAACAGGCCCTTATCTGACATGGGGCAGCTTCTGGACTCTTTTTACAGAGGCCACCCCTGCTACCAGAACATTGCCATATAAACCTATTACAGCAATCCGTGATTTTCAGCATCAGAACAGGGATGTTCAAATATGTATTTTTGAAAATAAGTACAGTAATGATCTGTTGGTAATTAATACCACCTCTTAAAGATTTATTTTACATTTTCCTTCAGTAGTATTTTGCATATTCTATTTGGGAAGTGTTACGGTAAATTTCACCTTACGGTAGGGAGCTGACTTAGCCTGCACGCAGCAGATCAGTGGTATGGTGGTTCTGCTCATGTACACTTCAGAAGAATTTCTACAAGTGTACGTACACATATATGAACCCGTTTGCTAGCTTCACGCTTGTTCTAGGTAAAATTTAAAAAACCAACAAAATACCTTGTGGTTTGTGTTAGTTGCTTTGCATGGCAGGTAGAATGGAAATTCGCTCGCTTCACTGTCAAGGAATAACATGATAATCTTGCAGCATTCCAGTATGTCTCTACTGGGAAAGAACATTTTTTTGAGTTTAAAGTAATAAAGTCAAGTATGTACTTCTGCTCTAGTTGGCATTTTAGTAGCGGACTCCTGGTTTGTGGCATTCAGCGTAAGTAAAAAGGGGTTCCTTTTGGAAGGGCAGAGGAAATGCTCTTGTGCATACCAAAAAAGCATCAGTAGAGCTGCCCTTCAGTGACCTTTCCGCTTGTCCTGGCATTTTCACATACTTTTCTCAAAGCACGGGCGTCATGATAGATTCTTAGGTCCACTACTTTCCTGGTCCATCTTAAACTCCGCAAACTCTTGTACATAGATCTGAATCTAGAGAAGCCTTGTGCCAAACTCTCACTCTGGATATTTGGCATTGCACATGCCTGCCCCTTCAAAATGACTTGTGACCTGTGTTTCAAAGATCAGTTTGGTTCCCTCAAAATCATGGCTGTCTCCTTATGTGGGAGCAGTCTGTGCTTCCCAGAGGGCAGGAACTGTAGTTCTTCCTACGCTTTCTGAATGGGGGGCTGAGCAGGCAAAGGCCTGGAGAAAAGTGAGGCAGAACTGGATTTAGAAGTCTAAGTAATATAGTCCATTACCTATTAGGTAATAATTATACCCTTTTAAATTGCGTACTATGGTGAATTTGATTCCCTGATATCAAGTTGGGCCACTGCAGGTAGCTGCTTTTTTCTCTTTAAACTTGTGTGGCGTGTATTAAAATGTATATCAGATGCGATATGGAGATTATATCAATGACATTTCTAAATACACAGTTTCTGGTTTCCTTTCCAATGAAGCTTTGATGTCAGCATTTTGACAATTGCCCTTTACTTGTGTGCCTACCTGCTGCAGATGGGGCCTGACTTACATGCCAAAGTCTGTCTTTAAAGCTATATGTTCTTCTGTTGACATTTTTTCTCCTTTTATTTTTTGCCTTCAAAGGTTTTTGTGTTTTCATGCTGTTTTTCTTTTTTCCTTTTTTTTCTTTTTTTTTCTTTTTTTTTAAGCTAAAAGAAATTAGCCTACCCAGTTTCTACACTTAGGCTTGTCTTTGTTTCTGTGCTTTTCCATCTGTCCTGTTCACAAGTTTTGCATCTACATGCTGTGCTTTACAGACATACATGCTCTAAACTGGCATTGCATTGCATAATCGTTTGTAATCAAAATTGCTTCAGGTGATTTAGCAAGTAACATTCAAAGCAACTGCTAAGTAGAGGGAATATAGGAGTAGAGACTGATTTAATGCCTGCTCTTAGAGCTTAAAGTATAAAACTAATGGTGCTAAGATGGTATCATGGAGACAACTATATGTTATCCAAGGCTGACATGATAGAAGACTGAATTACGTTATCATTGTACTGTAGCCTCATGCAACGAATACTGCTGCACATAAGCAGGACACCAAGAGAAATAAAGCCAGCTCTGTCAAAAGCTAATTTGCAGGTGCATCTGAAGATGGGCAGTGTATTCGTACAGTTCTGTTCCTGATGACTTCCTTGTTCTGAAACAGTGTGGTTCTACTCAGGATTTTAAAATCAAAAAGGTTGTTTTCCTTCAAATTAAAATAGTCAGGGGACTTGTATTTTCTAATTTTTATTCTACTTTTTATTTATTCAGTAATAAAATAAAAGGATTAGGTAAGTCTTTAAAAGCATAATAAAATGCTGCTGTGAGTGGTATGCTGTTCAGGGGATGTAGGTGCAATTTCTTTCCTCTTAGGTATCATCTTAAATTGTAGTAAAATTCTAATGGAAAAATATTTTGAACATCAGTCTGAAGGACCTGTATACAGACATTAGGAGATAAGTAGTTCTGATTTTTTTTTTTCTCATTTAAGCAAGTTACCTGTTTTCTAGAAATCTTAACATTACTAGACTTAAAAAAAAAAAAAAAAAAAAAAAAAAGGAAATCATGTTTGCACATTGTCTATGAAAAACTATGATGCTGATAGTGTTAAAAAGCCTTATCCAAGCTAAGTTTTCATAGCTGTACTGTCTAGAGTGGCTTATTCTGGCAAATGTTTTCCAAAGTGTTCTGGAAAGGCAAATGGAAAGACTCACTAGGAGAAGAAAATGAGCCTTTACCTTCAGGGGAGGAAAGTTGAATTGGATCTATGAAGTTAAATAAACTTCACTCTTGGCTCCTTGTTGTATTGCATAGGTATTTTGGTTCCTTGGCTTGCTGTTCAAAAAAAGCCTTGTTCATAATTTTCAACTCAACTGGTAAGAACACATGGTACATATGGTGAGGGTGTCTGAATGGTTTTACAGACAAATACAGAGTTGGGAATAAGTGTAGAATGTGAAGTACTTGGGATAAATGGCCTTGTTGGGTTTTACTTGGAAGGTCTGAGATGGGAAAAAGTGTTTCCCATGTAGAAGGAAAATAATTTCTGTTGAAGATGCCAAGGAAAAGAAAGCTAATGAGGATAAGTATGCCTGTTTTTCATGGTGCAGAACAATGAGGAGGAATATTTTTGCAGTTTGTGATTTTGAAGGGTAGTTACAACTTTTTATTATTTAGCTCTTGCTAACACTGTCTCCATCTTTAATTTCCAGAATGCAAAAATTCACCACTCTAACTTTAGTAGTGCTGGCATAGATTGGCAACAATTTCAGACTTGAACAGGTTTCTAATGCAGAGTAACATGTTTCTCTATTGATGTGTTAAGCTCTTAATTAGGCGGTGACTATGACAACCTCGTGTGATGTGGCAGCATCCCCAAATTGTTCCTGAAAAGTTGTGTGTATATCAAAAAAAAAAAAAAAAACTTCCTCCTCTTCCTCCTTCTCCTTTCTCTTCTCCTCTTCTCTTCATATGGCTTCAGATATACTCTTTAACTGTGCTTAACCTTTTGATTTACTAAGGTAATCCGGAAATGTTTTTTCTTATTATTCTTTATATCTAGTTCCTGGACTTTCCCATCCCTTACAGTAAGCTTGTTTGCAATGTGATGGGTGCTAATTTGTTTTTTCACGTCTTTGGGAGGTTTGCAGTGCTCTCTGTACCAGCAGCAAGTCAACCACTTCAGCACTGCCTGGTGAACAGCACAGCAGAGCGGCACTGGCTGTCCCCAGGAGCCTTTCACTTGCCTCTGAAGGCAGTGTCCCTGCAGCCAAAGGGAAATTATCGTCAATGAGAGTCAAAAGGCATTCAGCCTTTTGGTGATAAATTGTCCTGTTGCCTCAAGGCACCACTTCTTCCAAAGACAAAGGCACTGATAAAATATTTATGCTGAAAGGTAGCAGGCAAAGGGATTGTGCATTGTGAGGTTTAAATCTGTGTTGCCAAGATAATTTTTTCTTAACTTTAGTGATCTGAAGGTAAAAAATAAGGATCTTAAGGAATATATTTTGAGAGTTAAGCCCGAATGCAGAAGTCACTGATGCCATCATTTCACTTAAAATAGCAAACATAGAGGTTGCATTGTCAAGAGTTTTTATAATTGAATGATGTAGTCTGGGCCATAATACAGCCTTTTCTAGTGAAAAGGTTAGAAGCAGTGAAGTGGTGACAGGAGAATCATGTTTTAAGTACTGATCGTTACCCCGTTTCTTAACGACACTTGTTTGTTTTGTTGTGGTTTTTTTCCCTCATTTGCCCACGTGTAATTTCTGCTTTCACAGGGATGGTGAGAACACTGGTATGGAAAAATAGCTGCTCTTTGATGCTTGTAGAGATTGCAGTCTCAGTAGCTGCTCTGTAGTAACACCACTGCAGCTGGTACATCCTAATGGGTGGTACAAACAGTGGCTGTCCAAAAAAAAAAAAAAAAAAAGACCTCTTGTAAACAAGATAATAGTATATCTGTATAGGAGCTTCAATTCTCATTTTTAGTAGTTGCATACTGATGCTTTGAACTATATTTATTTAACTGAAGGCAAGTTTACAGGATGACAACGCAGCTATGTAAGTCTAGAGTTACAACAATGGATACTGCCAGGCTTCAAAGCTCCCAGCACAGACATGTCCAGAAGTCTATTCTGCACTCTGAATTCTTTGTGGTTTTCAATTACTACATGCAGAGGTCATGATTTCCAGCCCTATTGTTCTGTTCTTTTCCTACCTCTGAATTATTATGGTAGAGAGTAAGATAAGAGCCAGTATGTTAAAGTGTATATGCGTTATTGGAGGGATAGGATGGCAGCAAAGGCTACAAATCCTTTTAGTAAAACAGAACACTCTCTTGGTGACTGCTTTGCTTGGTTTTATTAGTTCATCTGTCTGCAAATGAGTCCTGCAGGTGCTTTCTCAAATGGATTGAGAGATTGCCTGGTATGTTCCTCTGCTTCTTATAAGTACCTCTGCGTCCTGTGTAGAAGATTTGTAACTTCCTACACTGAGATATCTTTGTAAAGCACACCAAGGACCCTTGAGCCTTCCAAAGCCACAGTATGGGTTGAAAGAGGAACTTAATGAAAACTGGGAAAAAAAAATAATAATAATAAAAGGATAATGATAGAAAAGGTGTTAATACAAATTGAACAGCTAGATTTTCTAAACTTGTATTGTGAAAAGATGCATCTTCTTCTCTCACATGTTCTTCGCGTTCATGGCAGTCAGTACGTGCTGCTTGCACCTAGAGGTATGAATCCAGTTCTCTCTTCTTCCTGCTACCAAGGAAAAGAGTAAACAAGGGGGGAGTGTAGCATTAAGTCAAGCATCGTTTCCAAGACTCAGTTGCGAGAGCTGGAAATTCCAGGATCTCCAGTTTCAATCTGCTCCCCGCTTAGAAAGTGGTTTTTAGTTTTCTGCAAGATCCTGCAAGTTGAAATTCAGGGCACCTCTTACTGATGAAGGACATGGCAGGGATGCATGGGAACTAAAATAACTTCTTACATTTTTCTTCATCCTTCCAGAGCACAATTAAATGCAAAATACCTGGGAAAACTTGCTGTGATCTAATAATGCCTCTTTAGCTTAACCTGGGTCTTCTCTCCAGCCAAGACTCCAACTCTGATTATTTGGTTACTCTACCTATTTTTTGTGTGATTTATTCTTTCAATATTTCTAGCTAGCTTGAACTATGAAGCAAGGAAACAGGAAAAACAGTGCTAGGATTTAGATAAGATATGACTTGTCTTACAAAGTATAACTGGCAGGTGTGATCATATTACTGGATAGGGATGCATTTGGAGAGGGTAGAGAGAACAGAATTTTATTTTCAGCCAAGTATTTTTCTACTTGATTTGATTGAATATTCTAGAGAAAGCAAGCAAGGAGTGGCTTGAAAAAGCATTTCTGTGTAGGTGCCACATTTTTCCATGTGTTTTTACGTGTAGATTTACATAGACTACCATTATATAATATTATATAGATGGTGTATGGGGAGAGAAAGGGATGTGAATAACAAACTTGCCTGAAAACACTTATATTGTTATTCCGTAATTGGAGTTGCTTTTGTTATGTGGAAACAGACATGAACTGGAAAATGAAAGATATCTGAAGGTCATCTCTTCCATTCAGGCTTGGCTGGAGCACAAATAACAGCCTTGTTTACATTTAGTACAAGTATGCGGTGATTAGTATGGTGTCCATTATGTATTATTCCACCAAGGCCAACAGTGTGCTTTTGCTGCAAAGGCCAATGGTATCCTGAGCTGCATTAGGAGGAAGGTGATCCTCCCCCTCTCCTCATTGTTCCTCACACCTGCAGTTCTGTGTCCAGTTCTGGACCCCCTGCACAAGGGAGGCATGGACATATTGGACAGAGACCAATGTAGGGCACAGGGATAATGAAGGGACTGGGTCAGCTCTCCTGTGAAGAAAGCTGAGAGAGCAGGGACTCGGCCTGGAGAAAAGGGGGCTTTTTTTTTTTTTTTTTTTGGGGGGGGGGGAGGAGGGGGGGGGGGGCCTGCATCAATATGTCTAAATACTCAAAGGAAGGGTACAGAGAAGATGGAGCAGTGCTCTTTGCATTGGTGCCCAGTGACAAGGAGAAGAGGCAATGGGCACAAATAGAGAAGGCTCCCTCGGAAGCACTTCTGTGCTTTGTGGTTGACCAAGCATTGGCACAGGTTGCCCACAGAGGTTGTGGGGTCTCCTCCCTTGGAGATCTTCAGCAGCCACCTGGACACAGCCCTGGGCAGCCTGCTCTGGGTGTCCCTGCTTTTAAGCAAGGGGTTGGACCAGGTGGCTTCCAGAGGTCATTGCCAACCTGAACCAGGCTGTGGTTAAGGAATTACAGGGGGCGTTTGTACAAAATACTGTATAATCCAAAGATCTTCCTGTAAGTCTGTATGTTCCTCTAAATTGTTAATATTATCTATAATATAAGCCATGAAGTTATTTTAATACATAGATTTTTTTTCACTTGTGTTTACTTCATATGCATGTAACATTAAGGATAAACAGCCCAAATGCTAGAGGTGGAACTAATGATAATGGGTTGCTGGAGGGTTGTTTGATATGACTATTTTGTTCTGTCCAGGTTGCGAAGTTCTTTTTCTAGAAGGTGGAAGGGAGATCATTGGCCTTTTTCGATAGGCCACATCTGGGTATTACCAGATTATCCTGCTGAAAAGATATAGGCCATTTAAAGAAGTTTATCAGATGTTGTTGGATGACTGTGTCCACATCTCATTAGAAGTTAAACTAACAGATTAAATTTTAAGTGCGTTAATGAGGTATGGATATCATAGCATAAAAACTCTAATCCCTTGCCTTATCTTGCAGTTTAGAAGACCTTCGTTAATTGGATACATTGATACTTAAAAAGGACTGATATCATTATTTGTCCTAAAAGATCTGTGGTATTTCTTTTTTCCTAAATAAATAGGAATTCTGATCCTTCTTTGTAGGATAAACAGGAAACTCGCAGGTCATGATTGTTTGAGCTGAGAAAAAACTCTTGTAGAAGAGGTGTTTGGTTTTAATCACTTTGAAAATGTTTCTTTCTGTATGTAAAATATTCTCATGCATATATATTTATTAAAGCAGGAAATAGTACTGCCATAACTTGAATAACTTTTTTTCTAGATTTCATAATCTTATAATTTATTTGGATATGTTTGCCATCAAAACCAGTCTTACTACTTAAGGTCTACCTCTTAAATTATATCCAGAATGAATAATATCTAAATGTCAAAGACCAAAGTTTTATCCTAGCAGAAATTTTTGAGAAAGTTGGATTTTCCAGTTTTAAAGACTTGCTAATTCTTTTGGTACTTTGTGCTCTGATTTCTTGTGACATTTTCTGTGATTTTAATAGCAAGGCTTGAATTTCATGTCAAATTGAAGAGAGGGATTATTTCTGGGAGATAGAGTACATAAGAATGTTCACTAAAATCCTGGCTTATTTAATAGTTGAGTGATTTTTGGTGTCCTTTATCTTATTTAGGTAAATGAACTGGAGGAGCATTCTGTTTCTGCTTGCTTCATAGGGGGTTAGCCTACACACTGGCTAGCTCTTGGTAATTTCATTTTAGTTTTGGATCTTTATCTTTTTTATTAATATTATTTTCATTTACTCATTTCAGAAACGATAGTTCTTTATTTTGTTTTAGCTTCTTGTGTTTTCTTTTTCCTATTGGTACCTAAAATGTGAACCTTCCTAACATGCCTAAATGTGCTACCACACTAAGGTTAGTTGTTTTCAAATGTGTTGGTATTGCCTCTGAAAAATCCTGATAAAGAGAGAAATTAAGAAAGACTAGTAAGGTTTTAGAAAAGCTATTTTACCTGCTGTATTGTATTGCTTCAGATGACGCAAGTGATAAATGCAATCCCAGGCGACCTACAGGTTAACAATGACCTTTGATTGACCATGGAAGAATATAAAGTCTTAATAACAAGACTCCATACAGAGATAACTTGTAGTCCACTGCAGTTAGGAGTAACTGGGTCATTTTATTCTGATGGCTATTTGGAGGCTTGTATAAAATGAGGTGACTCTTTTAGTTTCTTCTTGGGTTGACCGATACTTGTATGTCTATAGATAATTTTGTTGGCAAAGACACAATGCAGCCAGGACTGATGTAAATTGTCATTGTGACCATAAGTAAGGGCATGCTTCATTCATTGGCAAAACCAAATTCTTCATTAAAATGTTTTGGTTTTATTTTGCTTTAAATTGGGAATACAAGAGAAAAACTGATAGAGGTGTGAGTTCCAGAAAAATATTTCAAAATGTATATATAGACGTCTGACTTAATCAAAAATAAAAGGCAGAAAGGGCCTTTCAGAATGGAATTCCAAATTATTGGCCAGATTATGTATTTAATTTGCTGAGTTTGAGGAAAATCTCTAATGCATTTTAATCTTTAACAGAAATTTAAAATGTCATTGCAGGTTAAATATAGAACTAGACCTAATAAAAGGCCTCTTCTTTGTTCTTTGTACACTATATTGCAGACATACTTTGAATGTTCTTTTGTTCTTCTCTAAGCCAGTGTTTGCCAAAAACTGGACAAGTTCTGTTCTCAGCTGATGATTGCCACACTGTTGGGTACCCGGTCTCAGGAGGATTCCTTAGCTTACATTTTTTCTTGTGTGAAGCTGTACTAATAAGACTGTCTTTCTCTGCACAAAAGAATGAAAAATGTTAATTGTTTCAACTTAGCAATGTTTTCCTTTCTGCAAGCTTGGGAAGTGATAGAAGTGATAAAATTAAACAATGTGTAGTGTGGTGGTTTTTGTTTGTTTGTTTTGAAGCACTTGTTAAGGGAATAAAGACAAGAGCCTTAATTCTGAAATTATATACTGTGGAGTGCTGCTTTCCTTTCTTGATGATGTTTCTTAAGTACTCTAACAGCTCTAACAGTGAAAATCTGAGAGCACAAAACCAGTCATCTCATTATCTGAAATGATGTAGAATTTTATAGATAAAATTCTAGCCATTTTGAACAACCTACGCTTTTGTTAAAAATATTATTTCCCACTAAAAGAGTTTTCCTACTGTGTACTTATATACTTACACTTATATTACTTTTTTTAAGTTTCTTATATTTTTATCTAGATACTAAATGTATTAACTTAAAATACTATTTAATGAGACAAATTTTCACTCTGAATTTTGCGTGCCTGGTAAGGTGAGGATTCACACGGTGGTAAATTTGGGTTTTGAGGAGGTGGCTTAATACTAGACCAAAAACTTTTCACACATGTAAATGGTGAACAAACTACTCTAGGTCCAATTTGTTTTTAAAGCCTGAGAGAATAACTTTGGCCAAAGAAAGTTCAGATTGTACTGGGGGCATTTTCTACTTACATCATTTGGTATTCAGGCAGACCTTATGTTGAAGGGTGCCACTCTTGCTACAGCATAAACATGGGCATGCAGTCTGGTGAGATGAAAGGATGTACAACCCTATCTATCTTCATGCTTGATCTGAGTCACACTGGTACTGTGATGTGTGATGTGGCATTAAGGAGTTTGGCATCATGGTAAGAGAGGCCCATGTAAATAAACACACAACACCAACTTGGAAAGCTTTTGTTGGAACCCTTAATATAAAACAGCAAAGCTACCTTGTTGAGTAGAGGTAAAAATAGCAATATAGCTAACAGCACCACAGTATGAGCTGCCATTGAAGAGAGGTGAAAGCTGTGTTTGTCCTGGCTATTTTCTGGATTCTACTTCAGCCTTTACAAATAGATCACAGCTGGAGTATCTGCAGAACTTGCCATCATTGGGTCACGCTCAACACCGGCTTTTACTATAGATCGTTTTTTTCCTTTTGTTGTCTCAAAAGGAATTGGAGTACAGGTCAAAAAGAGCATCTGGCTGAAAATACCCAAGTCAAGATACCAGGACAATTAAAACAGGAAGAAAAGGTGGAGGAAAATAGCAGGACTCGAGCAATCACAAAAGCATGGTAACCTTCGTAGTTCAACCTGACCTCTTTGCCTTTCAACTCCTCATGCTGTACTTATTTTGGGAGCATAGTAACAGGGGAAAAAAACAAACAAACAAAAAAAAAAAACAACAAAGAATATTAAAATAGCCCAGCAAAATGGGGTATTGGTATTGCAATCTGAATGCTGTACAAACATTGTTTTTAAAATGCTAATTTTCCATTTTTAACCTTTTTTTCCCTAATTGAGCACAGATATACCCGTGAAAAATGACACTTGGCACGCAGTGATTTGAAAATCACTGTCTGCCGCTTGATGTCTTCATCTGACAACATCTATATGTTGCCAGGTTGCCATGACAACTAAGTACAGTTGTAATTGCAACCCTGGAAAGGTAATTCTTTCACTCAAAATGTGGCATACATTTAGTCTGTCTGAAGTTTAAACAAACCATCTTTTAATGACAAGTATTTTGAAAAGCCTGAATGAGGCAGCTTCTTTGATGTCATTTTTTTTTTATTATCTCATGTAGTCTAACTAGATAGATATGTTGGCTTTTATTCAGCAGAGTCTGTATTTTTAACCTTTTTATGCTTTATTTAAGTTTCAAATATATGGTATCAACTGTGAATCTGAAATTAACATATGAAAGCAAAATAACACATAAAGTGTTCATTTACTTGTACTGGCAGTTCTGAAAGCAGAAGATCTTGATACATTCCTTAGACTTACAATCCTTTGCATGAAATCAAATGAGTTTTGTTGTATGGCTGGATTAATGTTAGAAAAAAAAAAAAAAAAAAGTAAGAAAAAAAAGTTCTAGTTTTTTACTCAGCAGGCCACATAGATTTTATAGTGCCACATAGACAATCTTTAGAATCAGAAAAACTGCAGTAATTCCATGAAATTTCCACCTGATTTTTGTGTATAGCTGAGCCTTATTGCAGACATCTGTAATCCTCAGTACTGAGAATTGGCAACATGTAGCTGCATTTTGCCTGTTGATCTGTCTTCTCCATCATTGATGTTGTACAGTCCCTCACCTTCCATTTCCATTACGCAGAGTGAGTAATATGTTAGTCAACTACACCTCTTTGTAGTAGTGGAAAAAAACAACAACAATAAAAAAAAAAAACTTTCTTAGGTCTTTGGGCTGTCATTTAGGGCTAGAATATGGGCTTTATATTCTCTGGGGGGTGCAAACTAGCTCTGTAAAGTAAGAATGAATGCAGTTCTGAGCTTTCAGTATTAATTTCATCAATCGGCAGTACTGCTCCATGAGGGCATGGTAGCAGCGTTTCTGTGGATTGCTGCATTTTTGCTCACTAAATGATAGAGCCCTCACTCGGGGTTTCTGGATAAACCAGGCAGCTTTAGTCTTTGGATGTGTTAGGCTTTCAGTGAATGTTGAACATAAATAGTGTGATTTTAAACTTAATATGGGATAAATGCTTTCATTTAGGTACTCACTTGGCTCAGCAATCCACAACAATAAAATCACCCTTCCTAAGACATGCACAGAGAGATTCACATTTTTGCTCTGGAAAACAAGAGCATGGTGAGGTTTTTGATAAGTTTTGAAAATCAAGTTGATTTTTAGGTTGACCACCGTTTTCTGCCTGCACCTCCACTGTCAGTTGAAAACTTCTTTGAATGCAGCAAGGCCGTTCACGCTCACAATATACTTTATTTTCATAATAGAAGGTCTTCTTGCAAGTCTAGACAACTCATCATTTCAGAGCAAGTCCTCTTGAAACAATTGTGGCATTATGCCATCTGATTTTTTTGATCTATTCCTTTGTGCTTGAAATTTATTCAAAATGTTTT
This sequence comes from Anas acuta, assembly GCF_963932015.1. Classification (NCBI taxonomy): domain Eukaryota; kingdom Metazoa; phylum Chordata; class Aves; order Anseriformes; family Anatidae; genus Anas; species Anas acuta. Next base: position 50,423,250 of record NC_088981.1, read on the forward strand.
TCTTTGGCTTTTTTTAATTGCCTCCTAATGAACCAGAAGACAAAACCATGGTGTCACTCGGCAAAACAGAACTTGTATATTTTAAAGCAAGTCACAGATGTGTCCCTAGAGATGTCCTAAAGCTCATTATGACCAAAGTATTGGAATAGGCTTTCAGTATCCTAACACGCAATGTGGTAGTATAAATTGCAGAGAAAGAATCATGATTGTTTAATTTGAAATAATCCTTTATCTCCGAGGTCCGTGCTTTGCATAGATGTGCTGTATTGTTTGAGCATTTTGTGTGATCCGGTGATCAGTGCTCTAATTGTTTTGCAGAAAGCTAGTTTAAAAAGCTAGGCACACCTCTCTATGCAAAGTAGAAAACAGCTATTCTGTGATTAAAAGACACTGAGCAGCAAGCACATAGCCATACCAGATGGGAAGGCAAGTAGAATAGGAGAGGGACAACAGCAATCCTCAGCACCTTCCTGCATATCTTACTCTGAATATTAATACGGATGGAGATTCTAGCATCTCTTGAATAAGCTTACCCGGGTGTACTGGCATCATTCAGCCCAGAATTTGCCACTTAGTATGTATGAAATATGTATTATTTCAGAAGTTAATTGTCTGAAATATGCATGTAGATAGCAAATCCTCACTGTTTTCTATAAACTTCTAATAGTTACTTCAGCACACAAGAAGATGGATTAGGATCTGGCATCCTGCTTTTCTGATTTATGCTGTGTTTGTAACTTTTTCTTATAGTATTGAGCTCCGAGTTGGCTGCATATTCCTGCAGAAAAACGGGTTGTATGTGTTTTGAAAGCTAGTTAGGACTATGAGTTTGAGTTCTTACTCCAGTTGCTGTTTTTTTATCCTGGCAGAAGCCCTGTGTTGTATCACCAAAATTTTGGAGTTACCACCATCCTGTAGTGACTCAACACCACTGGAGTTTGCTGGGTTGAGTTTTCACCTAGTTGCTATTGTGCTCTGCATCTTGCCTTGCAAGGTGAAGTGACAGGATTCAGTCTTCACTTAATTTTATTTTATTTTTTTTCCATATTTGATGAGTAAAAGCTCTTGCTTTCCTTCCTCCTATGCTTCCACGCTGACCTGGAAATCATTTACATGCTCTAATGCTCTGCACCCTGACTGTTCCATATTTAGCAGGATAGGTTATAACTTACAGATATGCTCATGTTGCACAGGATTAGCTTTTTCTTAACTTTCACAAGAAATGCAAAAATAAGAATCCCTGTAGTGTGCTTTTTCTCAGTTCCACCAAGATCCTTCAGAAAGCGGGCCCTTCTCCTGTTTTAAACTCACTTGGATTCACCCTTTGTCTGCCTCTGTACTTAGACAGGACTTTACCTGCATAGAGTAGGCTTTTCTTTATTATTTTATTGTGCCAATGCTATGCTGGGGGCTCGCTTCCTTTGTATATGAGTGACTTTTTCTCTGGTCACCTCCACACCACTTTGCATAGAGCCCTTACCAACCTGGTTTCCCTCCCAGGCAGCTTCCTTACCCTGCCAGTGGCTGGTCATGGCAGCAACGTCAGGGTTAACCATTTCACCTTCTCCCCTTCCCACAGAAGCACATTACGCTCCTCCTTCCCATAAACACATAGTTCCCCTTAAAGCAATTACATGTCAACATTATAATGGTGCCAAGAATTCATAAATTATATATAGACTGCCTGTATCATTGTATTTCTCCTTTGTCAAGAAAACCTCATTAGGATAGAGGTGAGCTACTCCCCTGGGTGCCTTTCTCATGTTCTGGCATCTTGGTCTCAACACACCTGCTTATAATCCTTATTAACTGAGACTGGCAGCATTCATTCTGGGTATGGCCCCCTATCATGAAATTGTTTTAGGTCAGTTTTCATCTACCCAGTGTAACTGGCCTTTCTCGTTATGTGTGGGAAAGCAGTACAGAAAAACAGCATTCATAGCTCCTACTTCTCCATAAGTTCATTCATCCATGAAATCTGTTCTTCACACATGAATATTAAAGAAAAGGATTTACATGAGGTAGATGTGCATTAACCTGTAATGCTTTTGTGAACCTCTACGTTTATGTGATCATTGAGATGTTTGAGTGATTGTGATATATTTTAGGAAATAAAAACAATTTATGCATAGTTCTGCCATTGTCATGGAGCCTTCTTGCAGCAGTTTGGAATCCGGAGCATATTTGTCTGCTACTCAGGTGGGAATTCCAGTTAAGAGGGTAAAGACTACATCTTTGCTATTGCCCAGTCAATGTACATGAAGAAGTTAGTTGCTTCTTACATAGAAATTTGATATAGATCGTCTTGCTTATTCTGTAACAGTTCTGATATGGAATATGCAAATTCTGATTAATACAGTCCTTGCAGCCTTTGGTTACAAATGTGGAAGCATGGGCTAATCTGTAAAAATCAATTTCGTTGTGTGTAATCCATACATATGAATCTAAGAACCCATTTTGGCAATGAAAAATGTGTTTGAAGGGAAAACGGTATTTAAATCAGAGGGTCACATAACATTTTCTTGAAATAATAATTCAATCAAGAAATTGATGGTAATCAGTGTTTAAATCTCTCATCTTGTCAGCTCTATGTTTGGTGCCTTGTTTGAAGTGAAATGTTTTTTGACACAGACTTCCTAATGCAAAATTTGTTTTCCTTATTTCTTTGATGTTGTCATTAAAGGGAAAGACATAAAAAAACTTCTCTAGCAATAGTACTAAAGGAAGGGAATTGATTTGATATTCATAACAACTTCTCCGGGGCTTTGCATATAAAACATCAACAACTCTGACCTATCTTTATCAAGAATAGAGAGAAAATGATTTATTTTTTGTACTATAGTAGCACCTAGAGGCTCCTTTCAAAATCAGCTTTATCACATTTGACATTATATATGTTAATGAGCATCTGTCCTCCAAAAATTCATGAGTAGGCCAGGCAAAAGTGTAACTAAAATTAGTGTTGTAGTAAGCTTGAAAAGGGGGTATTCAAGGACATTTAAAGATACAACAGAGAACTGGGAAAAAATGCAGGAGTGTAGAACCCATTGCATCCATAGGTGTGCTAGTGCCAGCCCTGTGTTTTGGGATCTTGGGCCACCAGACATCCTCCTAAATCCTGCTGTACTTCTTAGGCCTTATACTTCTTAGACTTCTTGGATCCTGCCCTGCCTGAGTGGCTTTGTGGGGAAGAATGAAGTAATGGCAGCAGCAGCTGGAGGTGAGCTGAAGGAGGAGAAAATGATAAAGGCTTCCTACCAAAGGATTAGTACTGTACCAAATTGCACTACTTCTGCACTCTATACTCTTAATGCAGGGTAGTATGAAACCACGTGAGCTTGCTGTAAATGCTAAATACAGTGCTTTGTAATCTGCTGTTCATCGTGCATCTGACAGACGCATAAAACACTATATTCCGGGTGCAGGTGAAATAGAAGTAACAAAATATGTGCTATGAAACAATAATGTGAGGGTATGTTAGTGTGTATAAACATGATATAATTCATAAATCAAGACTGTGTAATCTCATATATCAATATAGTCTTATTGAGGTTACAAAATAAAGCTCTCAGGTGCTAGGAGAGGTCATTGTGAAGGTTTTCTTCACAGTCTCCATTTACTCTTCTTGTGCCTATGTGTTGTATGTATATTGTATACTTTTTTTTTTCTGCTTAAAATTCTCACTTCATTCGGGAAAGATTGTACCTATTTCCCCCCCGCTTCATGTTCATTCCCTTTGTTCAGTCCCTATGACCACTTCACTGCACGTTATTCGAATCCAGTTCAGATAGAACAGTTGTTATCCCTGTGAATTTTCTAAGGTGTTTTATTGCTATGTAGTCTGAATGTTTGAATGTTAATAAACCTATTATCAACACTATTGTGAAATTGGGCAATAATCATTTTCCTCATTTAAAGATTAATTTTTCCAGTATTTTATCAAAGTATTAATGATGCTGGTTTGTGTGTAGCAGGCAGTCTAGAACTGGGACCAATATATAATGGTAATCTGTTCAAAAATTGTAACTAAATTTGGTTGCCTACCCTGAAATGTCTAGGATCACATTTCATAGGATACTGCTTGGTTCAAAATATGGTTCCATTCACAGCTAAGAAGTTTGGGCCTATTGCAATTGTACAAATAAGAATAAGTTCTTCAGCTGAGAAGCTAGGCGATGTGAAAAGTGAACATTTAACAATCTATGAAAGTTAAATTTGTAACTTGTCCAGTATTCCTACTTCCCACACAGTCAGTATGTAAATACAGAATTAAATTCACCATGGCAACATCCTTGAGAGTTGGATTTCTCTGCTGTACCCACCCAACTTTCTGGGGGGGGGGGAAAAAAAGTCTGGAACAAATGTTGCAAAAATTTTGTGTGTGTTAGTAATCCTTGTGGATCCTCAAGAGAAGGCACATTATATCCACCCCCATTTCACATATAGAATGAAGAAAAACAGTAACAGATCAGATGTAAAGACATGTGTTTCACATTGGCTGTGCCACTGCTTCTTTTTTATTATCTGCCTTACGTCGTTGTCAAAAAGGCTACCTGCAAATGGTAATTGAGGTAACACAGTACCTAGCAATATTGGGAAGTTATTTCTTTTCTTTACATTGATGGGAAATACTGAAGGATTGGTGGGTGGGGTCTTGGTGTTTTTTTGTTTTGTTTTTTTTTTTGTGTGTGTGTGTGTGTGTTTTTTTTGATGCTATTTTTTCTTTTTTTTTCTTGAAACACCATACAGAAAACAGTTGCTCAGTCTTATAACCAGATATCTTTTCCTTAAACAAATTTGTCTATATGAGCATACCATCTACTAAGAAATTAATTAGTAGTAAAATTAGTAGTAAATTAATAGTACATAGTTTTAAAGTTTTTTGCTCTGAAATTTATAACAAAAACATTTTAAAGAAATTAAGCAAACACTTCATGTATTTTCTTTTCAATACCATCATTTCTTTTCAAGTCACCCTGACAACTCTTGACTAGCTACTAGAAAATCATAAATTAGAGTAAACTAAGATGGATTACCAGATCTGAAAAATAGAAATCATCACTTATATAAATTATTCTTCTCTATAAATAGCACAGTATTAACCAGAATGTAGGATACATCTGAAGACTACTTCAAATGCTGTCCTTGTATTAAACAGTTTTTCATTTGGAGTGCTTTTTAAATAATAATTAGTTGTGTGAAACTTTACATTTCTAGATGAATTGATTTATTCTGTCTATACTATTAATGATGAATTGCAGTTGCAATTTTTTTATATGAATGATACATCTTCAGTCAATAAACAGCTTCCAGCAATTATTTGAAAGCAGCAATCAAATCTGTTGGTATTTTCACTAGATTAATTGGTATTGTATGACATCTGATTGTAGTTCTGCTCTGAAATTTCCTCTAAAAATAGCAATTATTATAAAATTTGTGTAAGAGATCTTTTGTTAAGAACCCATCAATTATTTTTTCCTTATGACATTAAATATCATTTTCCTTTATCAACGCTATTATTTATTAACCTGAAATTTTGGAAATTTCTAGTCCTCTCTCACATTCTAAGGCAGTCCTAAACAGAGTATGATAGTGCTGGAGACTGAAAATCAATAATATTCATTAAAAATAAATTATAATATATATTGCTGTTCCCAGGTATTTTCTATCCTTGGGGTTATGTTATGTCCCGTTTTGGTATGACTCCCTGTTTTGTCTGATATATGCGGGAAAACTGTTAAAGTGTTCAGGCTATTTTAATAATCTTTTAAACTACTCCTAATATTGGTTAGCTGATCTGCAGTGGAATGTTACTAGGCAAGTGAGCCATTTCTTATGCTCTGGAAATAAGTGTATTTAGAGATCAAAATTGAACATTTCACTTTGTCTAGGTATTAAACTATTATTTCAGTATATGAACAGCCCGGAAAGGCCATAAGTCTCACTTTCATCCACGAATATTTTTTTTTCTGATCTCCAGGGCACACCTTTTCCAGCAGTGGGAAACCACTTTGAGGGGTACACTCTTCTGTTGTTGGCTATTTTTTCCTCTCATGTCAGGCATCTGTGTCTTTCAGACTATGAATTCAATGTAGGTCAAGGGCAGGCTTTGAAAAGCCTGTTTCTTTCTGTAACTGGAGTTAGATATCTGTCTGGGTCTGAAGTAACTAGGGGTCTGAAGTAACTAATTTCATGGTTAAATATGGGATGTCCAAACACTTGTACAGTCAACATTTGCAGGTTCTTTAATACAGTACTTGCTTTTACAGTTTCCCCAAAGTATACGCATAAGAACACTGTAATTGCAATTAACACCCAACACGTCAGCCTACAGAGCCATGTTAACACCCAATGTCTGCAGGAAATACTACAGTTGTTCAGGTGTTACTCTGCAGGATCTAAAAAGGTCATTTTGTCAAATTGAACACATTGTGGTTCAGGTAGCCATTCAGATGGTCATATTTTTGATTGTATTTATGTACTGAAAGACTTGCACCTTAAAGCTCAGGGACTCCTTGATAGCATTTTGATAAGTAACCGTTCAGTTACTGTAAGATCAGTTTATCTTAGTAACACCAAAAATACAGTTAACCATCTATCTCAGACCTGTCCCCAAGTCTGTCATGTTGTCACCTAGTGCTGCTTATTTCTGAATTAGTGAGAAAATGATGGATTTGCCAGAGTTGTTTAAAGATTTAAGAAGAGTAGCCAAGTACTAGGCATATTCTAAAGATGTCTGGGCTGTCATAGAGAAATAGCCACACTTGTTTAGAGATTTATCTCTTGCAGTGTGTAGTTATGACAATGATCTGCAGGTATTTGACTGTATCTGACATCTATATGTAAATATATCTTGTGTCCATAGATAATTCCTTAGTATTTAATCTGCCTGCGAGCATAAAATTTTTAGGAACATGTTGCTTTTCTCTTCTGATAATGTTCGAAGAAGGCGTTTAGGGCTTTTAATCTCTGATTAATCAGGAATGTAAGTAATTTTTGCAGTAATGGCACGTGAACTAGGTTAATTGCTTGTGGAGGATAAAGCAATGTTCTAAGCACAGTCCTCAAAAGCCCTGTGTTCAAAGGTACCTGTGCTGCGCCAAGATAATTCAGACCAGTATCCCATGTGGAATATGTATATTATCTTTTAAACTGAAAACTTATGTATACTTGAAGCTAATATTGCTAGTGGCTGTACAGTTAAAGAAATAATTTCACCTTTGTATTACATCAACACGCTTTGTAATGAAGAAATTAAATAGCTATAATTGCTCTTTTTATTAACAAAACCAGTAAACTCTGATTTTAAGTGGTTCATTGTGGATTTAAATTTAATAATACTATGAATGTGACTAATTATATCCGTATAAATTACATTATGCTTTTGTATTTCTGAACTTTAGCTTACTGGAGGATGTGCTTTGAGTTCTGAAACCAAGAACATTTGCTCATATCACTTAACATTTTTGCTGCCGAATTATTTGAAGGAAAAAATAAGCATCTGAAGGAAGTATATGAGGTTAAGAAGTAATCACAAGATATTGTTTATACACTTATTGTTTTGTGGGTTACTGATCATTTAACAAGTTATCAGTTTGAAACCATTCCAGTTCAAGATGGCAAAGATATTTGTGTCAAACTGTTCAGTAATGAACTGAAGAATTGTTCAACACATTTTATTCCCCAGTATTTAAGTGGTAGCTTAAATCCCGGATTACGTTTTCAACAGCTGGAGGGTGTCTTTTCTAAGTTGGTATACAGTACTTTTGCTCTGTTGTGCTTCATAATGACCTGGTCTCCTGTGGACAAGGTAAAATGTAGAATCGTGGAAAGCGTGGGTGGACTTGTGGACGTTGAAAGCAAATTGCAGACTTTAATCTTGGAAAAGAACTCATCCCTTCAAAAATGGTGATTTTGTCATTCTCCTGTTTTATGGTTAATAGTGATCATATTTGTAGTTAGTAAACCTGATACCTAGCAAATCAAATTAGTTCCATTGTTCTTCAACCAGAAAACTGAATAAACTCATGATAATGTCGTATCTGTGAACATTCAGTTAATAGAAAGATGCAGTTTCTTACACTTTTTTTTTTTTTTTTTTTTAATAAAAAATAGGTGTTTGTTTTCTTCTGGATGCGGGTTTTCAATTTTTCTGGGTCTTTTCAGTCATTTTTGGCAGCTATTTGGAGTTGAGTCAGCCAGATAAAAAAACAGAGTTGTTTGAAGGAAGGTTGCCTTTTGGTGTCTCAGGAGAGTTTGAGTTAATTTCCCTCTTAACCAACTCAGACTAAAGGACCTAAAACTATACACACATAACACCCCAGAAAAGGAGCAAAGCTGCACCTCTTTCTTTTGTCTAGGAAATGCAGGCTGGAGGGAACAAAGCTCAAATGGAGAGATAGCACCCGTATATTTATTCTTTGGCAGAAGTTATTGAGGAGACATCCTTTACAAATTCACACAGTAAAGGAAAAAGCATGTGGCAGGCAAATAAAGGCTTCTATGGTTTTCTCCTGTGTCTCTTGATAAAAGGTGTTGATGTGGGAAGAGTACAGTTGAAGGTGCTTTTACCAATGCAGTTGTGGGTTGCAAATAAGAAGACGAAGGAGCAGCACAGATTTATGTATGTTCTTTGGGTAGATTGAATGAGGGAGATCCAAAGACCCTTGAGCTTCAGTTAAAAATTGCTAGAAGACAGAAGAGAGTCTGGATCTGGTGTCGCGGAAAGCAGTTTGAGTGGCTCATGAATAATTTTGCATCAAATGATTTTTGAGAAAGCATAGTCCTCAGGCCCAAAGACTTTAAATCTTGATTAGATTCAGGCCTCATGTGGGTTAGGCTTGAAATAAATTTAGGTACCAAGTGCTTAAAATTAAAAGAAATTGCTGTCTCTTGAAAAATGAAAGTCAGCATTTGTTGAAAGGATCCCTTTAATTATATTCCTAGTCTACAATTTTAAATTTTAATTCAGACGGGCATCACTGTCATCTAAAAAAAAAAAAAAAAGGAAGAAAAAGAAAGAAAAAAAAAACCTCTTGGATTAGTTAATTGGCTGATGAAAGTGAGCAGGCTCTTACGTATTTCCAGCATGACTTGTTCAACGATAAGATTAGGGCATCCTCTATGAAAAGCTGTCAGGACACACATTTTGCCACTGACAAGAGTTGCTGCACTTCCCATTACAATATTTGTTTTGCTTCTGTCCATTTTCTAGGCAAGCAGGGAATATTTGTGTGCATTTTCATGCACAGCTCTGTCAGCATATTTTGCCACTATGCAAATCCTTCTTATTTCTTTGCAATAGCTGCTAAACATCTAGTAGTACAGTGTTGTTTGGGATGAAGGTTGGATGACAGCGACTTGTATGAAGTCACCATATCAGTTTTCAGCTTTGGCCAGAAATGGATTTTTAAGCCAGTTCATGGTGACGGGCTGGCAGAGTAACTTGAAGAGTCACAGGTGATATTAAAGGAAGAGCTTAGTAATACTATTCTTGTTGATGGGCTGCATCACAAGTTGCAGTAAATCCTGTTATTAAAATCATTTTAAAAATCTTTCATTAAACAGAATAAAAAGACTGAGAAGTTTTGATCAAATTTAGTTGCATGACTTCAAATACTTTAGAATAATTTCACAATAACTTATTTAAGAAAAGGTAGGTCCTTTGTGAAAAATGTTATTAGTGGAGTCCTTGAAGCAAGTGCTGGAAAATGGCTTTTCCATTACTTCAGAGGCAGTATTAAGGTAGCATGAAATTCAGAGCCCCTGGTTTTATCACAGACATTTTTATATCAGTATTTAAGCATTTCTTTTATAGACCTTATATCTAACAGCCTGCATTTTAAGAGAACTGATATACCCGGAGATGGATCACCAAGTGACCATTATACAGCAAGTTATAAATCAGTTAGATTTTCTAAGTGTTTTAGATATTCATATATCATTAGCTGCAATTCCAAAATATATTTGGATTTAATTAAAATTCTGGAATATATAGAACTTGCTTTTGTATCTATAAGTTGTAAATTTAGCTGACCTGAAATGAGCTCCTGGATTTTTTTTCCTATCCCAGCTAAGCAGGCCTTTATGAGTTCAATGAAATTATTCATTGATCTCTTATATAAATAAACTTTCAGACATTGTTCCAGTTATTGTACTTCGTCATGATAATAAATTTTCTTTCCTGTTACAATGTCACTTGCATTCTGTAGAAGAAAAGGATTGCATTTTATTCTTCCCTGTTGTAAGAATTAGAAGGTAAAATGGAGAAAGCATGAAGTAAAGCACTCATGCTGACTATCTACCCTACCATCAGTCTCCCTTTGCCAGCAAATCCAGTGAAGCAACATTTTTTTGGCCTTGCAGATTATTTAAGGTAGCTGTGGCTGATGATTCCAAGAACACAGCTGCTAACACCTGGGTTATAAATAGGGACAATTTCAGAGGAAGAACAGATATGTACCAGTCCCCAAGCCAAGGAATTTTACCGAAGGATGACTTTCAGGAAAAAACAGAACAGGACAATGGGAACAGTTTCAAAGAAATAGGCTGAAATGACATTTTTGCAGGGCAGGACAAGACAAGAGGGGCTGCAAAACTAGAAGCAAATATGTAGCTCCATACCCAGATCTATAGTTTACAGGAATCAAGAAGGAGGAAGGAGCAGGGCAGTTCAAGAGGTTAGAGGGGCATTGTCATGCAACTAGCTGTAGCAGTTTTCTTCTCTCACATAAGGACAGAAGAAGGTATTCCATGCCTCTTCCTTTTGCAAAATATTTGCATGCCTGACTAGTACCAGAGGCAGATATATTGTTCTTTTCTTCTGTTACTGATCAAAGGAATGATCTTTGAGTATTAGGACAATGTTATGTTTTGTCATCTTCTTCCACAGTGATAAAAGACAAGCCACAGTAAAGGCTGGCCAGTGCTTGGTTAGGAAATCTATCAGGTACTTGAGGCGATTTATAGGAAAGGTTGGTGACGGCAAAGGGGGATAAATGACTGTTAAGAGAACATTACATAAAGTGTAGTGTGGCGGAAAAGTTGTAAATCTAAGGTCTGATCACTTACAGTTTTGACATTCTATTTCACCTTTCCTAAGTTGTTTTTAGAATTGACAACTGGCGATGGCCAGACCAAATCTGACTTTACATAAATGTCCTCTGACTACATTGCAGTTCTTGTAAGAAAGTGTAATCACATCCTCTCCTGGAATGTGGTCCGGTGTTATTGCATTTTAGAAAATAATTACTCCTCCTTCCCTAAAGCATATGTATTGAAGGGGATATAGATAAATTGCTTCTGACAGAATAATTTTAGGCAAACTAGCAACGAAATAATGTTGCCTGATGCTTTCCATTATTAAAGACTGCTTCCTGCAGCTAATAGTTTTACCAGGCTTAAATTTCTGGTTTGGAGTTTTCCATGCTTGATCTCCGACTTAGGGTATTTTTTCCCCACATTAAAAATGAAACTTTGGACTGTGAAGTCTTTGCACTGAACAAGGGTTGCAAATATTACAAACACCTATAATTATAAGACTGGATCATTAGAAATAAATTTCGCTTGAGCTGCTGATCTTCACGTGAACATTTGGTAAACTCTTGTGTGCTTTTAACAAGGTGAGGCATTTCAATAAAATGAATGTGACAGTCTTGCATTTGGATAACGTAGGAAGTAGCTGAGAATTGAGAGGCTGCAAGTTAGCAAATATCATGTAACATGTAATGTAATTTCCAGATATTTAAAGTAAGGTCTTAGTATGATTTAGTCAGAAGCTTGTAAAGAGTTGATCTGTTAATCACCAGTATATTTAAGGGAACCACTCGGACAGGAGCAATGGCCTCTGTGCTTGTCCTGACGTTCTTCCTTTTGATCACATTTTTTGCCATTATAGATAGGAGACAGTTATCTACATCTACTAAGCTGTCGTTTGCTATGAAGTCATATGCAATGTGACTCATAAATACATTTCCACTTGACTTAAATTTAAATATCATTTGATGGATGAAAAACTGACAGGCAGTAACCCAAAACTACTGAATGATCAATGACAGTGCACTCGCTTTTGGAAGGAGGATCTATGTAAGAGCATTGGTGGTAATTGGTAGCCCTGCTTATGCTGAGGAGAGCTCCAGTAGTAATAGATTGGGGAAAAATACCACATATATGAAACATGCAGATTGCACTAAACTGGAAGAGAAAAAGAAAAAAAAAAAAAAAAAAAAAAGCAAAAACAAAGCAAATATTGATACAGGTGGGAAATAAATTTAGTTTGGGGAGAGTATCATACTTTTTTCATATTTCCTTGAGAAGTAAGGGAAAAATAGAAACCATTAATGGCCTGCCATTCTTCTTCACATTAAGTAATAATTTACTGTATAACATGTAATATTATTTTTAAGGGCTTCTTGTGGGTTGTCTTGCTATTCAAAACAGAAGGAAAATATATCAAAACCTGAGCAATAATTGGCATGAAGGTGTTGATTTTTTAACATTAACTTATTTAGAAAATTCAAAAGTAATGGTAGAATATGGCCGGTAAGTTTATACTCTAATATGACATACATTAAAAGAAATGCACTTTTAGTTTAAAAAGAAATCTTGTCTTAATAGGGATATATTTTTGTAATAGCAATACATTTTATCACTATCAGGCTCTGGTGCAATTGTATCAACACTGGACAGCTAAGTGTTAGATGTAAGTTGAAAGAGGAAATCACTAGGTGAACCTACAGTAGTAAATCAGTGCTTAGTGATTGAACTCTGACTTGCAGGAAAAAAAAAAAAAAAAAAGAGGACTGGAGTGCCTTAAGTCCATAGTGCTCGTATTAATCCTCTCTAGAATGACTAGGTGGTGTTCCTACCGTGTGCATCTTGGTCTCCCCTGGGCTACATGTGGCACCCCATCACTCCTGGACATGCTTATATATGGGGTGGGGAAGAAGGGGTGAAGCATCTCAATTCGTAATCTTAAATAGAGAGGCCTAAGTCACAGCCCACCAGTGTGGTGTTTTATGGCATAAGGTTGAGGGCATGACAGTCAGCAGTGATCAAATTCTCCAACAGGAGAGTTGGTCCTGGAAGAAGGGGACATTAAATGGTTCTGCCTAATTCACTCTGCCCCTTGGGGAAAAGCAAGATCCTCCAACCTTACCTCAGTTGTGTCTGAGTGGATATTTTGCCGCTCTTCCAAGAGACACAAGGGGACATGACCCATGATCAAACTATAGATCTGTTTTATTTATCAGCGTACGTGTATCTTCACAATAGTTTGTGCTGTCTGGGAATGACTTTGCATTTGCTTGTACTCTGTAAAAATACATAAGCATCAGCCTACAAAGAAAGATGTACCTAATGAGGACAAAAAATCATGATAGCTTATGCTGGGCCAGTTCCAAAAACATACAATGTGATGAGTCACTGATCTTTTTTTTAATATATCCAATGTCTACCAGTGTATGCTAATATACCTTTAGAAAGCCAAGCATTGAATGCATAAGTAAAAAAAGTTGTTAAAATTCCATCACACTGATGATTATTGTTCTTCCCATGTCAATGCAGTTTATGACTGTTAACCCCAAAATTATTAGATATGGAATCAGTTATGTATACCATCTGTAAGAAGGAAACTTCTAATGGCATAAAGCATTAATGTTTAACACTGGGCGTTAATAAGATTTGCATTAGAAGTACTATACTTGACAGAATCAAGGTACTAATGATATTTCATGTCTGGTTCTATTAATTACAGATATCTAGCTTTTTGTTTAGAATCCAAAGTAGAGATCTTAATCTAGGATCCCAAGGGTCAGTATCAGTGCATGTTGTCAAATTTAAGCAAAGTAAAACTTTTGAATGTTCTCACAAAACCAAGAAAGATTTTTTTTTTTCCTTTTTCTTTCCCTTTTCCCTTTAAGAGCAGAGCTGGGTTCCATATTGTTGCTAAAAACAGAAGCTTTTATGGGCTAATCAATACACTGTTTGGATTTTCTGCAGGTTTAGGATAGGCCAGGGGTATGCAAAATACAAAGAAAGTCTCTTATGGTCTTTAGTAAAAATTGAGCATACCCCCATCATTTTGTAGTTTTTTGTTTGCTCGTTTTACAAATAGGTATTTCTAGAGCTCAAATGCCAAAATGTGTTGGTCATAAGATCTAGTATGCTGGTTATAGAAAACGATCCACCATTTGGTGCCAATACATGTGATGGCAGAGGTGTATTTTGGAGGCAGGTTTTCCAAGGTGAGAGCTGCCACTGTGCAGCATTTTCAGAGATGTTTTTCTTTAAGATGCTATTTGGTCTACATGCATTTCCTAGCAAGTCCCTTGCCACCATGTGAAAAATAGGTTATAAAAGTTGCCTGTGAATGTGTTCACATCAGTCACTTTGTATGAAAACAAAAACTCCATCAGAGCAATGACCTGCAGATAAGACGGCAAAAGAATGAGTAGTAGGATCTATGCCAATAGTATGTCTTACATCTTAAGGAGAATGACTTTGTAAGATTAATTCATCTTAGGCAAGAGGAATCACCTTGTTTTACGACCAAGTAGTAATTTCAAGGTCTGTACATTAAGTTTTGTCATTATCAAAGGAGGATTCTGAAGTCATATAAAAAACCATGACCTGTTGAAACAATCTAATGCCCAAAGTCTATTTGCAATGATTGTGTTATAAATCATGATTCATTGTGGGATTGTGATCAGCACGTAGTAGGAAAAATCATCTTTTTCAGTGATGTATTATTTTTATGGCCTTCTTTTTCTACAGTTAAATTGCTTTACTGCTTTGTTCTTTATATTTGAGTTTAAATAGTTTTTAGGTTCTTGTTTGCATATTTTCACAGTATCTGTTTCACAGGACTGGAATCTTTAAAAGAAAAAGCTTTTTTCTTCTTCTTCTTTCATTATAAAATCTTCCATTTGCATTTATGTCAGTAATGTTTAAAACATGAAACTAGGTACATAATCGTAAAGCATCACCTTGCTTGATTTTGGCCCTGGTTGTGGGTGATGCCCACACCCATTGCAAGAGGAAGATGGTGTAAAGAATCCCAAAGCCTTCTGCATCACTGGCCTGGGCTGTAAGTTATAGCCCAGCAGGGAGCAAGCCATGCTGCTAAGCAGGGAAGAGAAATGAGGTAGACACCCTTCCTCAGTACTCCTTTTCTGTTAGCTAGTGTGCCTGAGCTGACATGAAGAGGTGGGAATGATCTCGACCACCATAAAGCTGTCACTTATGTCCCTTTTTTCTGAGTTATTGCCTGATACAACTGCAACTGTGTGTTTCTTCCTGAGGTTTTGTATCAAAGGTAGAATTTAGTTCTTTATAAGCAAAGGATATAGATGTTTGCAGTCATCTCAAAAACTTCCTTTTCACTGACTCTCAAATGACTTAAAAGTACAGGTTTGGTCTAAACCACGATGAAGCTACAGACGTAGATTTTCTTTACATGACTCAGGCTCAGTTTACACTCGAAGTTTTTTCACTTTCCTGTTCTTGAAGTATTTGAAAATATTTTTCTCTGCCAGCAAGTGGAGATAGCTTACAGACCCTCTGTATTTAAAAACCCTGTGTATGTAAGAGCATTGCCACTTACCAAACGTCAGCAATGCAAGGAACAACAGATGGAGAGCATAATAACTTCACTACCTCGGTAGAAAGCCAAAAAGGATCAAACTGTCTGTCACATGGGCTCAAAAGCACATACAATGATACAATTCTTTTGCTGGAGAACTTGGAAGAATCCAAGGTTATCTTTAACTCACAAGATGTGAAAGGTAAAATTGGATACATACAGGATTTTTATATACAAATGCATTTGCAGTAGCTTTCTTATTTACATTCAGATAATCACTCAAGGATCTGTAGCCATAATAATTTAAAACTAAGTAGTTATAATACTTTTCTCCACTCTAGGCATCTATTATTAAATGGAATAAGACTAATAAATCATTCGCATTTATTGTTTTGTATACAGAAGCTTGAACTCTTCTACTACAGAATATCAAACCAAATGTCATTTTTTCTGCATACTAGGATAAACAACGTGTAGGCTTTTGAAACTTTGAGCTAAGCTTTCCTAAACATATCAGTGCATAGTTTTTCTTTGTTTTTAGTCCAATGACATGACCCTTGAATCAAGCCAGGCAAGGCCTGCCTTAGAATTAGTCTCTGTTGCTTTGAGAGGAAGCCAACAAGGGATGTGTAAATTATGCAGAGAGCAAATCCCAACTGTGTGCCGTTTACTTGCGCAACAAGCTCAACTTTAATTAAGCCAGGGCCTAAGATCCTTTGCCAAGTTGCTTTCAATACTGATTTTACAGTTCATAGAACAACAGCCTCACCTATGTGAAAGGCTTTTAACCCTTCAAAAACATGGCTGTGGTAGACCGTACATAAGGGGCCCTCATGATTCAGTGGCTTACAGGGATCCATGATAAATACATTCAGACTTCAATTTAAAACTGCACATTTTTAGACTTTTTTTTTTGGCACAGCAGGCATAATGATTGACATGACCTACCACTGTAGTGTTGGTATTAAATCCACGAGATTATCGCCTGCTAACATCAAACCAAAAGGATTAGACAGAGGTTACCTAAAGGGTGCACCCAGGTCTTGGAAGTAAGGTAGGTTCTCATGACTAGAGAACAGTGAACCTCCCTTGTAAACTGTGAAGGTGATTCCCAGGGAGTGGAATCACTTCTGGAGATGCTTATTACCATGTGAATGCTTTGCTCCATGAGGAAATAAAATATTAATCCATTTTGTTTATATTCTGTGGAGCTGTATATATCTGTTCTAGTACAGCTGCCAGCTAGAGACTGTGACTGTTTCACTTCAGAGGTTGCTGTAAAATACATTCTAGTGTATTAGACGTTATTTCTAAAAATGAGGGATGTTGATTACCAGTCGTAAAATACAGTGTTGCACATAGCAGTTAAGTCCAGTTTCTTGTTTGTGAAAATGAGATTTTAGATGGGAAAGAAATTGATCACTTACAAAAATTAGTGGTAATTAAACGTGTGGTTAAAGTTGTCATGTGTTGTTAAATTAGTGGTTTGGACTGGATTCTATGTATTAAGAGAGACAAATTCTACCACTTTGAGAGAAATCATTAAGAACATCAGAGAAGTTCTAAAGAAGAAAATATGAATAAAGATTGGGATAATTTTCTGATTTTTATCTTTCTTTTTAAAACCACTGCACTGACTCTAATAAAGGATTTAGTGACTTAGAGCATGTGCCAAAGCAAAACTGTATTTGCCCAAGAGATGTTCAGGTTAGAAGAAAGGAGGTTGTACCAAAACTAGTGGCTAGTAATTATGTGTGTGTGTGTGTATGACTTTGTCCAGGGGTTATGTTTTTCCTGTTTGGTTTTGGTCATTTTGGAGGTTAGAGTTTGTCTTTTTTTTTTTTTTTTTTCTGAAAATTTGGCATATCTGCAATGTGCAGAGCTCTTTCTGACAGTCTATAGTGAGCTTCAACAGGTTCTCCTTTCTGATTCAGTTCATTTCTAGTATATGGTAGACCTCTGATAAGCCTGGGAAAGTTGATTTTTAACTATGATTAAAGTGAAATTTTGACTGTTACAGTAGCATCTTTAGAGCAGACTGTCATGTCAAGCACAGCCAAATATGGCTTTGTCATTAGATTTCAAGTCCTTTCATTTATTTATTAGCAATTTAAAAGCTAGTTTAAGCTCCATTATGTCCCAGACCATTGAGTAAAGGAATGAAGCTGTCTGGGACTTGATGTTGCAGATTAAAATCCACAATCCTGTGTGAATGCTGTAAGTCCTGGTCATTGAGCTGAGAGTCATTATCAATGCTATTCCTAGCACTCTGTATCTGGCACATAAAGATTTCACACATACTCGTATTTTTATGTGAAATTTCTCTTGACTGAAATCTCTAGGAATACAAGTAATAACCTAATAGTAAACTTTACCCTATGTATGTAAATATTAATGCCTGGTTCAGATGGTATCTCCAACTTTTTCTTATGTACCAGCATTGCTTCTTGTCTCTGTCTCTCAGTTCCCATAAGATTCTTATGCGCTCTTTAAAGTGCATGTTTTTAAAACTCAGTATAATAATAATAATAATAATAAAAAAAAGTGAGTAAATATTGTACCAGTTCCATTTAATTTTCAATAATTGTTCATACAGTAGTTTAGTAGGAATTAGTTCCCCAGTAAGCACCCTCAGTTTTACTGAACTTTTCCATATGCAGTGGGGGGAGAGAAGGTTGGTTGGTTGTTTTTTAATTCTTAGAATTGTCAATTGGTGATCATGTAAATTTTAGGCCTAGAAGTATTGTATATGTTTAATATCTACTTATCAGCTAGAACATTTTTGTTTATTTCAGGAGGATTTCAGGCATCTCAGTATCTTTTCCCGATTCTAGATCTTCCAAGATTTTCAGTAGTTGTTTTTTGTTTGTTTTGTATATATATGGGTGTTTCTAGTCATTATATGATTTTGTCATGAAATCTTCTGTAAGTCTCATCATCTGATTCATTAGTGTAGGCTTAGTCACAAAAATTGGTCTTGCTTTACTTCTCTGGTGATGTCATAAAACTTTATCCGCCTTTCTACCTCCCCCAAAAAATCACGCAATATTCCTCAAACATACTCACCATAACATACAGCCAAACCCACATTTGTGGACTTAGTGCATAGCACTACCATAGCTTACAGTCCTGTCGTATTTAGAAAATTACTGAGTTTCCTGACTTTCTGAGCCCAGTTGCTCATCTCTGCATCCTGAGGCCTTGCATGTTTTTTTTTTCTGTGGAGTTTACAGCTGAGTGCTAGGTCTTTCTACCTCTGAGCCCTCTGGTTTTCTTGGCATCCCTGTTTCATTCCCAATAGTTGTGTTGGTTGGTCTTTATTTGGGGGGCACTTTCTCTTCTTCTGATAACCCTTCTATGTGAGAGTACACTTCTTGTACACTACACCTCTTGTAGTGTTTGAGCAAGGACTTCTGGTAGTTTGTAGAAGGTTTGGCAGAGATCAAACCTACCCTCTAGGGACATGTTAGCTGTTGGAAAGCCTACAGCTGCCTGACTGCAAGTGCCAGATAATTCCCATGGCCTCAGAAACCCTGATCACCAGACAGCAAGCTGGTTAAAAAGAATAGACAAAAATTAAGGTCGATAGTAGTAAATATAAAACTAATATAATGAAAAAATGAAGTAAGCTTTTTAAAATAGGGTCTGTCTAGCATGTGTCAAAGAAAACTACCCAGCACTGTTAGCACTTAAACCAGTTCTTGAAATGCCAGAATGTGCATTGGATGGTATGTAGTCTACAATAACATCATCCTCCCAGAAGAATAGAGTTTAGACATGGAATGTATGTAATATTAACCCAACTGTTACTTCAGATTTCTACAGGGAGATTTGCTAATTATGGAGAGCAAACAGCTCTGCCCTTCAGGGCTGTGCTTTTAGGACACTGAAATTCAAAGCAAAACTTCTGAGCTATTTGCCAAGCAGAAGCCAGCCATGGCGTTGTTAATCACACTGTTTCAAATATGAAGCAAGAATAATGCTGAAAAGCTCCATAAAAGCAGAGGGTGATTAAAATGGTTAGAAGACTAGAGAGTATAACAAAGGAAGAGAGGCAGGTTTTACAGCCTGAGAAGAGAAAGGCAACAGGGATATCATTGCAATTTTCAGTTAACTAGCAGGGAGGAGGGTTTTAGAGAAAGAAATTGGATTCATCTCAGAGGTGCACACGGGAAAAGGACAAGAGGCAGCAGACACTTTGTTGGACATCGAGAAAAAAAACTCTTCCCTTTGTGAAAGTTCAGCACTGGATAAGGATCCCATGGAGCCCTTATTCTCTCCATCATTAGAGATTTTAAAAAATTGACTAGACAAGGCTCTTTGCAACTTGGTCTGGCTTGGAAGTTGTCCTTTCTTTGGGCAGAGGGTTGGACTACATCACCTTTAGAAGTTGTTTAGAGCCTAAATTATTTGATGATTGTATAATTCAGTATTAAATCTTCCATGTGGCATTTGCTTTGAAATCACATGGTTAAAAGTTCAAAATTAATACCATATATGCAGAGTAGGTTTAAAATTGCTAGCCAGTACATGGAAAAGTAGAATAACTCCTGAGAAAGTATTTTCTAGTTGGGTAATTCATATTTTTGTCCTTCATTTCATTTTATCCCTCAAAATAGACAATATTCAACATCTGGTGAAGGAAAAGTGAAAAGCCCAGAGACATTTTTCAAATCAGACAAAATACCCAGAATGGTTCCTGCCACTGTATTCCCAATTCACTTTTACAGGTTCCTGGAAGCAGGAATAATTTTTACCTTCCCCTTTTTTGGGTCAGGTAGGGATCAAGTGAGACAAGACATTATATTGTTGTTTCTTACTTAGCAAGGTATTACTGCTATCAGGATACTTAAACAGACCTGTAACTAATAATAATATGAACACGCCCAAGCCCAGCAGCAGCCAGGATTAAGAAGGCCCACCTCTGCTGGGGCTGGTGGCATCTGGAGGTAGAACTACAACACTGGAGAGCACTGCATTCTCTTCTGAAGACTCTGTATCATGACTTTAGCAAGTAGTTTCTTATACTGAAATCAAACAACGTCTGGAACATCTGTTTGTTGTTGATTTTTTCTTTGCTTTTTGCACTGCTTTTAGTAAAACATTTGCTTTTCTTAGTAAACAAATATGCATAAATTGAAACAGCATTAACATGGAAAAAATTTCCTGCTGTCAAAAAAAGTTACCGAGAGGAATACAGTCTGTGCTTCTCTGTAAGAAGAAAATGCCAATTCAAGTAGTGTGAAATAAAACTCTCACCTTGTTTCTCATGAAATACCTTGTATAAGCTGAGAATAAAATGGAGTGAATAGGAATGGAAAGATGCACAAAGTCTTCAGATATTTGAATTGCTGAAAGAGAACTCTATTTAAGGCTTACTTGTCCTTCAGAAATAACTATTCTTACAAGAAACTTTCTTTAGTTTTACTTTATTTGGCTAGCCTCATTACTGCTTAAATTGCCCATGTGTCCATTCCTACATCCAAATTGCACCCCATCTCTTTTCCCAGCTCCACATCCCCCCGAACACCCAGACTAGTTGGGGCCAGACCTGGAAGTGAGCTCTAGGGCTGGGCATCCTGTTCCTCTCCTGCTATGGATGTGGATACATGTGTCAGTATCATGGCAAAGTATTTGCAGTCTTTCATTCAGTTTTGTTGTTTGTAACTTACTTTGTTATTATTTTCAATATTAACAAACTTCCCTTTAAGAGAAGTTATACTAGGAGAAGTTGTTTTAGTATTTTTGTACTAAACAGTATCAAACAACCAGTAGGAGTAGTGGACTTCTCTTAAAGGAAGAAAAATAATAATTAAAAAAAAAAAATAAAAAAGTCCTGGATCATTTGTGAGCAAAGGGAACAAGCAACAGAGATCAAGGAAAGGGTGCAGCTGGAGCAGGCCTGTCTCCAGTTTTTTATTTATGAGAAGAGGAGAGAGGGAGTTTCCAACTCCTATATACATCCTCTGTCTCAGTCACTGCATCTCTTAAATATTTTTGGTCTAAAATTCAACTAAAAAATTCTCATTTTAAGTTGTCAAAAACGTCTTAGTAAACTAGAATCAAGTTATTTGTGTCAACACTTTGTTTAACTCATATAAAGAGGTTAAAAAAAAAAAAAAGTCATGGAGGAGAAGAGAGGAAGAGAATGCCCCAGCAGTTGTTACAAAGTGGCAGAGAGGTCATTAGCATCTTTTACTGCGTGTTTTTATTCTTTGCCACTGTAGTCTCTGAAAGGAGAGTGACTTGATTCAGGACTGTTCAGTGAAGTGTGGGTCCTTGGCTGAGCTGGGGCAGACCTGAGGAGGGCAAAATGCTGACGTAGCTCTTGCTGTTCTGCTGAGCCTGTATGGCAGGGCCCAGCTGTGGAGTTCCCCAGTGCTCTGACAATTTTAGCTCTTTCTTATCTCATGTTTATTTGTGGGATGGATTGGAATATGTCCTAAAGAGACTATCGGAAATCTTTACTGCTTTGGGTTAAACCCAACTTAGGTCTCAGAGATATTATCAGCAGAAGTAGGGGGAAAAAAAGGATTCCTTAGTAGGATTCTGCTTATGTCAGCAAAAGAAATCTCTGGGAAACTGAGTTAGGCCAAAGAAAGAGTGTCTAACTTCTGCTATAGAAATTAAAAATAATAATAATAATAATAATAATAATCAAGGTGGCATTGTGTAGCAGGAATGTGTTTTGTTTTTATTTGGTTTCATTTTTCATTCATGCATCACCCCTAACCTTTAGGGTAAAAGGTATTTCACATTAGCATAAATATTAAGCAGATGCCATTTCCGCTGCATAAAGAACTTTCAGCTAATCATTTTTTTCATGCATTTAAATAGGAATATTAGAATGAGGGTAATTACTTCAGTTTTCCATGAGTGATCCATCAAGACATTGACTTTCGCTGTATATTGTTGCACAGATTAGTAAGTATAGAATTGAATTAGAAACCAGTGTTGGAATATCTGAAGTGCATTGACAAGTTCGATAACTTTGGATTTTTAACAAAGTTAGCATTTTATTTTTAGAAGGCATGTCCTTCTTATGAAGAGGCTATTTTGTCAGAAAAAGGTACTACAGATGACAAGGAAAAATATGAAAGAAATGACTGGTGATGTGAGGGAATAACCTAGCAGGGGTGAAATAGAAAGAGTGAATGATCTGTTAGAGAAGCTGCTTTAAAATGAAAGGTTCCAAATTCTTTTATTATTATTATTATTGTTTTATTTCACATCAAAGGTATCACTGTTGGCACTGGGGATGGGCAGTACAGTGCTGTTGAAGCAAAGGTAGTTGTAACAAGTCTGACTTCAACTAAACTGTCACTGGGAATTTTAGGTCTGGCTATTATCAAATAAAAAGAGCTTGCTCCTTCAGGTTTTGGCCATTTTATCCAAATAAATTTTATTTTCCAAGTCTTTACAAGAGTATTCCATATTCAAAACATCATGCTGAAAAAATAATATTTTTATATACCAAGAAGCTAAGCAACTATCTCAAAAAATTTGTAAGACTTGTAAGGAACTGCCAGGAATTATGCACCATCATATGCTATCCACTTTGCAGAATCAGAAAAATGCACCATTTATCCCCTACCAAGGCATAAAAACAATGCTTTTTTGTGCTCCTCTCTGCTTGACCATACTGATTGTTACCTAAGGAAGTGATGGGACTTGGAAAGAAATTTCCTCTTTGAGTAAAACAGATTGCATTGCCAGAAAGAAGCGTCAGAGGAACTGTTTATTGCATGACTGCAGATCAGATATTAACAGAATGCTTTGTCAATGCTTTGGAAAATCCTAAGTAGGCATTGATTTCTGTTGCCAATATCAAGATTTATTGGCACGAGAGATATTGACTACAGCAAATCTATGACATTATTATATCTGAAAGATTAATAAATCTTGTTACCAGCCAAGACCATAAGTCAATGTAATTATGCTTGATGATGCACGTTTTCCCTAAAGATCTCAGCATCGTATTAGACATCCAAGAATTATCAGAATATCCACAAAAAACAACAGAGGGAAAAGTCAGTATAAATAGCCACATTTGCACTGACAAGTGTCTTGTAGTCTCTGGATCTTCATGAAAGATGTTTGCCTATTTCTGTGATGTTTCATATGCTTTTTGAGAGGGGTTGTTTGCTCTTGAAATGTTGGGCTTCCTTTCAGCAACAGGATTTTATTTTTGTTATTTAAAAAAGACAGATGACAAATACATGTGTCCATGGGAACTTCTGAATTCTTTGGTAGTCTTGTTGCCAAATTAATTAATATATATATATATATAGGCCTAATGGGCTCCACCGAATTGTTGTCTGCTGAACAGACCATATTTTACAGTGTAAAAACACACCTCTGAATAACCTGAGCTGTTTTCAGCCTATTTGTTACTTCGCGAACCTTCTTCCCCAATGCCAACAGCAATATCTTTGATGTGAAATAAAATCATAATATTACGACAGGTAATTTTTGCTTTAAAAAGACCCTTCCATTGACATACCTCTGTCACTGAGTATAACCAGGATTTAGTTTCAGCTTTTTTTTTTTTTTCCCCTTGGACTGTGTTCTTCAAAACAAAAGGACAGTGGAGGAGACCTAGGAAAGCTGGTCACTCGCTGCACCCTCACCATGCCTGCTGGAGAGACATGAGCTGGCACACAGAAGACTGCTCATGGTGCACAACCTCTGCAGTTGGTATTTCAACACAGAAATGGCATTGCTTTGCAGCTGCATTTCTAGCTGTACAGTAATTTCTGTTTCTCTGAATCCTGAGTTAGAAGAGCCTATTTTCCCAAACATTAACCAAATTTCATTGAAGTGTATAGTATGTAACTAATGGTGCAAAAGCAGGGAAAAGTCATGAAAATCCCTTTGCATTGGCTTAGTTTTGATTTCCTCCTTTCTGGATTTATGACCAATTTTGCAAATCTGAAGAAGCTTCTGTCTGAAAATATATAAAAACTTTTTTTCTATTCCTCAAACTATTACATGATCTCAGATAATTCTTTTAAAAGTTCCTCTCACTGAGCTCTTATTTGTTTTCCCCTTTCCACTATGGCATTTTCTTTACCTGTTGACATTATGCGAATTAATAGCTTTTCTTTCTGATTTGCAAAGCAAGTGGCAATCATCTTGTGGGTGCTTTGGTTTAATCTGTTGACTTTGAAAACTGTATAATGCCAAGTATATATAATAGATAATGCTAGTAAATTTCTGAAGAAAAATAGGAAGGTTCACAAACTGTAGCCATACAGTAAATTATATTTCTATTTTTCAAAGAGGATGTAAGAAATGATGTGAAGACCTACAGTCACACAGCGTGGAGGTAATAGCTCTGCACAGGAGTTGAATTCAATTTTGTGACAAAACGGATACTGAAAATGCATTTTAACAAAATGGAGATACTGCTGTGGTTGAAGAAGTTTTAAGTTTGTCCTTTCTTCTCAACTGCTTTAATTTCAAGTTTGTCACTCCTTTGAGGTGAGAGGGCTTCAATAAAGTATCAGAAGGTCACATTTTTTTCTGAGAACTCCAAGCTGTTTATCAAAGAACAAGGGATAACATTAAGAACATGTGCTTTGTCACTTCTGATATAGTTGAGGTTGCAGAACAGTTTCCATATGATTTGAGGGTATGTAAAGTATTAATGGCTCCATAAAATCAGGTTGTGATATCCCGTCTCTTAATCTTTTTTTTTTTTTTTTTTCTTACACAAATAAGCTGGAAGATTGCTTTGTTTCAGAGTAAATAAGAATTGTCAAGTATTTCTCAAAGCACAGGTTAGAGATCAGGGAGATGTGTCATGTTACCAGACCATATCAGTAGGTATTTTAATTTCTTTCCACACATCAAAAGGTTATGTATGGTATTCAAAAGGTGAGTCAGATTATTTTATTTATTTTGAAGCCATTTATAGAGATTAAGGTAGCAGTATAAAGGAGTAACAGGAAGCTAAAAGAGAAAAAGCTTCTTAAAAATGGTTGTGGAGTTCCAACAGCTTTTCAAATCCTGTCTGTCCGCTGTTACTGGTGAGATTTCAAGGCGGCACCCTCACAATAACCTAGTACTTTTGCTAACAGTATTAGCAACTGCAGGGAGAAAGCAGTTGTCATGTTACCCACAGGCTTCAACAGCATATTTTTTCATGTGAATGGATACCTGTTCTCCAAACCATTTTTTCCTAAAGTAAAGCTTTCAATATACTATACTTAATACTTTAAAGACAGCTTCCCAAATTTTGTTTCCCCCTTAACATGTTATATTTGTCACAGCAAAGCACAGCATAGGCAATTTTGTCAACAAGAAGGGGTAACAGAACCTATGGCAAATTAGCGTATGGAAATGTCTCTCTTTCCCTTCTGACTCAATGCACGTTCATATTTATTAGCTGGTTGTTCTCTGGCCTTTACAGTCCTTTGGTAGAGACTGCATCTACAAGTCTGCACACTAATTAGAGGGAGAATTTTTAGTAATACTGCATGATCATGTTGTCATTGAGTGCACCATCACATTTTGGGGAAAGCTGAACACATGGTCAGATTAACTGTCATCTTATCAGAAGTGCCTATGGGTGTGAAGGAATTTGAAGCTCTATAGGAGGAGAAGGGGAAGCAATATCTATGGGAAAGGCATTGTGGAGAGATGTTTCAGAAGAGGGGAGACAGGGAGGAAAGCAATGAAGTAAGTACAGGTGCAGGCAAGAAGTCATTTCTCTTTTGTGAAGATGGTGAGGATTAAAAAACAAACAACAAAACATCATCAACAACAACAAAACTTGCACAACTGTTAAGGTTGCTATGAAAATTAGTGGGAAATGTTTGTCTACGCTGATAATAGGAAACTGTTTTCTTTGAGATTGCTTCAGCCTCTCTGCACATCTCAGGTGTAATCAAGGCAGAACCGTGACTTATTAAGTCACATGTACTTACATAAGAATTTCAGCTTTCCATAAAGCTGAAATATTCTGGTAGATCAGCCCTGTGTCCTTGTTCAACATTAATTCAAAGTCTCTAAACTGTGCTGAAACCCACAGCTAGGCAGCAGCACATCTGCAAAGAAAATGATTTTTCATATTTCTACTGTTTATAGCAAGCTTCACTGAGTCCTTTTAATTTTCCATTTCAGGTTGGGTACAGTAAGGGTAGCGTGGGAGGGCTGCAATGCTGTTATGATATTACATCATCTTAATTTTACTGGCATATATTGCCCTTTTCAACATGAAACATGAGTTTTTTTCAGGAGGGCATGCAAAGGAGAAAGCAAATATGGCAACTGCCATTCTTTAAAGCTGTAGAGTAGCATGACTGGAGCCAGTTTATACTGCAAATATTAAACCACGTGCTATGAATTTCCTGGTGAATTAGTGACTTGTCATCTTTCTTATGCTATATGGATAGACATGAAATAAAAAATCTGTACAATTTCTGTAATATACTGATCAAATCATTTTGTTTATGAGCAATATAAGATAATAGTATGTAGTACTGTGTGTGTAACTGAGCTATAAACCTTTGCTGTCTGCTCTGGTAGGGGTTCAATTTGTAATATTTGATTCAAACCATTGCTCTTTCTTTTTATATTTTTCTCTCTTGGTTGGCTGAGTCCCAACACAGTTTGTTCTTTAAGCAAGCACTGGGAGCAATAACCATTAACCTTTTTAAAGCGGCTTTTTAGCATGTCATGAGTTTAGATGTCTTGCTTCTTTTCACCATTAACCTTTCTGATGGGACAGTGCGCTGTGTTTTGCTTGCTTCAGCATGTCACACACATTTTCACTCCTTGCTGGTTTGCAGGCGTTTTGTTTCATTAGGAGAAGGATGAGGGAATGAGGTAGGGAAAGAACAGAATCAGTGCATGTCATACCTTTCCTCTGGCCGCATAAGCAGCTAGCATGACTCTTGTTAAGAAAAATAGTCCACTAAAGAAATATCCTTATTCAGGTGCAGAAGCAGTTCCTCTAACACTAGCACTGGCCCTTGCTACAAGGCAGTTGTCATCCATGATAAGGCATTGCAACCAAAGCCATCAAAACAAAAGCTGTTCATCTAAGGCCAACACCAGTGAAAGGTTCGGTTATTCTTGCTTTACTGAGCATGAAATGGAATTGAAAGGCAATATTAAATGGGCTATTAAACTTAAGACATGGTGTCTTGTGATTTTCTCTTGCAATTGCCCTTCCTACATGCATCTATAATGTGTGGAATATTCTCTATAGAGCAGGTCATTTGTATGGCCTTTAAATTTCAAGAAATGTTAGCATTGCAATTATTCAGTAGCTGGTTTATGATAAACTAAAAATATGGTTCCTTTGGAAACTAAATGTCTGTCCGCTTGTTATTCCCATCTTTTCTACTTGCAAGTGGGTATCTAGCACAAGAGAGAGATTAAGAAGTGGAAACAATATACTTATTTCTAGGACAATTTCCACGTGTCTCAAAAATTCTTAACGTGAGAAAGGTGTACTTTTAGTTAGGTTAGGGACATCTCTTTAAATGTAAACATTGATTTGCCAAGTTTTTTGTTTGTTTTACATTACATTATAACTTCCCTCATATCCCATTGAAATTGTTCTACAGCAACTGATAAAAGTTTCCTGAAAAGAAACTTAGCATTTAAAAATGAACCTCATAGTTTCGTAGCATTTTGATCCGAACCTTTTTGTGGGTGAACAGAGTTACTTCCACAGACTTCATATGGCCTGAGGGCAGGCCCAAGAGAATTGCATGAAAGCACATTTCTGGGGCTAGATTCAGTGTTTGTTCAGCTTGCCTAGAAACTAGAAAGGGGTGCAACATTAAACAAAAGGAATTGATCTAAAGGGCAATTGCCATTTAGCCCAGCTGTTAGTAAAGAAGGTAAAGGTACCTTAGTTGTCCAGAAAAGGACTAGTCAATCTAACACCCAATAACATAGCATTCCCACTGTTTGCTCAAAAACTACAACTATACTGGCGTAGGAGGCTCTCATGTAACTCTTGGTGATTTGCCTGGCGACAGAAGTGTTTTCTAGATATTAACTGTCTTCGTAACTAATTTAAAGAGTAATCCAGACTGGCTATTTATCATCAGGCAACACCACTCAATATAACTTTGGTAGCATAAAGTAGAAGTTGGAGGTGGCTAATTGGCAGTTAAGCAGAAGATAGAGCATCAGTTAATTTTGTTAACTGAAACTTAGCTGAAAGCCAATTTGTGTTTAAGCATACACCTGAGGGTTCTTGCAAAAGTATTTCAAATTTAAAAGGGAAAAAAATATTCTATGTGAAATGAAAGAATTTTTAGAAGGTATTTCCCCAAATATATTGGTAGAAACAATATACTTCCATCAAAATTTATCTGCCTTTTTTTTTGGAAAATTTATAGTGAAAATAGACCAACTTTATTATGAGTGGCTTAGAATTGTGGTATAAATGGGTAATCTGTATCAGAATTTGTAGTATCTATAGCTGCAAAGTCTGAATCTATTTCTAAAATAGTAGGAAGAGGTTCTGCTTTAATGATTCTGGAAGTGTTTTTTATTACTATTTCTTTAATAATTTACCTAGGTCTGGAAGATCTGGCAAGCAGAACAAGAAATCAGTGACAAAACAGTTCAAACACTTGTGAATAGCTTTAGAGAAAGAAAAAAAAAAAATGGAATTAAAGATATCACTGGAGAGGATTTTGGATTAGTCTATTGACTTGGTTTGGTTTATGTCTGTTCAGAGACAGGTCAACTGCCACAGCTTCATTTTAACACTTTACAGAATCACCTTCCAAATTGCTAGAAATGTGAGGAATATATACAGGCAACTTTTACCTTGAAAATAAACTTCTGTATCAGAAGAAAAGCAAGGCTAAGATCAAAGCAAGGTTGATCTTCAGCAGATCAACTTTCAGTTGTTTGGGCCAATATAGATGCCATACTATTACTCTAGAGATGATTTGAAAGTAGGGTTCCGTCTTATTCAGAACTAAAACTATTTAGTATTAAATAGATATTCAAGATCCTAATAAGTTTTTGTGTGTTTTGTGCCTGGAGTTTTGGCTCATCCTAATGGTCTTTCACAAGAACTATAGAATATGACTTCTGACTGAGGGGCCACCCCAGTCTGTATCTAAATCCTGAATGCAGTATTCATAAATCACTTTTCTGTCATAATATTTTGTGGCTATATATGGGAGAAACACAGATTCATACCAATGCTTTTGTGTAGTTATTTTGTTCTCATTTGTAGTAATGAAATTCTGAGTTGTTTTTTTTTTTTTCCATGACAGGCTTTTCCTACCCACACCATTAAATCTTCCATTGTTCACCCCTAGAGTCCAGGGAAATGTACCGTAGCATTTTTTATTCCAAGCACTAACAGTACTGATCCCGTTTTTGTGTTAAAGAAATGAGTAAATCCATCCTTCCTGCATGGCTCAAGCAATTTACTTTTGAAAGGGAAAACCTATTCTTCTTTTACCTTCAGACAATCTTTCAGAATTTCAGTGTAATATTTATTCAATGGATTTAATATTTTTTTTCCCATAAAACTATGTACACCTATGGACTGTTTGCATTGAAGCTCATGTTTGGGGTATGCATATTTCAATAACTCTTTCTAGGACTGTTTTAGCATTATAGTTTGTGCTTCTGCCTACCCTGGGTTGGTTGGTCTCATTACTTCCTGCTCTGTTATTTCGTAGTGAGTGAAGGATGTTCTGTATTTGCAGTGCTTTGTCCAACCACTGATCCTTGGTCTCTTGTGTTTTCCAGTGACTGAGTTGGGACAATGAGGAGCAGATTTTGAGTGCTAGTGATGTCAGTAATCACTATATCTGAGTTGTACATCATTCATGTTTTGCCTGCTGAGGACAACTGAAAAATGGTAGCGCAATATACAAAGACTTTTGAGTCCTTGGTGATTTTGTAAAATTATATTTTGTGGCCTTATTAAGACATCTGATCTTAGAGGTTTACACTAAAACTGTCAGAAAAGCGAAGTATCTAGTCTGAGGGAAAACAGTTTCCACCTAAGATTTGCATTAGGCCAAATTGTGCTTGGATGCTTCAGATCTACTCTTTAGGTTCTCCATAAAACTTCAGTTTTGTTTAGCATAGCAGATGCAGGAAGCTCAAGCATCTTTACCCTGTCATCCAAGGAACTCTATGAGAATGCCAGGTATGTTTACCTTGGAAAAGACTCGTGTTCAAGAAACCCAAAATGAGGAGAGGGATGGGAAGAGGGGAGGAAACATTTTTAAGAGTAAATTGTGAGGCTATAATGATTTAATTTTTTAATTTCATTATTAATTTTTAATTTAATTTAAAAGGTAAGATGTGCTTACCTAGAAAAAAAAAGAAAAAAAAAAAAGAAAAAAAAACTATTCAGCTCTGCTTGACATGGATTGCAGTGCTTTGACACTGGGAAGAGCAGGACCACAAACAGGTGAAAGCATTGTCTTTACCACCTGCAGAAAGTTTATGGTGGCATTTAAGAACTGAACACAGACTTTTATTTTATTTTTAGCTCCTACATCTTACAGTTTATTTATCTGAATTTTCTCTTACACTTTACAAAGCAATTCTAACAGTCACACCAGTAAGAGGTTAAGGATTTGTACTTAGTCTAAATGTACACGGCTGTGGGAGAATCCCAGTGTGGCATTTTAAAATCTCCAAAGTACAAATTTGTGTTGTTTTTCAGGCCTAGGATGACATTACGAAGGACATAGCAGGTCTGTCAATCCATTTTACCCCTCATTGGGGTTCCCTGATAGAGCTGTGGCTTCTCTAACCTGTTAACATATTGAGAAGCAGTTTAAGCTCAACAGCCTTAAAATGGTTGGAAATGGCTTTCTTTTTTTCATTTTTTTTTAAGTTACTTCTAAATGTCATTGGCGTCTGTACTTAAATGCGACAGGGATTCTTTTTAACTCCAAGGCGAGGCCCAAGGCTCTAATCCATGTCTCCAGGTGACCTGCAGTTAAAGCTTGTCAGAATAATTACATTTTGCTGTGGATAGGCATGAGCCTTTGTAGTATTTTTAAGACTGTTCTCTATAAACTACCAGACTGGAGCTGACTACCCTTCAAGACAGAGAGGAGCATAACGTAATATTAGCTATGCATGTCCTGCTGTCAGCCCAAGATCTCCATCACTGATTTCTGTCAACCTCCTTGACAGGAAAACAACCTATTCAGCCAATGCTTTGCTGTATGAAAACAATGCATGCTCATTAAAGGAAAAAAAAAAAAAAAAAAAAAAAAAAAATACATTCGTTAACATCAAATTGCCCCAGAAACCAAACCCCACGTGTTTATTAAGATGTGTGTCCCTGTTGCCGTGACCACCTTGCATTGCCTAGCAAACACCAGACAAGGAGTGATTGAGTGTGGATTTTTCCTCTCTATGTATTATACTTGAGTTTAGTCTCAGTCTGGCTGCTAAATAGAATAATCAATGCCATTATCTCTTCCTCCCTTATCTAAATCACATCAGGAGATCAATAGCTACAACAAAGACGGCCAGTGCTTTCATTCCGCTGGGACTCATTACTTGGCTGCCCGAGATGGGGGTATAGATATTCTCGGGAAGGTTATCTGCTGTTCCCTGGTAGTTAACAACAACTGTCAGTTATTAATGGTGCTCTGCAGCCTTACCTTTACAGTACTGTGACTGATAACAGGACATCTTTATAACAAAATGAATCTCTGCCGCCTTTCCTCCCCATCTCCCAATTCTTCCTCTTTCTTAAGTTTCTTTTCTCCTCTCCTTTCTGCCATTGTAGTCTGAAGCAGCGTGTTTGAGAATATCAAATATTTGGGGCATTCTCATTGAGATTCCTTGCAAGTGCAGGTTTGCTTTTATATGGGCTAACATCTGCTGCAGTATTACAAAGACTAATTAAAATAAATTCAGATCCTAAATTAGTCTTTTCAGTAACATTTATTACACAAGACACTGGGTGATAAAGCATATAATACAGTTAAGCTGAAGCAAAAGTCGTATTTTGATTGGGTTTTGCGGGCCAGACAGGAACAACCTCCCTGAAGAAGTTTACATTTGCAATACAATACTTTCCACTAGACTAATAACAAAGTCTACCACAGTGTTTCTCCTCATGTTTATTTATACATATCAACTAAATGTAAAAAATGATGCTTTAAAAAAAGACAGAGAGAGAAATGCACTTCTCCTCCTGTCAGTTTGGACTACTCTCCCAGTTTTTCTTGTCAGAAAGACAGCCAGTTTGCAAATCCTAGGTGAGTGGTATGACAGACAACTCACACATCAACCCATAAAATCCTCAAAGGGGCAATTAGCCACTAATTTCCTGCCTTCCCCCTCTGTATGGTGGGGCCTCAGTGCAGGTGCAGGTCCTGCCTGCACTCTCATTTTGCCTTGGGGCCTAGTGTGGGGCTGGGGAACTGCCACATCTGATGGGCAAAGAGCAGCGGTGCCCACAGGACGTTTTGTAGGCCTTGAAAGCGTTTACAGCAGTTAGAAATACACAGATGACCAGGATCACATTTATTCCTTATTATGTGCTTCACAGAAGCAGAACACAATGCCCAAACAATAACATTGTCATTTTTCTGGTCTGTAAAACTGTAAATGAGTGAAAACAGCTGGAGAGCAGTTGTGAAACAGTGTGCTCCACCCAATGGCAGTCATTAGGCTAAGCTAAGGAACCAAACCATAAAGTAGTCTCATTGCAGCTTTTCTTTCTAACACGTTTCCTTGTAGGATCTTACAGTCCTGATCTGATGCCAAATGCAAGTAGTGGGAGTTTAGCAGTTGCATTCAAGTAGGAACAAGAGTTACCCTTCACAGAAATGCTAAGGGTTTCCTAACATCCACAGTAGGAAAGGTGTGGTGCCTCAGGCCTTCAACCCATGAGTGAACACCAGCACAATGTGAAATATGTAGCAGTAGAAAGGCTTATCTTAATAAAGAGCTGAACTACTTATATTTCCAAGTCATTTGTCCTGCCTATTAGAAGAGGGTTTTTTTGGTGCTCTGTGCTAGTAATTCCTTTTGGACTTTTTGCTGCTTCCTTTAGTCTATAATTTCTCCTTGTTTGCAGTGAAATGGACCCAAAAAGGACAGAAAGTAATTTTAGTTTTGTTCACATTGTCTCTTGATGTACCTAAGAAAATATTCAGGAACCCGGAGTGTGAGATTATTGCTTTCCTCAGCCAGCACAGCATTTGAAGTGCAAGACATGTTGGCCTTGACTTTTGCTACCTTTTTTTTTTATGCATTTTAGGTGTTTCTGCTGGCATCTTTATTCTTTAAAGACTTTGCGGCCTTTTTTTAATTAATCACTTGTCATCTGTCCTGCTACTCAAAGATTTTGTGTGCCTTCCAGTGGCTGGGAAATAAATTTGTTGAAAATAATTTGCATTTCTTTGTGCATGAGAGATTGCACACCATTGCATGCACTGTTTGCTTAGACAGTGTTTATTCAGGGCTAAAAATAAAACTTTAAGAAATATTTACTAGTAGCTTTCCCTCAGCTACTTCATTTTTCTTACATTTAACAGCAAAGCAGGTTAATTATAGACATGGCATAAAAGGGCATAATAGGTTGCAGGCAACTCTGCACCAATGTTTATGTTTTCTTTTACTTTCTTAGTCCCCAGATTGTATACATACAGATCAAGAATTTCCAAGGACACCACAGGAAAGCTTGTGGAAAATCTAAAATAGACTATGGTAGGTCATAATCAAAACAAACAAACTCTCCAAAAATAGCCTTGGAAATAACTAAGCTTCAGAGTAAGATAATTTTAGCAAAAAAAAAAAAAAAAAAAAAAAATTAACAGGAGCATAATGAATGAAAGAGGTGGGTAGTCTAAGTGACTGAATCAGTGTCACATTCAAAAAAAAAAAGTGGAGTTGTCTCTGATTTTTTTTGAAAAATCTGTGCTAAACTCCTTTCTCTCTGATTGATTCCTTCTGTGGAGTAAACAAAATGACTTGCATATGGTTTGCTGTCTAGGAGAAAACACGAACTGGTTGTTCAAATCTGGATGGGCTGATACCAAATTTTACCTCATTGTTACCTGCGTGGCACTGTCTCTCCATCTCACATGAGACAAAATGCTTGTATCTGTTGGAGAATGCCATTCGTAGCTTCATCTGATAATGTGTTTGAGCTTTTCCCCACTGGTTTGGGGGCTTTGTCTGTGCTAGTAGCCATCAGCCCTTTGGCTCTGCATTACTATTGCTGTTATTGCTGTTCATGTATTTTTGTCTTTAAATCAAAGTATGATCATTAACTGACACAACAGGTATCTCTGCTATATAAAACCGACAAGCTCCAGCAGTGCATACCTTCTCCTTTTCTGTGCTGAAGAGTGGATGTGCTGGAATTTGGAATCAGTCTCTCAGGAGCTCCTAAAATTATAGTGAAAGTTTAGTCATACAGTTCACAGCGTAATGGTTGGCTACAGTTCAGCAATAAAGATGAGAAGGGAGGAGCAAGGCAGCAAGATAGGCATGCCACGCGGGAGCACTGATGCTGATGAGATGTTTCACTCAGATGATTAATGCCCATTTACAAAATTGGGCTATTTACAAAATTGAGCATGTAACTTAGAGTGCCTGGGTTAAAAGGAAGTGTCCCTGCCCACTGGCACTGCTTTTATCCTGCGCTGTTTGCTCTGCCCCATTGTGCCATAATTATGGCTGAGCCTTGTGCAGTGGCCTGTCTCAGGTGGCAGTTGTCCAGGTCCTGTATGCTGCAGCCATCTCTCCCAGTGTGCTATGCCAAGCTGCAGGAGTGAGGGGACAAGGGAACACTTAATGGAAGGCGAGAGGTTTCCATTTGTGGCTGTTATCCACTCTGATTCTGGGGTAAGAGCCATTATAAGGGTGTTTCAGAGCACAACAGGAAGAAACTACCATAACTAGGAGTAATGGGATAAGATTGAGCAAAGGCAAATTTAGGCCATTTCCTGACAGTGAGATCTATTAGACTGTGGAATAGATAAGTCTCCCAAGGGAAGTGGTAGAAGTCCAAGCACTTGAGTCATTTAAAACTACAGTGGACAAAGAGCTCCAGAGTATGTAATAGGGAGTAATCTACCAGTGGACACAAAATGAAAAATTGACATAATATGTCCTTCCATCTCTAATTTCTGGGTTACGTGTAGAGTGATTGAAGCTTTCTAGCTTGTAGTTTCCTGTAAAACATTATTTTAAAAGTCCAGTTTCTACAGACAGAGTAGTAGCTGCAGATGTCTTTTAAAGGAGTTACTGTTTTTTTATAATGCTATTCCACAACCTGTTCTGCAGACGTTTCCTCTGCAGGTGGCAAGTTTAAAGCTTTTGCAGTTAAGTGAAGTCCAGCCTGGGGGACAGTTTCCTCCTCAGAAACACTCTTTTTCTTCCATGCTTGTTGTTCATCCCACTCCCTACCCAAACATGCACAACATTATTATTAGTTTCAGCTTTTTTGACACCTTGTCCCTTGTTTAATCTTTTATGTCAGTAACCTAAAATGTAGAAGGAAATCCTCATCTTAGAGCGCCAGCCATCTCCTCTTCACCTTAAGGCCATTTGTTGGCATGATGGGACTGGCCTTCAGGAACAGAAGTCAGTCCTCTAGTTAAACTCAGGAAAGGCACAGGGTGTATGAGGGACAGTAAAAATGTGAAACACGAAGTAGTTATACGAGGCACAAAAAGGTCTAGAATTACTAAAAGACAAGATGAAGAGTGATGTGGTGAGAGACGAGAGCAGTCAAGTTAGGAACAGAAAAGTTCTTAAGGTTACTTGAGTGTGAGCACCATGCAGTAGGATAGTGATGTGAACAACGCACTGCCCTGGAGCTATAGACCTGAGAGGCTGTCATTGATAAACTGAAGGCAAAATTAAAGGTGTTGAACAGGAGTCACTGGGAGGGCAGAGAAACATATTAAATACTTCTGGTTTTGGAAATTCCACTGCCTCTGGTAGAAAATATTTATCTTAAGATGCAGATTTGAAAGCTGCATCTAACCTGTGGCTTTTGTCCTTCATTCACTGTTGCATGCAGCACATAACCTTAGATTAAACTGTAGATTGCAGAATTCACAAGCAGGTTGTGCAACATAGCTCGACATACCTCCCCTCCCCTCAAGCTATACCGCTTGGTGGGTATTGGTGGAACAACACTACTAGCATAAGAATTGGCTTGATCTAATCAGCAGTGTTGTTTGTGTTAGAAAATAGAGAACAGAATAGTTATTGAAATGGGTTATGTTCAAGATGCCCTAAGGGTAGGCTAATATATTAAGAAATCTTTAGCACCCTGTAATGATTTACTGTCTCCAAGAGGTTGGTTTCTTTTCTCTGTGACTTATTTAAATGTTGCCAGATTCATTTTTAACAAATCTGATCATTTTTCATTCATATTTTTACTTCCTTCCCCTGTGTTTTTTTTTCTTTAGCATATATATGTATTATGTTTGCCATTTATGTCTAAGCACATATGCTTTGCTACATCAAGATTGTCTAATTAAAAGCCAGAGCTGAGAATTTAAACAAACATGTTAACCCACTCTGAACTAGAGATGTACAGTGTCTCACTTCATTCTGTGCTGGACTGTGTGAATGCATGGATCTTTGCTTTGCTCCTGTACGGTGATCAGGTGTTTTTTCCTTAACTAGCTACAATGGCTAACCCCCAGATTTTGGCCTCTTATTTGGTCAGTACCTCCATATTTCAGCATTTCACTGGCATGGGTGGTCAAGATATTTAAGACATTAATATAAAGTCTGTTAAACCAAAAATCTTTTCAGGATCATTAGGGGTGGGTATTGGGTGAACTTGGCACATCAAAAGAGATGTCAAAATTCTTTATTGGCCTTTTTCTAATCATGATCCTCAATTTTTCTTCATGCATCCTCTCCACTTAAAAATAGCAGCTTACCACAATTTTATGCATTTTCTGTTATCTGTACTAAGCAGGCAGATCTTCCTTTTTTAGCTATTGTTTTTTTGCAGAGCAACTTGATAATCTTTCTGGCTCAGAATTGATTTGTATAGGATAATAATAAAACTTAAGTATCAAAGTTGCACCAGAATAGCTGTTACTTTATCTATATTTTATAGTTACAATGGTCTTCTATAGTTACAACAGTAAAGAAATTTGAGAGGAAGAGAAAAATTCCAGTAAAACTGCCAGTATTTATCCACCAAACAAAGACCTATATTGAACCACTGAGAAAAAAGTACACCAAAAAAACTTGTGTGACGGAGTGTGTAGTCCAGTAGGAAGCTATGCTGTGCCATGTAAATGCATGATCATAGCATATGTAACCATAGCCTTTCAATATATATATATCTCCATGTTATTTTCTGCAAAGTATTTTCCAAGAGGGAAAGACAAGAGCGTGTGACAGGAATACTCGTTCCATTGGCAATAATGGCATCCAGTCTATAGAGATGGCTAGTAGATTCAAATCATTGCTTGCCTTCTAGGCAGCAATCTTTCAATGTACGATTTACCATAAAGATCAGAAAAACAGCAGGCAAATAGCAACATATTATATAAAAGATCTTTAAATGTCTTCTACTACCTAGCTGTGATATAGTGTGATTCCCTTCAAAATGCAGCTATTGATACACAAAATTATTCAAGACCCACAGCTCCAATTAGCTGGTAAAATCCAGATATGGTTTTAATTGTTTTCTGATTTCTGTGGGGATATCAGGCTGTGACGAGCTGAGGGACTGTGTTCTGGAATTTCAGTTTCCTAGCTGTGGCAGAAGTCTATCACTGGATGATTATGCATTGTCATTAGTGACTGGGGACCCACATGGCGAATATTAACAAAGGATAAGAAACTGCAAACTGCAGAAAAATACAGGTGAAAGGAAAAAAAAAATTGTTGGGCTGAACAATATGTTGTACGTTTAAAGCAGGAAAATAACTGAGACAGTAATTTTCTCTGTCAGTCAATTAGAGCAGCTGTGCAGGTGTATATCTATACAAACCCATGCACACTCTACATTGCTGGTGGGAAACGATACATCTCCAGTGCAGACACTACTGAGAGAATTAGGTTGGGGTGATTTTAAAGTTGGAATTTCAAGGTACCTTTTGTCCAAAGCAGAATGCTGTGAGAAAATGTCACTGCTATTAGCAGGATTTTTATTTCTATTTCATTCATAAGGTCCAAACTTGTGCTTCTTACACTGATACACTTTTTTTCCCCCCATGACTCCTGGAGATTTCTTTGGATTATGAAGAATCTAATTCAGCTTTCATATCTATTTTAGCCATCTATCTCTCTGTTATAGCTACTATAGCTATATTTCAATAAGCTATCCTGCTGAAATATCCTGTCTGCAAACTCAGACAGACAGCTCAGAGAGTGAGTTTGGATGGATGGATGGATAGATAAACAGTTATCCAGAATAGCTCTCAGAGCTGTCTATTTTAGCAAACTATTTAAGCTGTCAGCCTCTGTGTATTTATATCCTACTTATCGCACTAGTATCTGAACACCTATCAATTTAGCATTAGAAATCCAGTCCAAGTCTCAATCCAATTGTGGAGGCTCACTGGCTGTGGAGACTCACTTGACTTAGACAAGTAGAATAAAAGATGCAGTAGCCAGACACACTTTACTGTTTCCTTTTGAGTCTGGTATCGGAAAGCTTGATCTAGAGCTTCCTAAACTGTTAAAAGAGGCTTTTTTGGGGGATCTCTTATAAATAGTAGTTTGTTTGTTTCAAAGCTCTTCTCTGACCAAGTTTTCTGACCTTTTTCTGAAAAGGAATACTTTTATCACAAAGTCTTGCAAGTTTCAAACTAAAATTTCAATTTCCATTTTCCCAAACTTTTTTTTCCTGTTTAATGTTCTACCATTTTCCTTACTTTTTTTTTTTTTTTTTTTTTCTCCTGTGAAATTGTTTCTCACATCATTTGTGGGGCAAAATGCAGAAGTGCTTAGCTCAGAGTCATCTGGACAGATGAAAAGGAAACATTAAATGTGAAACTACATAAACTTTCCTATT
Source organism: Anas acuta (assembly GCF_963932015.1). Classification (NCBI taxonomy): domain Eukaryota; kingdom Metazoa; phylum Chordata; class Aves; order Anseriformes; family Anatidae; genus Anas; species Anas acuta. The sequence continues at coordinate 50,462,813 of NC_088981.1, forward strand.
TTTAAGAAAAATACTTAAGAAAAAGTAAAGAAACTAATGTTTTTCAGTGCTATGCTGCTAAGTGTTAGAGGGATATCAGGACCACATGGTAGACTTCCAGGGTTTATGGTGATCATGAAACTGCATCCCACACATATCAAAGCAGGCATCTGAGTCTTGTGTTTAGAAATGGTCCACATTATAGACTGTGTAACAGAAAAAAAAAATGTTCATAATGACTTCCTAGGTTAAAAGGCAGAACAGAGACTTTTTTGAAAAGAATACAATATGAAAAGGGCAATATAGCTCTGTGCAACCTGCAATACTGATTGTTAATGCAGTAACGCATCATTAGTAGAACTAAATCCATCTGTACTCCTGGTAAAATCTTAATAAAAGCCATTCTGCGGAATTGAAAGGTCTTCATGTTATCCCAGATGCTCCAAGGAAGTGCCAATAAAAGGAACCAGGTCGGCATGGTCACGAGTTACCCACATGCATACAGATGTAAGTTCACACCTTCATTATTACTCAGGTCAGTCAATTTTCTGGTCGTACCTCTCATGAATGAGAAACAAGGAGGACCAGATGTGTGCAGCCAGAGGCACGCTTGCTATTGTTCAAGGAAGAGAGCTTGTTTCTCTTCAGGAGAAAAAAAAAAGCTTCCTTACATGGTGGTCACAAGTGGCAGCAGTTTTCATGTTTTTGTCCTTGCTCAGCCATAGCTCTGAGGCATTTCAGACAACAATCAGTCTGTAATAGAGGAGAGTCCATCCTTTGATCGAAGGGAAGTAGCATTTTTGGCTGGGTTCACATTCTTCCACAGTTCCTTAGCCATTGTCACCAAATCACACGTGGCCCATTTCTGCAGTGTCAGTGTGTCTCTCCTGTTTCCACCAGGGTAGGTCAAAAAGGAAAAATCTTGGATTATGCTGTTTTTCTTTCACTGAATTCGAAGTTCTGGTTCTTGTAGGTGATTAATTCCCTGGTATGGAACTGAACTGGAGAAGCATTGATGTATTTGGATTTCTGATTAAATGGGAGAGAGCACAAGGCAATAGCATGCCAGATGTTTTTGTAGACTGCCCTTACTCAGCAGGCTGCTTTTTTGGTGCAGTCAGGAACATGCATCTCCTCTCTCCTCTCTATAGCAAAATGGAAAAAAAAAAGAGGTGTTTGGTATGCTAAAGCACACTGCTTTTCAGAATAAAAATAAATAATTAGTTGGAGAAATCTAAATTAGAATTGGGAAAACATGGCAGAGAGTTGGCTGGGTGTCTGTTTTCATGAAAGAGCTGAGAGAGAGAATAACTAACAGATGAGGACACAATGATGGAGTCAGCTCACAGGAGGGTTAGTGAAAACATTGGAAAAGGCTGCCACCCAGCAAGGAGGCTGGGAGAGGCACTGCCAGGACAGCTGACCTGAAGTGAGCAGAGATACTCCATACCATGTAGTCTTGTGCTAGTGTTTCTGTAGTCTGCTCCATAAACCATTCTGGTAAAGCTGGAAGGGGTGGACTGGGCTGATGCTGTTCGCCTTGCTGCTCTGAGACTGGCTGAGCATCAGTCTGCTGGTGGGAGGCAGCGAGACATTACTTTTGTGTCACTTGTGGCTTTTTTTTCTTTTTCATTTATTTAACTGTCTGTACCTCAACCCATCAGAACAAGTGGAACTTTTTCTTGCTTTTCCCTTTCCAGTTCTCTTCCCCATCCCACTGAGGGGAGTGAGTGAGTAGACTAATCAGGGGCTTCACTGGCAGCTGGGGTCAACCCACCACAGTCTGACCTACCTTTGGAAACAGCAAAAAAGGCTGTGACTCTTTCTGCTGTCACCTCCTTCCTCCTATGCAGCTGTATTTACTACTAATGTGCTTGTATTCATAGGTTGTTTGCAGTAAAAATATAATGGGGAGAGAAGGACGTGCATATAAATGCAAATCTCCTGAGGTGTTAGTGACGTGCTGCCCTCAGAGGAAGCAGCTGATCGATGCCTAGGAAGGATGAGGGGTGTGATCATGATCAGACAGCAAGGTTTTCAGTATCAGCTAGGTCTCCTGAAATAAATGGAAGACTTGCAATTTTGTGTCTTCAACTACATCCTGGCCTTGTTTGCTGGTTTCAAATATAAAATAGCAATAAAGCATCCATCTACCTGACATCCTTTTATGTTCCCTTTCAATCATAGGCCACAAAATGTTTCTTTTCAGGTTTACTGTGGTTTGGCAGTCCTGTTATTGCCTATCACTTTAAGGAGTTGAAAGGACTGATTTCATTTTCTTTTAGCTTGCAAGCTTTTTTATGTGGAATCTGTTTCTCACTTGGTTTGCATTTCATCTAGGATAATGCTGGCTATCAGTGCTTGAATAATAATTGAACTGAAGCAAGCTGTTCAGCCTAAGGTCTCAAGCTGGGAAAGCTATATATGTCGTGTTTGGGTATTTCAAAAGAATTGAACATGCCAAAATTCAGTCGCAAGTAAACACAAAGGTGGTGCAAAGCTGTGCAGCTCTGGCTACACAGCTGCAGCTACAGTTTCTCACTGTACCTGAGATCTTGTCCTTAATGTCCCTTAACAATTTTCATAAATGGTTTGTATTAAAGAGCTACAGCATTAAGAGATTGAAAATGACATACTGGTAATTTTGAAACATGGATGAGCCTTGTGCAATTGTTTCTCCCGCCCCTTCATATGCTTAGCTGTTGAATGGGACCTTAATAGTTACCCTACTTGCAATTACACTTTTATTTAGATACAATTAGTGCTGCTAAACCCACAGATGCTGGTTGTAGCTTTTGTAGTTATGTTGCTGCACCTTTAGTTTACAGTAACCCTATGGCATTATTGTTCCTCTATCTGTAATTTCTGCTAATAAGAATTTGAAATTGTGACTCAACTGGCAGGAAAAGCAAGCTTGTCATACAGTATTGGTCTGTAAAAGGATTGGTGAGTATGCAGTTTGTAGATTGCTTATAGTGAGTGCCACAGTTTGACGCATCCCGCTTGAATTTGGCAAATTTGGGTAGCCACTCAGAGGTGAAGATAAATGGTTTGGGGCTGTAGTGCATGGTAATAAGCACCAGGCAGCTTGGCCCCAGATCATTCCCCCTGCACCAGGCTGGGGCAGTGCCTTAGGGCAGGGCTTGGGTCAGGTGTAGGGGGGCAGAAAATGTTCACTCCCAGAACTTAGCTGCTGTCTGTAACAGTACAGAATACTTTGTCCTCTTCTTTTCCCATGAGGTTGCTGTTTGAATCATCCTAGTGTTCCTGTAGTCTCTTCTGTAAACCATTTTTTCTTCAAGCTCAGGGGGGGAAATCCATTAGTGGTGCAAGTAGCAATTACATCTTTGAAGCCACAATCAGATGGCTTGAGAATATGTGTTAATTAAAGCTTCCCAAGCTGTTTAAATCTTTGAAAGACTTTAACCTTCTCTACTCCACTTAACCCAGACACGGCACAGGAACTTCACCACTACACGAACACTTGTACTTGCTTGATCCTCTGGACTGTGCTTTGCTAGCAATTTACATACACAGATCCTGTGCTGCCAGTTAGGCGTTGTGATTTCTTCAAGCTCTGGAGCTGAGAGACAAGAAAGGATGGCTTCATTAAATATTAAGAAGAGGTCTTTCCATAAGAAGTTCTGTCATGTGAAGAGAAGATGCTACAAGTCAGAAAGCCGTGTGTTAATTACAGAGTTTAAACAGAAGAAGAAGTCATGCTCAGAGGGAGAAATGTTCCTGTTACCTGTTCATATCTATGAATTTATGATACTGCTGATTGATATCTTTAAACTTCAGAATTAATGAGCACCCTGAGGACAAATGATAGTTGGTTAAAAAGAAAGAGAAGATTGGAGGGATAGTATTGAATGTAGTTCCTTTGCTCTGTGGGGGTAGGGTACATTAATATCCTTCTGATGATAAATAAAAAATAATATATGTTGGAAAAAATATCATGCTTCAGCCAAATAAAAAAAATATAAATATAAAGACAAGTTAATGTAGCCCCTGTAGCTTTAGTTTTCCTTGTAAGGGGAAAGAAAAGACAGTTGAATAGCACGACTTAAAACAAAAACCTAGCTTTTTCTTTACCTTTGAAACTTCAAGAAGAAATGCCAAGCTTTCAAATATTCTGATATCTCCTATCCAAACTGTTAGTGATTTCCTTTTTTAGCAGAGAAGAAAGGAGTTGAGCTGCCTTGGGAGTGTATTTTGCCAGGTACATAAACTTATGGGAGAATTGTACATGTTTGAAAAGGTGAAGTATCTCCATCCGCTCCTGAGCAGGTGCCTGCAGAATCATGTAATGTACATCTGCAGTCTGTCTGAACTGTTAACGTGTTGTAATTCAGTGTGAGGTACTTGCTTAGTATCTTGTTTCTTCAGTTTAAAATGATTCTCATCAGTTTTGAGCACTCTAAACCAGGAATGAGGTTTCCTACTTCCGTGATTCTTTCCAGGCTGATCCATGTAATCTTGATGGGCTGGTTGAGAGTCAGACAGGCCTTAGACTGGCATCTCTTTAGAGTCCAAGGTCGGTCACCCATACAGCAAACCTCAAGATGGGTGCAATTTTCAAAAGCCTGCAAGCATTTCCTGGCACTGGATGGTCAGTGTCATGGCAGGAGCATGGACTCAGCTGACCTCTCCTGTGGGTACCTGCTCTATGACCACCCTTGTGCAGGTCTCTTTGCCTGCCTCTCCCAAACCAATGGCCACAAATTTGTCAGCAGCCTGGCAGTAAGTAAATCTTAGGGCTGTGAATCTGCCATCCACATGACGAATGAAGAGAGCAGTGTATTTCAGAGAGATGTCTTGCTCTCACAACATTGTGGCTTTTCTCCACACCAGATGACTTCATCTTTTCTCTGTTTGTAAAATATCTGAGCAACTGTCTGCAACTTCTGAGTTGTGTGGCATTTTATTGTGAAATTTGCTGAGATTTTCCTCATCTCTGAAAAACCTTTTCTTCTAACCTTCAGACATCAATTCAGGCATTTTGTTGAAAAGCACTACATGGCTGGCAAACTCCTGTTAATACTACCTATCCTTCGGTTGCTTTGTCTTGTCAGCCCTTTTCACGAAGAGCCTTCTTCCATGTGAGTACTTTGTCCTTATCAGGGCAGAGAGCATGCCTTGTGGTTTTATATAAAGCCCTAAGCTTTCCTGTATGATGGGGTTAGACGAGTAATTTCACTTACCTTCATATTTATGTCTCAGCTGATCAGACTTTTCTGTACCAAAACCAGCTTTTTGATAGGTGAGCAAACTGAGGGACTGTAGTAAACATGACAAAATCTCCCCTCATTGCAGAGGTGGGCTCCAGCAGTGAAGAGAATGATCATAAGCAGTTCTCCTGAGATTGAGGGTATTATCCTGGGAAAAAGCATTTTTACATCTGTTAATCACAGCAGATAAGAGTTGAACATAGTCTTCCAAGGCAATATTGAGGCTAATATGATCAATAATTTTGAACTTGGTAGGACTGCTGCTGAAGTTCTGTGCCTGGGTCTGACATTCCTAGTACAAGAAGGAGACTGGCAAGTTGGAAAGGACTCAGATGAGAGCCTTGCAGTGTCTGAGTAAAGATTCCCTAATGTGTTTAGTTACTCAAGAAAATGATTGAGAAAGGACTTAATTAGTTTAGTAGGACCCAAACAGAGAACAGAAACGTGATATTTTCAAAAGATGTTCTAAATCAGATAGGCATTAGTTACAGAGTCTCAGAGGTTCCTTCTAACATTACATGAAAGTCTTTTAATAATCATAATTATGCAACTTCCACCTGTCTCTTTAGTTCTGATACATGAGTTCTTTATACTGTGCAATAATGCCTTTTGCTGTACATCCAGACTCACCAGTAGCTTCTTTTTTTGCTGGTCACAGGGTCTGTACCATGTACTGGGGACAGTGATGAGAAGACCCTGACTGGTCTTGTTCTGAGTGCAGAAATAGCAATAGAAAATATGAAAGCTTTTATTTGATTTTCCTGGGCTTTGAAACCGCTGTCTTAGAAGACAAAGCAGAACAGAGGAACATTAGAGCATTTCTGATCTCTGGCCATCTCCATCCTGTTTTCAGACTAGTCATAGTTCCTACCTGATAAAAAGGTCCATGGTGGTGTTAAGGTCATAGTGTTAACATTAGACTTCCCTAGTAAATAATGTAAAGATTGATAAAGCTGAGTGTTATGCTTACTACCTTAATTAAATGTAGTTTTGCTTAGTAATCATCCCTGAAGCCCATTCATTCACTCCACATTTCACTCAAAGTTTCCTTGCACAGGTCTTTCAAAAATGAGCCTCAGGTCTGCAGTCTCCCGAGCCTTCACTGGGGCAAGGGATACTCACAGTGCTGTGTTATTTTTATTTTTTTTTTAATAAAGGTGTTTCAGTGCCTGCAGTACTTCATGCTCAGAATTGAGAAAATGGCAACATGCTCGCAGCAAGCAGCAGAGTATTCAGTCCCCAGGGTTAGAAGATGCAGTGTTTATATCTGTATTCACTTCCCAGGTGGTTTTAATGTCTTGGGTTCCTTTTATAAAATAGGAATTCTGTAGCTAGATTTATGTCTTATTTGATGGGGAGGTGAGTATGGACAAGATAATAACTTCCATTTTCATTAGCTACGCTTCTGCCTGTCCTGCTATTTTCTGATGAATACCAGCTAAAATTTCAGTGGCAGCAACAACAGCAAAAAATTCTGACTGTGCTTGAGGTTTCTTAGCAGTTTCTGGTATGGGGAAGGAGAAAAAGAATACGGTAAAAATATATTGCCTGTGACAGAATTTGTTTCTGCTTCCAAGTGATTAAAATAACCAAAAATACATCTGAGAAACAAGTGGGAAATTATTGATATCCTCAAAGGTACTCTCCCTTAGTATGTACTATTTGTATTTCCTCTATCCCAGTTTTTAAACATAATTTTATGTCACTAGTTTGTGCGTTCTCCCTATGAAACATGAAACTGCTGAGAATAAGAGCCATTGTATTTTTAAAGCTTCATCTGCTCCATGTGTAAGCAGTACAGGCCAGCTACAACCGCAGCCATTCATTTTGAACACCCCATTCAATGGAAGTGTTTAATAGAGGAGGGAGCTGACGCAGTGCCTTCGGATAATAGCAGCAGTCGGGAAGGGCAGCTATACATTTAAAACTTTCTCAGCGGGGCTGTCACTATTTTGCCTGAGCCTTCAAAATAAGAATGAGCAATTCTTGCAAAATTTTTAGTGACTGTACAAGTTTATAACATTAACAACAACAACAAAAAGTATTTCCAAATTTGATCAGCACAATTATATATCTGGCCCAGTGTTTCTGTCTCCAGCAGTGGAGAGTATTAGATCTTAGAGAAAAGTGCTAAAACTCCCACAGTGGACAATTATGGAATAAGCTGCTGTAAGGGAAAGTTCCTTCCTTAACCCTAGGATGCCTTAAAGAATTTCTGTTCTGTCTAATGTAATTGTAGATCTTCATATTAGTCCTATAAATGCAAAATCCTTTTATTAATCCTTCTGCAAGATTAGTTCTGCACTAAAGTAAATTCTGCACAGTAGCTGCTCAAAAGAAGTAGAAAGTCATCTTTGAATAAAAAGAGATTCCTTCTGTTTTCAAAGCCAGACAAGATCTAACTGATAGTTTATAAACATATCTCTCTCCATGCCTAGCCTGTATGTGCCAGTTCAAAGACAAGAATGATTATTCACGCTGTTTGTAGGCAAGTGAATAAATGATGTTGCTACTTGAATATTCTTGAGGCTTCTTTTTAACGTTATTTTTGGTTTATTCATTTCAGTTGTTCCTATAACTCTTCATACAGTTCTCACTCCATAGTCCTTTGAAATGTACCTAAGAAGGTCTTCAGAGCATTCTGCACCTTCAGGTTTTTTTACTCTGCAGGTTTGTGATCCAAGTTTTAAACACGTAATTCACTACTAATCTTTGAAAGAAATAGGATCATAAATGCAGACATTAAAGATAAATACTAGATAAATTATAAGGCTAATGTGTTCCTAACTAAGTCATTTTCTGATAAGCATTGACATTTCTAGAAGACATTTAATTATTGATGTACAGTATATCAGGAATGATTAATCAAAAGGGTATCGTAAGTTCAAATGGATATAAATTATATGTTTTATAATGCTGACATTATTTAATTTACTAAGATTTTAGTTTAGTAGTCATCTTGGATTAGACAATGTAGTGACACACTGTGGGAATATTAATTTTTGTCTGACTACCGACAGAAACTAGGCACAGTTTCCAGGTCTAAATCCTACATAGAATTTCAATATGAACACATGCCTGAAAAACTGTTTAACTTGTATAGTGGTGTCAAACACAGGCAATCTTTTTACATGAAATAACACAGGCTTAACCTTTTAGTGATCTTACCAGGGAGACCTATGTTACACTGTAAGGTGGTGAAAAATACCACCATCCATTTTTTGTCTAAGATGTAATATTCTAAGGTTACACTGAATAGTTTAGATGGTGTAGATTTGATTTTTCTTTCTCACACAAATTTTACTCTGATACGGTGGTGCAGATACTGCTTTCTCATGAATATGTAACAGCAGAAGGAAAGAATTGGACAGTACGCATTCTATATTGAGGAATCTATTTTCTCTTCATTATAAAACACAAATATGTTCCTAACAGAACTATTCATGCTGTAAGTAGATTTAAATCAGCTGTCACGCACTGTATGCTAAAATGCTGTTCTTGCACATTTGGTCTATTGTGCAGGCTGGGTGCTACCCAATAGATTCATTGCACGAAGGATTGGGTCAGTGCTGATGGCTCCTCAGCCCTCCTAAAGTCTGTATGAAGTTTGTGCCCTTTCAACTTAGAAATAAGTCAGCTTTTCAAAGTCAAACTCATCTCTGAAATGTCTTTTCCAGCTGAATAGGACGCTTACAAAAAATCTCACATGGTAACACATTATCAAAGTAATTGTGGATCTAAAGCAACACCCTTCCCACCCACCCTCTCCCCACAAAAAGAAAAAAAAGTGTCCTTCAGGAAAAATTGTGCTTTCAGTGAAAATCTGGATACAGTTTAAACTGGAGTACCCATATTGGGAAATACAGGCAGAAAAGTATGTTTGTCCAGTTTCGCATTTCCTCTCAATCTGACTCAGTCAATCATTCAAAGCAGACAGAAAGTCCTTTTGTGGGGCCTTTGATTATTAGTCCCTTTAGTGTATTGGGGTGATACTGCTCTTCCCACAGTTTCCTGAGTAACTTGAGCACTATTTAGAGGTTCAGCTCAGCAACACACATCTGGGAGTAACAGGAAGAAAAAAAAAAAAAAAAAAGGAAAGAAAGAAAGAAAGCTCTCCCTTCTGAGTTACCGTGGCATAAAACAGCATGATATGATAATGTCACTGTGACTCAGCAAGTTTTGTACAAGTGCATGCATTTTAGAGACATTCATCACTCCTGTGGTGCAGCTGCTTCTTACAGCAGTTGCCCATCATCTGCTCTGGCTCCTTCATACTCAGCAGGTCTACTCCTGATGTCCAAAGCTGAGGGATTAATTTTGTGAGGGGCCTGTTACTGTTGGCATTGCTCGATCTTCTGGTATGTGTGCTGTTTCCAAGCTGTCTGTTTCAGCTAACTTGGTGCAGGTCAGCACGGCTGCAATTTGTTCTGGATCTGTATTACAGCTTGATTTGGTATAAACAAAGATTTTGCTAATAGCAAAGCAGCAATGTAAGCAAATACAACAGAGCTTTAAGTAAAGAAACAAAGAACAGAGAAACATCATTCCCTCGTGGGGCTCATCTAGCTGTGGAAGAGCCTAATCCCAAGGAACCACTGAATGTGAAGGCTGGGGCAGGCATGCTGGGGGTATTTGTGCTTAGTGTCACCCCAAAAGAAGTTCTAATCCCCAGGATAAGAGGATTCAACTGACATGGCAAGGAAAGATGGGAAACAGCAAACAATATTCTGTGATATAAACCTTGAAGGTTGCCTATACATTTCCACAGAGTCATTTAAAAAATCACATATTTTAGCATGAGGTGTGTAACTTCAGAAGACGCCACAGAAATTGTCACAACAAAGTTTATGTATTTTATAACTAATAATGAGGAAAGAAAAATATACTCTAAGAATTTAGAAGCTTATAAACAAACATGTTTTCTTGGCTAATGAAGCTGTTGAACATTGGATCTCTAGAGCAAAACCAACAAGGTCAAAGTTGCATTTGGTTAAAGAGTCAGCTTTTTATTTAAGCTTCCCTCTGTAAGGGCCAGGAAGCCATGGTATTCTAGAGTGGGTTGCATTTACAAAACGGGGATTTTTTTGCTATTTTCTTGCTAAAAGGCTTATGTCTGCTGAGTGTACAGCATGAATTTGGAGTGGAGAAAAATACAGAAAAGGAGAAGAATAAGCATTTTGCATTTAAGAGATCTGCATGTATTCAAGGATGGGCTTCTTTACCACTAGAGATTTTCTACTTCCTTTCCGTTTACACACCATGTAATGTCACTTAATGCTATCTATCTGTTGCAATAGTTTTATAATGGCTAGCTGCTTAGTTAGGTGTAAGGGGCAGCATGCCCATCTAAAGGCAATCTAGAAAACTCATTCCACTGCTGCTGAGTTAAAACTAATCTGTTTAGGGAGAGAATTCATCTTACCACTGTTCTTTAAAGAGAGAAGGAAAGCCCTCTCCTCATGGGTTAGAGGCTTCTCAATAATCAGAGCAGTCCGCCAAGTGAGTGCTCTGTTGGCTTTTCCTCTACAGGGGCCTGTGTGCAAAGTGGAAATTCAAGGCTGAAATGGGATCTCTGCAATCATTTATGTGAAAGTTGTACAATGATGCCTCTAGATGAAAGAATACATAAAAATTCATAAGATACATGAGGAGCAAATTTCATTAATATTTATCAGCCTTCTCCTTTGTGGAATATACAGATGTTAGCTCATTGTTGCATTTAAATGCAGTATACTCAAGACAGGAAAGAAGTAATGGGCAGTAAATTTCAGCAGCCTAATGCTTCTGAGTAAATCTGTACATGGCTCCACAGCCAGAATGATAGCATGTCTGCTTATAAAAGAGCGTTTTTAGCTAGTCTTTTCCTCGTGAGTTTGTAAAAATTAATAAACTTTATTAACATTCCAAATTAAGGGCTGCATTAAGGCAAGTTGTTTTTTAAAGGTTGGCCTTCAAACTGTTCCAATTACATACCATCACAATCCCAGCAATACTGGAAAATGAAATGATAGTAGGACACCGTTTTCTGTTAACGTAGAGCCTTTTCAATCTCGTCTTCTTTCTGACTGAGGACAAAAGTTCAACCTGTAGCTCATCATTTAACACCGCTGAAGGAGAGTTAGTTATTTGGAGCTACAAATATGCTAAAGCCTATCAGTTTCTGCTGTGGCTACTCTTGTTCTCATGATAATGGATAATTACTTGGAACCAAGGTGCTTGGCAGGCATATGTTGTGCCATACCAGAAAATCAGGCCGAGCAGAACAGCGTAATAAGCAGTATTGTGTAACATGTGGTTCCAATTAGTTCATGCCAGGACCTATTAAAAGCACTTTCTCCCATTTTTATTTCCCAGCCAAATGCAACAGTAATGCCCCTAGAAAACACAAGACAACAATTACTATCAATCCATCCGTTCTAACTAAATGGCAATATATAATCAGTTACTGAGGGGTCCCACATGGTTTTGCGTTGACTGACAGAGCTACCCTGAAGTAAAACCATGGTTTCAAGCAGCCTTAACTGTGTTAATTCTTGTGCCTCGAACTCAGCTGGTTGACCTGCTGTGGTTCTCACCAGAGGCCTTCTCAAGCTAAACAGCACCCCATTCTTCTGGGATATGGCAAAGGTAGCACCCCCTACTGTTGTATAAAAACTGACTATCTTGGTTAACAACTTCATGTGATGCCACCTACTACTCGTGATGTCCTCCTGTCAGTGGTCATAGTTTCCCGTTGTAGATGCTTGTTTTCATTGCAGCCTCTAGGACCCACACTCTATTGATTTTCGTCTTGGCTACTACATGTCCTGGCTGGGTCTGATGTTGGTTTCCAGCAGCATGTGTCTTCTTGCAGTTTTTGGTTGAGCAAAAAGCAAAAGCTGACTACATGGGCTTCTTTAGTACTGTCCCGTAATTTAATACATATGGATCTGAGTTCAACTCCATATTTTTTCAGCGGACGCTTTATTGTTTTAATACCGTTTCTCGCCAGCCCACACTTCAGATCAAATATTTGTGCAGAACCAAGATATAATAGTGACAGAAACATGTATGTGAATTTCTGCTAAGCGGGACCTCCAGTTTCACGCTGCATTGTGATGAAAGTCAACTCTCAGCTCTACGATAGCAGCTAGAGCCGCGCACATTCTCCAGGCTATTCCACAGACTTCAGACAATTACAGTATTAGTCTCTGTGTCAAAGGTAGAAAAAAAGTTTAAATAAAACAATCAGAATTGATGCAGTTCTCATTGCAGTGGAATCTGGCTCTAATGGACCATCAGAGCCGTACTCTAGTGTGGAACTGTGTGTGTCAGACTTGGAAGACGCTCGCTCTGTGACGGGTTATTACATAAATGCTACCAGAGGAGCAGTTTCAAGCAGCCCTGAAAAAAAAATCAATGATCTAGAAAAACAGAGTTGAAGAAATGATGATAGGACTGTAAGAGTCCTGAAGGAATTGAGGGCTCTGACCCTGAGAGGATTTTAACTAAATGGCTACTTAGTTTATTGGATTTACTTGGGAACAGAGGGTGGAGGGACAGGGAGGAAAAAGCTTAAATGAAGCTGGATGGAAAAAAAGATTCTCTAATATATCAGACTGAACAGTAGTAAGAGCTTTATTACAGTCTTGTTAAAATTCCCCCAGCTGGATGGTTACTCAGTTATTGTGTCAAGATCCTACTGCAATACGTTCCCAGGCTTTTTTTTTTTTTTTTCCTCAGTCTGAAGCTGCACCCATGCCATAGTTTCAACCTTCTTCAGAGTTAGAATCCAGCAGAAACAAGTCAATAGTTCTCCAGTTTTGTGCCAAGGGAAGAGGACTGTGAGCTCCTTCCTTGTGAGGCATGAGCAGAGCTGCATGGAGCTCATCAGCCCAGCGTTAGCCAGGTACAGGCCATTTGGATTAGACTTTAGCACGTGCCGGTTCAGCCAGCCTGTGGAGTGTGTCTTTCTTTTCTTGTTCTTGCCTACGTACAGCCAACTTTCTCCTTGTTTCTGCCAATGAAATGTCATTCCTTGGTTTGCCTTCACCAAATGGCATGTGTCTGTGAATCGTTTCAGCAGCTCATGGATTGTTTTCTAGATCTATTAGCAACAACTGCTTTGTGTTAGTCTGAATATCTCAGTGCTCCAAATGTCTAACTCCCCAGCTTATCTTCTAAACAGTTCATGTCTTGAGTAGCTCAAGATCATTCTGACCTTACAAGAGGGCACTTGAGCTCAAGTGATGGCTCTCCAACTTCAATGACCTTTCCCATTCTCCAGCCAGGAAAATGTGTGGTAGAATCCCAAGAGCATGATTGACTCCATGTGCACCAAGGCATCATTAAAGACATGCTTGTTTCTGTACTGCATACAGTACAATTCCTGAAATTGTCATACAAAGTCTAGGAGAGGCGTGGTTGGATTTTTCTACACAAATGGAAAGATGAAATGTAGTGTGAAGTACAGCCTCAGATGAAAACGTGTCAACAGATGGCAAGCTGCTGCTGCTGCTATTGGTTTATTTGTTTCCATAACAAAGAGTGTAAGAAAAACTTACACAGCAAGCATGGGGGGGGGGGAGGGGGAGGGGAAGGGGGAAGAGAGTCTTTATGAAGTATTTATCACTGATTTGCATTTCTAACACAAAATTTCTAATATCACAGATTTAATCAAGCTGTTCTTCATGAAGAGACCACTAGGTCAGCCCAGGTCTTTGGCTTCGTGCTAGAATGGTGGTAGAAGACACATCTGTTCAGGAGCTGCTGCTCCTAAGAACTGATTCCTGTGGCCCAACTGTCTGGGGATTAGTACTGACCCCCCAACACAGACCAATGACTGGAAATGTGTCTTACTATGGAACTCCACCAGGAGTCTTTGGGGCTACTTCTTGCCTCTTTAAAAGTGTCTTAATGACTGAACTTGTCGTGCAGTGTCAGCAGAGGCATTCTGTACATCCACACTCTTTTCTTAAGAAGGTAGAGTCAGGTAGTTGTAGTTAATTTAGAAACCAAAGATCGTGATCAAAGTTCACTAACATACTGTTTTTCTTCATGGTTTACCATGAAGAAAAAGCTTGGGAGTCTAGCTTTTAAGAAAGATGGGTCTCTGCTTTTGCTTTGGGCACAGATAGCAACTTGATTTTAAGCAAGTAAAACATCATCCAAACCAAGAACGTCTCTGATCTATTTATTTTCCTGCTGTTATAAAATCTTGTGCTTGGCACCACAGAGCAATTCCCAGCCGACCCTACTCAAGATTCTGTTCTGAATGATGGCTGCCCATCAATGCCGGTCTTCCAGGGCAAGGCCAGCCTGCTGGCTAGCAGGGACCTGATTAAATTGCTTTGTAAACATGGAAATTAAAAAACACTTCATATAGAATTTTCACTCTTAAAAAAGGAAAGAAAATTAAATTAGACCCTAATTTTATTGGGGTTATTGTAGTCTTTGCTTTTGTTTATGGTTTTGATTTAACAGCTGGGTTCATGATGGATTTTCATGCTCTGTTTTCACACTGAATTTGACTGACAGAGGTGCAACCCCAAAGTGCCTGCTTAAGAGCAGTATTTGCATCTTCTCAGTAGTCCTGCTTGTCACTGACCCACTGCATCTTACATTATTTAAAAGCCTTGATTCTGCAAACATTTTTGTATGTTCTTAATTTACTTACATAAATAATCTGCACTTCAGAAAGAAGTTTATCTTATACTTAAGAAAAGCTTTTAAAGGCTAATCTTTGCTTCCTAAATAAGTATCTGGATCTTTTTCCAGTGTACGCCATGAATTTAATAAAAGCTGCTGAATGTTCCACATGTTTGAAAGTAAGGCCTTTATTTTTATTAGTATAAAAGGGTTGTTTTTATTAGCTCATATTTTGCTTCAAAATTCGGGGCATATTTGCTAGATGAGGACATAATACTGGAAGTTTTGGGGTGGCGGCAGAGCAAATTAACCTGCAAAAACATCCTTGCATCCCACAGACAACGAGTGAAAATTCTGGGGCTAGAAAAAAACTGTATGGCAGAAAACATCAAAAGTGTTCCTACATTAGGAATGCATTGAAACAGGCTGATATTAACCAATGACAAATTACAAAGGTCTTAAATGTTGCAGCCGACTGAGTACTAACAGAGAGTGTCAGCATAATGTTAAATCAGCAAATACTAAGAAACAGAAATCAATTGCAGATTGCTATGATAGGTATTGTCTCAACTCTGCCTCCATAACATGACTACACTTTACTCATTAATCGTGAGAAAAACAAAAGTTTTATGAAGAACATGCTGGAAGCTGAGTACTTTATACAAGCCTCTGTTGTGTTGCATTTAGATTTCTATCTCGCATGCAGTTTGCCTGGGACTTGGGTAAATGGCACAAACTGGTGCTCTGAAGGGGATTACATGCACAAGAGTGGCTTCAGGCTTCATAGAAGTCATGCCTCTGTCTCACAGGGGGCTGAGACACC
This sequence comes from Anas acuta, assembly GCF_963932015.1. Taxonomy (NCBI): domain Eukaryota; kingdom Metazoa; phylum Chordata; class Aves; order Anseriformes; family Anatidae; genus Anas; species Anas acuta. The sequence goes on from NC_088981.1 coordinate 50,478,473, forward strand.
TCCAGACAGATACTCAGTTGACTTCACTGTGATTTTTGCCGTGTTTTTTAGCTCTGAGCTGCAGGGTGTATTGGACTTCCATCTCTCACACAGACAGGATAGGATTAATGTTAGCCTGAGAGAGGGAGAGGCTTCCATCTTCCACTGAATTCCTGCTGACATTACAAATGCCTACAACTTAGGGGAAAAAAATTATCACCTTCAAAATAAAAAGAGAGTGACATAAAAAAGAGAGGAGGATGAATACCTCCACATTATGGACAGTTACGGTAGTGTCAGAGAGCTCAAGGAATGAGTTGAACTTTACATAGATGGTTAACATTCAAGGGAACAATTATGCGGTTTTAATAAGAAAATCCTCCATTTCAGAGGAGCCACTGGAGCTATAGCTAGATATCCTTAATGACTTGGAACTTTTCTCAATTATATATTTATCTACTGGAGATTAGTTATTTAAATAATTAACCATCATCTAACGTTTGTTAACTCAAAGAGGTAGCAGAAAGCAGTGCCTGCAAGCGTCTTTTGTGTGCTTGGAAAGTAATTGGATTGAAAGATGAGCCTTTTTTCAATAAAAATGCAGTTGGAATTTCTGCCTGTACTGCTGCATCTTGGTATAAAGTGCATTTTGCTGTGTTACTGTCAGTGTATAAAATCTTTAGATGTTCTAGTTTTAGACAGATTGCTTTGAATATTCATTCACCGAATTCATATAAATTCAGATGATGATTGTCACACTATTTAGAAAACAGACTGGAAAATCATTTCCATAGTTCTAATAGTGGTTAACCTTCGGCAGAAGAGTAACAGAGAGACCAATGCAGTAATAGTAGACTTTTTTTTTTTTTTTTGATTTTGCATATATTTACTGTGCCTTTCAGTGTATTAAAAATAAGTACCTTGTAATATAGGGAGTATGCTTAATAACTGGCCTTTGATACAGTTTGAAGTTATCAAGCAATTCTGCTCAACAAAGGATACCAGCACAAATTATATCCTCTTTTTAATTATTTTTTTTAGAAAATAATATCAGCATGACTGAAGCTCTGGTTATAAGCTGAAACAGAATTTGAAAAGAATCTGAAAGAATCTTAAATTGTTGGCATGAAAAGAAGCATCAGTCTGCCTCCCTAGGGATAATATATATATATATATATATATATATATTTGTATTGGCTATTTTTCAATGTTTATAAATATTTGTGAGGGCAACATATTGTTTAAATTTTGTGGAAAAGTGTGGACAAAAGTTGGGTTACCTAGCTGACATTGAATGAATTGCATTTTTGTGCATTTAATTGCATTTTGGTTCATTTAATTTTGACCCTGGCTATAACCACTTTTACTAACATCTCTTTTCCAAAGCTTCTTCTGCAATATTGTAAGTTATTTTTTATTTTAATTCAAGTTTATCAATTTGTAAGTTGAGAATTATCCAGGTGACCTTTACACAAATGATTTCCTTGCATAATCTTAAAAGCAGCCATATGCAGTTATTGATTTATTTTAAAAATATATCACATTTATAAACTTTCTGTTCTCAGAATTACTAATAGAGATTTTTCTGTGTTGGCTTTAGTGGTTTATTGAGTGCATATGGACCACTAAATTGAGAATCAGTTTACAAGACTTAAATATAGGGCTGAAATCTGACATCTCATGATAGTTCTTTTGGAAATGATGCATTCTGTCAAAGCTGAAATGGCATTAAATGTACACATATTAAATATGTATTAGATACATCTTAAGCCTGAAATGTGCAAATGTTGAAGCCTATAATTGCATTTTTTTGGTGTTTTTTTTTTTTCCCCTGGTGGGTCTATCGATTTTTCAGTGACACTACATTCTCCTCTTCTGATCTATTAACACTTAAAAAATTAAAATAAAAGTGTAGCAGGGTTAGAGCATTACTGTACGTTACTGCTGAATCCACAGTGGATTGTTCTGTTGAACTTCTGGCTCACATCACTTTCAGTATTTACAAAGTACATTTGGTACATCTTAAACATTAGGGGAAGTAAATAGCTATGCAAAACCAATTTCCAGTCAAATGCCATTTGAGAATTTGGAGTAAATACTGCATTATTGGATGCACTATCATTTATTATTTACATGGAATAAAAATAAGATTTTGACCTTCAGTGATTCTGTTGTGATCTAGGATACAATAAAGCTTTTACTAAACATAATTTAATGTTCTGGAACATGGGTAAAAAGATGTGCAGATACAGATTATAAGGAAAATGTTAATTATCTTAAACTTAATTACAGAATAGATCTTGATGAGAATACATAAAAAATGCTTGAAATGCAGCCAAAACATTTTTCCAAAGAACATTAAAAATGATTGCTGTTTACTAATCACAGATCATGTCGACACAAAGCTGTGGTGGAAAAGATATTTAAAGATATTTCACCTATGTGGGTACCATCAGAGAGCCAGGACCAGCTATAAAGTACATGGGAACCTTAGCTTTATAAACTAACAATTTTTCCAAGGCTGGAGCAGAGCTTTCCCTGCTACCTCCAAACCATCCCAGCTGCAGAGGTCAGCAGCCTCCGTACAGTGCCAATGTCTCTGTGCAGATTTCCGAATCCCTCAGTTCCGATGGACACAAATTGCATGATCTTGGTGAGGTGTCCTGCAGATTTCAATGTTTAAAGGAAGGGCTGAAAATTGCAAGTAGGAAAACATAACGGTACACAACAGCGGCATTGCCTACTTGGTAATTGGTGGGGGGAATAGGGTGCATTTAAGGATTACTTCCTCTTACATGCAGCTGGGAGCTTCTTTCCCTGTGTCAAAGATGGGGAAAGTGTTGTAATCCTACACTTTCAGATGAGAAATGTGTTTTAGCCAGAAATGAAACAAAAAAGTCTGTTTATTGGAAGACTTGCTCATAACTATTGATTTTCATCTGAGCACTCTGACTCCCAGTTCCTTGGAAAGTACGACTCATTTCTTACAAGTCTATTTTTTATGTTGTTGTATGCAACCATGATTCAGCCAAGCTGAATCCCAGAAAGCTAAATTCACCTGAGCATTAGGACATGCATAATTATTGCTTCCTTTCAGAATTGTTTGAGCTTTTTCCAGCGTTGCTTAGATCGCTCTCTGCGCCTCCTACCTCGAAGGGAAATAAGTCTATGCATTTGTCTGCCTGGCTTCCAGCCCTTCTGTTCTCCTTAGTCTGAGGTGAATAGGCAGAAAAGACAACAAATAAAAATATCTGCAAAGACACGCAAATGAAAATGAGTCAGATTCCTCACTCCTCCTTAATATCCAGGTGGATTATATAAACCTTCATATTCCGCAGAATACTGACATTTCTCAGACTGCTAGGAAATCCGACAGTAAACTTCCCAAACCTGAAAGTTAAACAAAGGTCAGAGACAGGGATAATCCTGGAACAGCTTTTCAGGATCATCTTCCTGAGTTGGCAGACAGTCTGTAGCATAGTTCTGGAAAGTGTGAACTCCCTCATCCTGCCTCCATCCCTTTTCATCACCTTGATTAAGTGAGTTTGTGGATCGCTTCAGTGCCAATTAGTCTTTGTGTAAGAAGAGGAAAGAGGCCTGAGATGTTGCAGGAGAGAAGGGAAGGACTAGCAGGGAAATTGAAAGAAACAAAAGTGGGGAAGGGAGAGCATGAGTGAAGAGGAATGCTACAGCAGCGGGTGGCTGGCTGGTGAGCCCTGCATGCGCTTTCTGCTAACCCGGGGCTCTCTGGCAGCAAGATCTGGCCTAGCACCAACCTATCCACTGGCACCTGTTTAAAATCTGAATTGGAGAATAATAAGGAGTTGTACTAAGCATTACACTCTATTCCACAGACCGCAATTAGCAACCTAATGCAGTCTTGCCTATGAATTTGGCACCCCTTTGCCAGCCATTTTCAGGGAGGTTTTGTTCTGAATCGCCAGGCAGCAGAGCGCCATGCACTGGCACGGGGCTGCCCCGTACCCGGGCAGGAACAAAAGGGCTGGGGAAGGGAAATGAGCACCCAGCAGAGCCCCGGGGAGGCTGCTGGGCCTGGCATATTTGGGGAGAAAAGGATTCATTATATTTTAGGCAAATCAGAAAATGCTGTGGTTCGTAGACCTTACAGGCTCGCAACAGATGGTGTTGTTTTGGCTGGCACAGGAGGCAGGTGTTACAGCAACTTCCTCAGATAATGGAACTGCGACCAGCAGAGTTGAAAAGGGTGCAGAGAGTCATGGGGCATAATGGGTATACATGGAGCTAAGGGAAGTGGGACTTTGAAACTCAGCTTGGATTTGGGACGCTGCCACCTGACTTGTTCGCTGCCTCTAGGAGGAAAGGAGATGCCACAGCATGAGCTGCTGCGTGCTCCCCCAGGAATTGTTTGAACTGTTGAAAATATGTAACCTTGACAGGGCTGAGTTGCAGTTTTCATCTTTTATTGCTGATGTTTTCCATCCCCATATATCACTGAAGGAAGAGATGTGCTTTCTGGAAGAAGTAAAAGTTGTGAAATATGGGTGTCGATGGTTGCTGAGCATGGCCAGAGGTGTTTATCCACCACAGCAGCCGAAGAGGACAAAACGCCTTCAGCCAAGGAATGGGTCTTCATGGGTCTTGTTTTCAGTATTAATCCCAATCTGTCAATCTCCGGGTGTTGCTTTCATAGCTGGATTTCAGGCTCTGATGACAAACTCTTCCTGAGTGCCTTGCTGCCGAGCCACAAGTCCTGCAGCCAGCGGGCCTGCCCTGACCTCTCCGCTGCCTCCCTGCTGCAGCCTCACCCCTCCACTAAGGAGGCTGCGGGGCCGCTGGGAGGTGAGCACCAGGCACACGCTGACCGCTGCCCCCGTGCCAAGACCCATGCTGGCTGGACCATTCTCAGCCTTTTACTGCTTTGGCCAAAGAGCACCAGCGAGCTAATTGTGCTGGCTTTCTGGTTTGGTTAATTTAATGCTTGCCTGATTCCAATTGCTTGTAATGCAACCCGGGCAGACATACCTCATATTCAAGTGGAATTCCAGAGGGTTGTGGTACAGGCTTAGAAACAGGGTAACATTAAACCTTGTTAACTCCCTTGTCACATTAATTTGCCCCCTGGCAAAAACTTGCTACCAGCTTGCCCAGTTTATTTTGTGACTCAGGAATGACTTCTCCCAAGGGGAGCCTTGAAACTGAACAGAAAATCTATGTGACTAGCTGTGATTGAACAAAGAAATGAAGGGTGCACCTGCAAAGTTTTCTTACATGTCAAATACAGATATTGCTGGAACCTCATCAGACTGAGGGAACCTGAGAAGTGCAGGGATGAGCAAGTGTGCACCCAGCTTCAGACACCTTAATTGGGAAAATAACCTTTTAGGTATCGACTTTCTAGGTATTCTTTAAAGCTGTGATTTCAGGGATTATTTCCTCTATTTCTTCTCTTTTGTATTTTAGTTAATTTTGATGCCATTTCATTGTGGCTTATTTCATCATTGCTACCATGAAAGTAAATAGTAGCACAGCCACTATAATAGTTACTGTATACGGATAATTAAAATAGAAAATATTATTCTACTCAATTCCTTTCAATAACTTAATGAGGAGTCATTGAACATGTCTCAAATGCCACTTAACATTCAAGAGGTACTTCCTGATGGTGTTAGGTGCTCACTTGGCAGATGAAACATGTACTGTGTCACAGTTAGAAAACTGTGATGATACCTGGGCTGTTGTGTCATGGAGAGCCATGTCATCTAAGGAATGGTGTGAACAGATTTTATGAAATGGTTTGGACCTCTAAATTCCTTTTTTTTTTAAATCAAATTTCTCGATCACATGTTCTGTTCTTGAAAGTGTATATGGATTATAACTCGTAGTACAGATGAATAGAATATAAACAAGCCTTCCTGAAATATAATCTGTTATCTAACTTAAAATGCCAAGGTTAGTACCGAGTGTTAGTGCCAGGAAGAGAGATGTTTAAATTGTCTAGATAGACTACTGGAAGAGAGCTACAAAGCTGCTCATTTTCCAGTAACTGAATGATACAAATATATATTATTCTTGAAGTTCTGTTCTAGATTGGAAGTGATTTGGGGACATAGCTGGCAATAGGGCATTTATTATGTCTAAATACAGCAGTGCTGTGATATCATCCATGTCAAAATGGGGGCAGTAGAAATTACCTCTTAGGCATGTCTGTGGGAGAGTGAGCAATACAATACTTGAACTATCTCTGATCCGTGCATATTGCTCTTGGCTGTATGCTGCCTGGTAATCTCAAACCCATAACTTTCAACATTTGAGGTTGACTTACTAAATGACAGAATAAACACACACAAAAAAATTCTTGCATAGAAAAGCAAAGTGAATAATATTTTTGCTGGGCAAAATGCTTATGGATTTTTTTTTAAGTGTCAAGCTGTATAAAAACATAGGTTTTTATACTTTGTTTATCATTCTCTAGTCAAGTGGTTTTTCCCCTCTTTCAATTTGTATTTAATATAATGGGTGCTTTGAGAAACATGCTGTAATTTAATTTGACAAGTAGTATGCATATGTTGCACGAATTTATATTATGTGACACTTAAAACACACTAGGAATCTCAGTCTTACTGAGATTGGCTAGGCAAAGAAAGATGAATAAAACAATATCGTCATGAGTCTTTGGAAAAGTCAATGCACATTTTTTCCTTTGAATAGTGTGTTTGTCTTGCCTGTTGGCATGAGTTACACAAATTCTGAATAAAATGTGAGATTTCACATGGCAGTTGGTGTGAAGTTAGCAAGGTGCCTAATTTCTTGGCAAGTATTAGCAACAAGAGATTTTAATATTAAATTATACAGTTGCTATCATTAGTTTAGAAATTTGGGATTGTTTTAATATTAGGGAATAAATTGCTCTCATTTTCCATTACTGCAGTTTGAACATGTGACAGGTAATTCAAGTCTGAAGGGAGATCAGGGAGCATCTACCCCCACTACTTTCTCAAAGTAGGGTGAGCTATGAGGTCAGATGAAGTTGCTTAGGGTTTTATCCAGCTGTTCTTGAAAGCCTCCAAGGATAGAGCCTGCTCAGCCTCTCTAGGCAACTTTTTCCATTCCTTCACTGTCCAAACAGTGGGGGGGGAAGAGGAAAAAAAAAAAAAAAAAAAAAAAAAGAAACTTTGATATCCAGTTTGAACCTCTCATTTTAGCTTTTCCCATTGTCTCCCATCCTTCTGCCATGCAGCACTGGCTCCATCTTCTCCCACTACTTCCTTGTAGGCACCAGCACTGAAGCTGTCTCTTCCCAAGATGAACAAGCCCAGCTTCCTCAGTCTTTCCTCACAAGGGCAAGTGCTCCAGGATGTGTCAAACTTCATAGCTCTCCTCTTAGTTTATCAGTGTATTTTGTGTATTGGAGGGCCTCAAAGTGTAGACCAAAACGTGCTGAGTAGAGGGGGACTGTGGCTGTGCTCCTGCTCATGCAGCCTCAGTTCTCAGCTGTCTTTGGTGCCAGGACCACTCCTGGCTCCAGCTCAGTTTGTGCCTGTCCATACCTGCAGGGTGTCTTCAACAGTCCTCAGAAATGCTCCGCAGGCACTGTCATTGTAGGGATTATTCCCTCCCAGGAGCAGGATTTTGCACTTGTCCCTGTTGAGTTTTGTAGGGCTTCTGTGACCCATTCCTCCAGCCTGTCCCTCTGAACAGCAGCTCAGCTCCCAGGTGTATTGACAACTCCCACCATTTTGGTGTGAGCTGCAAACCTAATGACAGCGCACTCCACTGCCTCCTCTGGGTCACCAACAGAGACATTAACCAGGACAGGTCCCAGGACACACCTCTGTGGTGCTCTGCTTGTAACCAGCCTCAGAGCATGACCCACTGACCGTCACCAACTGAGTCCAGCTACCCTGTTTTGTACCCATCTAGGTTGTAACATCCTAATTTTCTGGGATGTGTTGAAAGCCTTGCTAAAGTCAAACAAGGTATGAGCACTGTGTGCAGTTTGGGGTCTCACAATATAAGAAGGACATGAAACTATTAGCAAGTGTCCAAAGGAGGACTACAGGTACGGTGAAGGGTCTGGAGGGCAAGACGTATGAGGAGCGACTGAGGTCCCTTGGTTTGCTCAGAGGCGAGCAGGCTGAGGGGAGCACTCATGGTGGCCTGCAGCTCCCTCAGGAGGGGAGCGGAGGGGCAGGCGCTGAGCTCTGCTCTCTGGGGACAGCGACAGGACCCAAGGGAACGGCATGGAGCTGGGACAGGGGAGGGTCAGGCTGGGGGTTAGGGAAAAGGTCTGCACCCAGAGGGTGGTCAGGCACTGGGACAGGCTCCCCAGGGTGGTGGTCATGGCACTGAGCCTACCAGAGTTCATGAAGCTTTAGAACAACGCTCTCAGACAAAGGGTCTGAATTTTGTGTGGTCTTGTGTGGAGCCAGGAGTTGGACTTGATGATTCTGATGGGTCCCTGCCAGTTTTGGATATCCTATGATTTTATGAGCCTATTCTTCCCTTATTTGGCCTTTTACTACTAATGTGTCTTTATTGTTCCCCTTATTTTGTGTTTTTTTTTTCTGACTTTATTTATTTTTGTTTTTTGGAAATTTTTGAAGCACCAACCTTTTGACCAACAGGACCAGGATCTCTTCTTTTAATAAACAGCTTTTTCTCCATTTTATTAAGTAAAAATCCCCATGTGTGATACTTGTCATTTAATAGGAGTGGTAGCAGACACCACTGAGGAAAAGAATACTACAATTTTTTAGGTTGTTCAATAAGTTATAATTTGCTGTGCCAGACTCTCTTTTAGGCTTTCTAAAAAACATATGTCTGTAGTGGAAATGATTTTCTTTAATTATAAAGACAGCTTCCTACTAGACTGTATTATGAGTTTTGTTTCCATAGCAGTATCTTTCTAAAAGGTCATTACTCAGCCTCAGATATTGCCTTCTGTTTAAGCTGATTTTTAAATGCATTCTTACAAATATTCCATCCAGGTAAATCTTGTTAGAATAAGAATTTCATTTCGAAGTAGTTGCAGTCCCTAAACTATCAGAGTTTAGGGATCTGAATGTAATCTTTTCAGGTAAGAATCTTCACTGTATCTGTATATGTGCACAAAAGCTTGCATTGTTGAAACCAAAATGCCCAAGAACCTGAATTCTGTTTTCCAGTATGGCAGATACCAACAGACATACATGTATTTCTAAAGCTGCTTAGGCACCAAAGGATTTATGCAACCAGTAGGATAATCAAAATAATCTGGCTATCTATCTATCATCAACATAAACAGACTATTGATATTTTCCCAACCTTAACTTTAGTCATCATAAGCATCTAGTCAGAGTATCCTAGAATCTCCAAACCATCAGTGGAGAGACAGAGCCACCAGACAGAGATATTTTTCTTTGTAGGACAGGTGTCATATGGGTCAGTTAAATTCTGGAGGTGTGTCTTTCTACTTTTGCTGTAACATGGGAGCCTAAACAGCATTGTCTAGTATTTAAATGGCTATAGCTGCCTAGGGCAAATCCTGCGTTATGTGACTTTAATTCCCATGGAAACTGTGGGAAACCAGATTCAAGGGACTAGTTCAAGGCACCTCTGTATGTCCAATCATTTAAGTGTTTTCTTCCCCACTGGTCCTGGAGGCTTGAGAATGCTAAAGACAAGCCTTACCATTAAAGACTGAGATGAAGTACCTCAGTCTTTTTGTGTTCTTTATCACCAGGTCCACTGCCCTGTTCAGCAACAGGATCACCTCTTGTTTGCTTCCTTTCTATGCTTGAGTTGTGTCAGGAGCTCTTTGTTGATCCATGCAGACTTCCCACCACCATGCTTGACCTCCTGCACATCAGGATGGACCATTCTTGAGCTCAGAGGAGGAGACTGTTGAAAATCTGTGTGTTCTGGATCCACATTTCTCTACTGAGCTGTTTCCCACAGCGTCCTTCCAAACAAGTCCTTGAACTGGCCCAGGCCTGCCCTCCCGATGTCCAGGGTTGTAAGCCCGCTTTCTTCCATGTTCCCTTCTGAGGATTCTGAGACCCACCATCTCATGGACACAGGAGCTGAGGTTGGCCCCAGCCGCCATATCCCCAACTATTTCTACCTTGTTCATAAGAGTGAGGTTCAGCAGTGTGTCTCCCCTTGTCGGCTCCTTGATCACCTGTGTCAGGAAGTTACCATCAGTGTACTCCAGAAACTTCCTGGTGCTCTGTATGGTTTTTAATTGTACAGTGCTGCAGTAATTAAATATATATATATATTTCTCTTTGGACCTAACTAACATGATTGTATCTGCTTAATAATTTGGTATCTAAGGCCTGAAAAATCAAACACTCTGAAAATGATCTTTAAGAATTTTTCAGCCCGGCTTTTCATGGTCCGTATTTATTACAAAGCACCTAAGACTGGTCTTTGAATATGAACATGTCTTCGGAGACATTATTTTCATGTGAAAACAAAATGGAAAAACAAAAATTTCTTCATCTTGTTAAGAAATTGATATGTATGATGCAAAGACAGAGACTTATTACTAAAGAGAAAAAGTGTGCTTAGACAGGTGAGAGGTGGTAAATGAAGATACTCTGGAGAAATATTTTGTATTACAGGAAAACCTTTATGAATATAGTAAAAGAGCGCATAAACAGCCTCCTTTTCATTTCAGGTGGTAAGGGGTAGTGAATTTTTTATAGAAAGGTGTCTTTCAGAAGTTATAGGACAGGATAAATTTGAGAAAGTCCCTTCTTCAGGATTTGAGATCATCAAAATAACCATATTGTGGGCTCTCAGTCTGCAGCCGTTCTTCAGGACGTGCCACCAAAGGCTTGAAGGTAAATAGAAAGTGCCTGCCAACGTGCAGTGCAAAGAGGCAGCTGAGTGCCCATGTAGCTCTGCTGTGAGCAGTGTTTGAAGCAGAAGCCCTGGCTAGGAGGGTAAGAGAAGAGGGGAGTGAGGCAGGGATGGGGCGATGGATACCTGGAGGCGTGCTGCAATCTGGATGGGCAGCTGGATCTCAGCCTCCTCAGCTCTGCCAATCTTCAGCTTGAAAAGCTCTGGGAAAGAGGTTTGTCGTGAAGTCAGTCAGTTAAATGCAATGATTATGTTTGTTCAAAAGCAAGTGAAAGTGGCACGTGTTCAGCAGAGATCTCTCGTCCCCCTTTTTGATCGTAGCAGAAGATTTGGGCGGATTTTCTCTTCAGAGGCAATCAGCGAGCGTGGAGAGTGAGGGATGCAGGATGCCCTGGATGACCTTCAGAAGAATTATTGTTTCTTTCACTCATGCTTTCTCCCCCCCATCTCTCTTGTACAAGGGGAGCTACAGAAGCTTTCTATTTAAAAACAGGTGCATAAGTGGAGCTGTCGACTGCAGGGATGTAATTGATTCAGGACAACAGTGCCCCTAATCAGACAGCTGCTTTTGTCATCTTGCCCTTTGTATGAGAGAGTAGGAAAATAACTATCACTATGTGTTTTTTGTGAGGAAATATTCAGCAAATATTTGTGTGTTTAGAATACTGCTTGAAATTATATATATGTTTAACACTTTCCCCTTCTTTTCTATTCAAAACTGTCAGGCTTTAAAGGATACAATTTAATTAACAGTGGCATTTTAATACAGTTACTGGCACTGGCTGTGCTGTATGCAAATAATTTATTTCAGGGAAATTGTATGGGGATTGAAAACGTTTTCTCTTTCCCAAGAAGTATTATAATTCCTAATTGGCTGAAGCTTTGCTGATTTAAAAATGCATTTAAAGAAACCAAGATGCAAGTCAAGGGTACAGGGGGATTAAAGATACTGTCACTCTTATGCAAATGTCTGTCACCCTGCACAAGGCTCACAAATTAAAATTGAAGTGCCGGTTTGTTGCAGCAGTCATGCTTTCAGAATAATCAGTGATGAATTCAACTGACATACCACAACCATTTCCTAAAACCAGAGCATCATTCTTGTATAACACGGCACATTTATATTGCTAGAGAAGATTTATATTGGTTTCATTCTACAGTCATATTTTTGGAAGTTGCTAGATATGAACCAAGTGCATTTGCTTCTCTGACGATGAGTTTTCCATGTGCAGCGCCATGCTTGTCATTACAGATTAGCGCATCGTTTAGAGGGAAACAGAATAGATAGAATAGATAAAATATTTTGCATATGCATAATCAACACAATTGCAAATAAAGGCAAAAGTCTTGGGAGGCAAAACACAGCTGTAATGCTAATGCTGAGTGAATAATTTACTTGATGAATTTAGCCTCTGTGTCTGCTCACCAAATGTCCTCAAACATATTGTAATTTCTGAAAATTTAGCCATTCTTCAGAATTGCTGAACTGTTTTGTTTTTGATTTTATTTTTTACTCTTTGGATCGCATGCAATTTGCGATTATAAAATACTTGATATTCAGCACGCAGGCTTGATTAGCTACCAGCCATTGATCGTGGAAGCATACCCCATTTCTATCTTCTGCTTGGAGTGATGCAATTCCTTTAGGAATACCGTCTGCAAGCAGTTGGTCCGTAGCAAAGTGTTAGAAATTTATTTGTAGCGTACTATGGCATGTCCTAGAATTAGTTGCTTTCTATATGTATGACAAAAAATGTAAATGTACATAGCCACAGTCAGAAGGAAGGGCAAAAGATAAAATGATGCCATGTTTTCTCTGTGATTATATATATTCCTTTCTCATCACCTTTTCTTTTTATCTACTTTGTTCTGGTTGGACTTCTTTCTTGCTGTTTTTCTATGGGAGGGAATGCTGACTTGCTTTTTTTGTCTAATGTTTAAAGTTTTATTTATATGCAAATTAATGACAATTATAAGCATTTTGAGATAGGACCTGTGAGTATTTCTGTTTCTGAAAAATGTTACAACCTCTTTCTGGTACAATATAAACAGCTTAGCAAGGAATAGGGGAACAGGTAAAAAGTGTTATTTCAAAACAGTTATTGTCCTAGAGTAATTAGGTGATTGCTTTCCGTTGTCTGGAAGAAAATATTTATTTTAGTGGTAACTAGATTTATTTCACTAATTTTGGGGAAATGTTGCAATAAGTCCTGTTAGGCAGTTCAGAAATGTCCTAATGTGTATATACAAGCCCATATATCTACAGTGATTTGGGAATATTCTCGGTAATGCTCTTCTAGTGAATAGTGGAAAGGTTACCTTATAAGTCATTACAGAAAGCATAAAGATATAAACCTTTTGAAGTCTTTTCATACAGAAATAAAATGCATTTTGAAAAACAGTAAATCAAGACTATAAATGTCCTTATGACTTGAAAAAAAAGTTAAATGGACTCATATAAAGTTCATGCAATTTAAAACTACTTAGATGTGTAAGCACCAAACAACAGGCTGCTTCTCCCAGTGGTGACTGTATTTTTGCATTTGCTTTCCAATAAATCCATTAGTCGGGCACCACTCTTCAACAGCCTCCTCACTGGGTTTTACAAAGCATTACATTCAGTTATTCAGCAAGTTATATATACCAGAAAAAATAGCGGCTGTATTTGTTCCTGGCTCTGTACTGGTGGAGTAGCTGCAATCAAGCTACCATACATAGGATGCTGTTAATAGTTCTGATTGCATAATCGTAACTCACATAATACAGGAAAATGAATATGATTGCCCAAAGCAAAACAGTGTTTGCAAGGAGCTCATAGCATGCCATTCTCTTTCATGATGCATTGATGACCAAGTACAAAACCTTCCTAACTCAATAGCTGTTATTCAGGAACATGATTTATTTTTAAGTGGGGAAGGAAGGTCAAATTCATTTAACAGCACTGCAATTTCCCCACCTGTGTTTTTACTATGTCTAGATGTTGACTATCAAATCGTGTTTCTCAAGGTTTTATTTGAGAAAATGATCCGGGTGCAGTTTTTACATGTTTACAACATGAACTGTGTTTTCAGGAATTATTGGAAGTAAATCGAGCGGATCTTTAGGCACCTGTCGGTTTTGTTCCCTGTTCCACATGCTGCCACCCCTGCCCACCAGCATTCATCCCCGCTGAGGCGCGCCGTGCTGCTGCTGGTCCGGTGGCTCCCTGGGGTCTGAGGGCTTTGCTCAGGGCTAAAGCTGTTCCTTTATAGATCCAAACTTTGCAATTTATTAAAGCAGCACACCTCAGTGAGTCGTATTGGCTATTACTATCCTTCCACATCATGAAGCAACAATTTAGAAACTGGAACTACCTTTTTTCTCTTCCCCTCTGAAAGTAATTATTAGCTACAAAGCTGTAATAAATCAGAGCACTTAAAGATGGCCCAAGGGAGCTTTTGTGTGTGTAAAACCTTGTTAGTCGGGCTTTGGTTCTGCAAAAACTCCAAATCAAGGAAAGTTCCTTGTCCCGTTTTATTTGAACTTTCAAAGCGATGAAGCCGGGAAGGTTTGGATCAAAGGTTCTTGTTGGGCCTTTCTTTAATTTTTTATACTGTTATTAATGCTAGCTCAGATATTGGATACAGTAAGTCAGTTCCCTTTGGTTCCTAGGCTGCAAAAGAGTTAAGCTGGGATGAAAAAAAAATACACATTTTATATCTTTTGTAGATCTTCCTATGTTTACCCAGACCATTTAATTGCTTATGTTACTCTGTATTTGAGCAAGGTTTGCCTTGAGCAGAGAGAGCTTGCAGTGCTTAGGGACATAGTTTAGTGGGTGACATTGGTGGCAGGGTGATGGTTGGACCAGATGATCTTGGAGGTCATTTCCAACCTTAATGTTTCTATGATGTGCTCCCAGCAGGGCTTGAGAGCTAATGCCAGGCTACGTCGGAGTGCTGCCACTGGTGGTGCTAAAAGGGTACGCACGCTGTAGGGAAGCTGCGGGCATTCAGGGTGCTCGCAGAGGTTGCTGCAAACAAGGGCAGCCCAAGTCCTTTTATTAGGGTGGCAGCTTTATCTTCTGTTCTGTAGATATATTTTGCATGTGAGCAATGTTACTGAAAGTGTCTTGAAGGACTGCTGGTAGAGGTTAGATAATACCTCATCAGATATGACATGCACCAAGAAATCTCTTGAACAAGAAGTTAGCTCCAACGTTGTCAAAAACTGTGCTGTTCCTGTGGTCTGGGCCAAGAAATACGGCAACTCTGCTGCTGCGAACACTGAAAACTTAAATGGTTTCTAAAACTATCCTAATTACCGAGCCTTTAGTTTTATCTCAGTAAAATGAATTTCTTTCCTTAATAGAGAAGTCATTGCTCTTTTACAGCGAATTAAGTAAGAGTTTCTAAAGCTGATATATATGCTCTTTTAACAAACTGAATGGTACCAAGTTAATGGCAGTTTTTGGTAGGGCAGACAAGGTTAAAAGCATTACTGGAGAGAGCAGAGACACATGCTGTCTAGAGAATATCTGTTGGCATATCTGAGAATGTTTGAGCAAAGGGAATTTAGTTATAAACCAGAAGCTGGAATTCACTGCTTATATTTGTCTTTCTTCCTGACAGTAAATCTTCCAACCAGTCAGTCTTTGTGAGGCAAAGAAATTATGGAGAAGAAAATATACATATATTGCTGATGCACCTATTTAAGTTATATTGGGAGTTTCCGAGGTATAAAGATGCACAACTGCAGAAGATGGACACAGCCCTGCAGTATGGTGCGGCTCAGATATCCTGGCTGTTGTGCATCTGCTCCACTGCAGCAAAGGTTGCTTTAGAGCCCATGTTGCTTTACAACAGTCTAGACCAGGGCCAGCTATCTAAAAGCACTAGACTCCCATTAAAATAGACTCTCTTAATTAAAAAAAGACATTGAAGTATGAAATGCAGTGGTAGAAGAACCATGAAAAGGGAAAATTAAAGGTCTACAAATAATTCTTCCGTTTCAAACACTAATTTAATGCCTGTGTCATCTCTGAGACAGTTAATGTCTAGTAGAGACATTACTACATCTAATGTACAGTTAATGAAGAATACGAAAAACAGTTGGACTACAACTCTGCTGTACAATTGCTTCTGTGAATAAAATCATGACCAGATGGTGTCAAAGTACTGTCAAAGCTGAATGATACTAAAACTCCACCTGACTTTGATGGGGAAATAGAGGAGTCGGGATTTCCCTTCCCATATTTACCTACTGGAAAGACTTCTGACATCATTGAAAAGGGATTGAAATTCTGCTTTAACTTCTGTTGAATTTTTGTGAATTCTGTGAATTTTTCACTGAAACACCTCCAATAAATAGGTTTATACATTTGTGAGCTCTTCTGATCTAAAATAAATTCAGTAGGCTAACAAGTGCATGCTGAAACATCTAAGTGGTTTAATTACAAAGAGCGCACGATAACTCCGAAACAAAGGCAAGATAGGGTCAAACTTTTCTCTTTAGTTCTCTGTGTTTATATTAGGAGAAATTAAGAAGAAAAAGAAACTTCTTCTCAACTGTAAATAATAAACTCATAAATTAACACAAATCCAACAAACAATCCCATGTACATTCCTAAGGCATGCTCCCAATGACACAATGACAGCTATCTTCTCTGCTTCTAATAGATTAAAATCTGTACAGGAATTAGGGCTGGGGGGCAAAAAATGAAGTGACACTGGACAAAAAGGTGAAGAACTAACCCAAGCTGTTACCTTTGCCTACCTGTTTGGTCTCACAGTCCCTGCTTAGCTGAGCACTGAGAAGCATGAGCTTATTTCTGATTCTCCACAAAACTTAAATATCTTTTTTTTTTTTTCTTTTCTTGTTAAAGCTTCGAGCTCTCTTGGAGATGTCACTCCCTCCTCCTAATAAAGATTTGCGAGTCATGCACGTTAACTCCAGGCTCAACAATCCTAATTTATAGATTTTGTAGCTGTGTGTGAAAATGATGTACAGCTCCCAGCTGGCAGGCTCTGCGGCTGCTTCCTGGAGCCCTCTGAGTCCCAGTTGGACTGCTCTCGTGCTGGGCTCCTTCCAGCTGCTTTAGTCACCCCTTGCT
Source organism: Anas acuta (assembly GCF_963932015.1). NCBI lineage: Eukaryota > Metazoa > Chordata > Aves > Anseriformes > Anatidae > Anas > Anas acuta. Next base: position 50,495,370 of record NC_088981.1, read on the forward strand.
AAACCTGCTAACGAGGAGCTGTTGCCCATTTTTGTGTGGAGAGCCTAGTGGCAGCAGCAACAGCTGGCAAGTTTTAAGCTTATTTACTCCTTTTTGGCAACCCCTTCCCTGACTCAAAGGGACATCCGAGAGGTTGTAGTGGCAGCCCTTCTGCTCCCCTTGCCTGCTGCGTTGGCCCTGTAAGCACATGAATTTTCTGTTCGTGTTGCTGCAATGTCCTTCAGTTTCAATCCAAAACCAGCAGGAGGGTCTTTGAAAGCAATGATTAGTTTGCATTTCTCCATAATGTCATCTTCTTGGAAATCGTATTCATCAGTGAACCTCTGTGACAAAGTGGAGAACATCTGGCCCCGGGAAGGCAAATACTAGGTGAATCTCTAGTGTTTGACCATTGTAGGCCATGAAAAATGACTTTCCATCTTAAGAAGATGATATTTACTTGGCATTGCCTTATATCCATAAGTCTTTATTCCTTTTACTCTTGCCAAAATAGTTTTTTATTCTAAGAAGAAATGTCAAAGTTGAGAACTTCAAGACTTTTTCTCTGAAATTGTTGCTGTTATATGGAAGATGCATGAAAGTTATAATGATGGGAAGAAGTGTAAAAGCCTTAAAATAGACTTTTTTTTGGAACTGGAATGATGCTTTGAAACGAGTAGGGTTACTGCAGTATAAATCACTGTTTGGCCCACACTCTGAGTACTTCTGCAGCTTTTGGTAATTCCATGTAAGGTCCCTGTAATTTTCTCAGTGTGTGCAGTCAGTGTTGCCATTTCCTTAAGTTTAGCCCTGTTCACACGTGTTACCTGTGTTTTCTAAATGTACTTGTAGGGCTGAGTGGTGGCAGGCTTTTCTTCACCTGTGAAGAAACACAGAAACGGGAAAAAAGAGTCTCATAATTCCTTAAACCATACTGTCACCAAACCCTAGCTAGTTTCCAGACAAAGCAAATATTCATTTATGTTTTCATACCACAAAATCCATCATTTCAAACCTGCTGGATCAGTGACAGCAAACTCTGATCTCTGCACTTTACTTGTTCAGACCCTCAGGCCATACAGGAATGACAACTTTTCTCATCCAGAAATGAAATACCTCTGTTATTTTGTAGAAGTATTTCAAGTTTTGCAGATATTGATGATCAAAAGTTCATATTTTGAATTTCAGTTTAGGTATTGTATGTAAAACTTAATGCTTTCCCTTCACTCAGCCTCCACTGGCTATTTAGAGTTGGTTGATGACAAGCTGCAACTATACTAGTGAGTGTATTTTCCATATGTTTATGTGGGATTAGATGGGATCTAATCGGATGGGTTGAGATCAAATGTGTTCTTTGATACATCTGGGGAGTCCAGTTTTGGAAGCTGAAATCTTGGGGCAGACTTAGGACTGCTTGAAAGCCGCCGACTTGGGAGGTGCCAAAATCCAGGTCATGGTCTGGGGACTCTGGCTTCCCAAACAGCAGGACCAAGTGGAAGTGTTGGGAGGTCACCTGGCTGAGACCTTGTACTAAGAGTGTGGCACAGCTTCACATGTGCTGCCGCAGTTGAGTTTGCTTTGGCCCAGTGCCAGACTGGAATAAAAGAAGTCAGGGGTGTCTTGCATCAAACGTGGCGTTAAAACACTGTGTGCACACTCCTTTTTGTGCTGTGTGGTTTCTCTTTCTTTTCAGTCAGTTTGTTTAGTTTCCTATATTGGCTTCCTGAAATTATCCAAGCAGAACCAAAAAAGCTTTGGTAGGTAATAAAATTAAGCCTTTCATAATGACAATAGTGAAAATAAAATGATGTTTATTTCTCAAATGATGTGATGCTGCATTTTGGGGGGAGAGTATTTCTTGATTTATCTTTTATCTATTCTTTTATTTCTTAATATCAGTATTCTGAGAGATATAGAAGATTTATTGTAGAAGTCAGAGCATGGGAAATGTGGATATTCTGAACCAAAATCTTAGGAACCAGAAAGTCCCGAGTTGCAGGTTGTTCCTGGTGGGGGTGAAGGCACAGTACGCACTCGCAGACTTTGCAAAGATGCAGAGACATCTGGGGTAAGGCAGTCAGAATTAGCTGTCTGTGTGCTTGTCTGCAGGGAAAATTTGCCAGTGTAATTAAATTGCTCTACTTACACAGGTACAGCTCCTCGTACGGTCACTCTGCTTTCCGGAGGAGTGCCCGGGCAGGGGGTTTGTGCCAGTGTAACCACGGAAATGTGCTGCCATACAAGCACGGTGAGGCCATTTGCCAGCTGCTGCATGCCGGGGGGCTGCCATCTGAGATGCTCAGGACAGCGCTGCTCAGAGTGAAAGAAATGCCAAGCTGCACCAGGGCCATAGGCAGGACACGTGTTCCCATCACTGCCCTGAAAATACATGTCTGAAGTCATAAATCCAATCATTTCCCTAAGTATAAGCTCCAGCTGCCTGTGAAAACCTATCGCAGCTTTCTCTTGCATGTCAATTCGACAAAAAGCTGAGTTTAACTGTTAATGCTCAATCAGTCTTCTGATGCTTGATCCTTAACACAGTTTCTCACCAGCCCCCTATTTCCCCATCCTGGCTGTGGCTGCAGCTGGATTCCTGTCTGAGGAAAAGGTGGGAGACAGCATTGGGTGAGGGGCTGGGAGTGTGAGTGACCTGCCTTCAGGTCCTTGCTTCACTGCAGACATTCTGCGTGGCCTTGGGTATGACAGCCCCTCTGCAGCTGCCTTTGTGCCTTGTGACATCGAGGAGCAGCACATCTGAGAGGCAGGGAAGAGGAGCGAGGTGTGATAACAGCGTCGGAGGAGATGAGCTGCAGAGGTGGTGCTGGAGGAGAGGTCGGGTCAGCATCTCGGCTGCCTTGCAGCTCCCAGGAGATGGGGACTGGAAAGCTGTTCCCATCAGACTGCCCTCCTGCAGCAAATCCACCTTGCCCTCCCTCCTCTTCCCTTACTGAGCCACCTTCCAGAGCCTTTACTGCCCCAAGCAGGTGTCCTTGCATCCTAATGCACTAAAAAGCATCTTTCTGAAGAGGCGTAAATCCTATTGAAAACCCTTGTGACTTGTGATTATTACAACCTGAACAAATAATTGGTTTTAAAGCAGGAAGGCTCCTGATGCTTCTCAGGTCATTTGTATTGTCTTGTGAAAACGAGGCTGCAGAAAGGCAAACCTCATTCAGACAAAGGCATTCTACAAAAATTGACTTTTGAGTGGACAAGGTAGCACAGTTGTTCATTATGGGACAGGCTCCGCTGTTACTCTCAATGTTTGCTAACAACAGGTTCAGAAAAAAATGGCAGCTCCAGATGTTAATGCCGGATAATGAAAAGAGGGCAAAAAGAAAAAAGCAAGCCAGACAAACTGAGCTAAATCTAGTTTACTCTTTTTTTTCTTCATCATCCAAGTTCAGCTTCCCATGCTTGGCCCCATCTGAACCAGAGTTACTGATTTGGTTAGTGGCTTTTGAATGGTGTTCCTGAACTGCTGAATATTTTGTTTGTTCCCCAGCTTGCATAATTTGCTCTTACTTGTCTTACACCAGTCTCTGTCTGGGGGAAAGCACATATCTTATGTGGGAACTCTATTATACGGTTGTTAAAAGCAGCTGTTTGAATCTTACTATTCAATCTTTTCTTTAATTCATTTCAAATGGGACAATTCAGATTGTGAGTTTAGCTCAAGGATATACAATGAGGGTAATCAAATGTCTTTATATAGCCTCAAATCTGTGTCATAAAGAACTGCAAAAAAGGCATCCAAATGCAACGCTGAAAGTTAGATGGCAATTGATTTCTACTGTGTAATCTCACAGTCGTTTCGCTGGCCTCAAACAGGCTCAGAAGCCTCTGCAGTGTTTTGTACACCCTGGAAATAGGGAGAGAGCCTCACAAACGTCAGTGCACGCTGATGTTAAACGTACCTTCTGTGTTTCAGGATTGGTGTTTACTCGTGGAGCTGCAGGCATACAAATTACCTGGCGTAAAAATGACAGGATCGGCTAATACCTTATCTGTGGTCACACCACCTGGTCAGCATTAGCAGATTGGAGAGGCAAGCCGCAGCTTTTGGACACGGGATGGATGGGGCTGGCTGTCCGGTCTGGTCCTGGGCCAGAAGATGGGACAGGGCAAGGAGAGATGCACTCAGTGGGCTGGAGCTGCCAGCTCCGTTCCCTTCCCTTTGCAGCCTGGGCTCAGCGAGCAGCTCCGCAGGCATTGCTCAGCTGAAATTCACCCTCGTGGGTTTCCTCTGGTTAAGTAGCACTTTTATTCCTGCTCCCCGGAGAACTTTTCAAGCAGAAATAGCTCGTTCTTCTTGTTTCTTTCAACATGCAAAGCAGACCAGTGCTGTGGCCTTTCAGATACCTGAGCAGGTCTTTGTTGGTGGTTTTTTTTCGTATTTTGTTTTGTGAGAAAGCAACGCGGGGTGGCAAATTCAGCCTGGGCTTTCAATCCAATAGGCTCTACTCGAGTGTGTGCAAAACCTGAGGTGCTTTTGCTCTTGTAGCTATTCAGGGGGAAAGTGCACGGTGTATTTAGTGCTTTGTCTATGTGCAATTTCACCGGCAGCGTAATCGTCTTTGCAAGTTTTGCAGCGATTTTTCTCCCAAGGCATCCTTCGGGGAAGGGATCGCTCAGCGGGGGCTGCCGCGGGGGCTGCGCGTCGGCAGGCGGGGCTGCCACCTAGCGGGTCCTTTTAAAATGAAAGGAACGGGAAAAACCCTACTGAATGTCCCCCACGAGCTGAGCTTGGGGCTGGCATCGGGGTTTTAGCGACGGATGGTCCCGGAGGGGAAGCCCGCGGTGCGTGGGGCGCCGCCTGCACAGCATCGCCCCGGGCAGCCTGGCCGCGGGTGGGTCCCGCACGGCTCCCGGGCGCTGTGGGGCCGTGGGATGCTCTGTGGGGTGAGAGCAGGGGTGCTGGGGGCTCCCAGGGCATCAGGGATGCCCCACGGTGACTCGGAGGAAATGGCAGTGTCATGTGCTTTGGTGTTTCAGGAGTAAACCTCTGAGTGGGTGTACCCTGTGTCTGCTGGAGAGGTCCATGCTGAAAAACTCCCTCTTCCTCCCCTCCAAAAACCCCAAAAGAAGACAAATGTAGGACAAGCTCACTTCAGCAGACCAAAGAAGAAGGGAGAGAGTATGCTTTGCTTGCGTACAAGATCACAACTTACATGTGATGTAGAGGAAGGAGCTGAGACTCTGTCCTGGCCTGGTAATCTTAACTGTACTTGCAATTTCTCCCCAAAATGAAATCCTTCTGATAAAGGTGACAATGTGCTTTAAATAATTTAGCCTTTCAAACTGTTCCATCCAGTTACCTGCTATCTATTCATTGAAATGAGATGATGCCTTTGGCTTTTTCTGAGGTCTAGGCTTGAAAATACAGATTTATTTGCCATTTGCAGCCACCTCATATCAAAAATTGCTAGCATAAGGTTGCTTGGGCTGTACTCTGGTATTACCCATTGCAACACCAGTAGTCTGCTTATAGCACAGAAAAGTTGATGCATTGTGTGTGAGCTCCCCTGCTGTGCCACACCACCTCACTGAAATCAATGGAACTGAGCACATTGGAAGGGAGAGGAAATTTGTGGTTGTTTATGACATTCTTGACATTGTGCTTTACAATAGTGACCTGTGGATATAAACAAAATGCTAGAGGATTCCCTTGATGCTTGATCCCATCCCCATGACCTTGAGCATTTAAAACATGATATTCTTCATGAAATCTGAGCTTCTCCTAAACAATGTGATTCCAGGAGCTGAAACTTGAAAAATAAAGCTACCAAATATCCTCAGTTATGAAAATTATGTTACTGAATTGGCCATATTGTTCTGGGGGGGGGGGAAGGAGGTTGGTCATTTTTTGTTTTCAAAGCATCAGTGGATAGCATGTATTGATGAATGAGGAATGAGACAAACCTGTCCGTCCATACTGATAAATACTGCCCTATCAAAGCCCGATGCCTGGGGGAGGGATGGGGATCAACCACTGCTTTTGCTAAGAATCAGACCTGATGGTTCAGAAGCATGATGGCTTTGAGCCTTGGACATTTTCTTCCCATCAACTATGAAACCTTGACTTAGCCTTCACACCGTATTGTCAAGTACTTTGATATGTATCTTGCAGGTTATTTATAAAGTTTATATAATTCTGGCTCATTTTTGACAGGTAATCATATCAGTCTGTGCTGCTACCTGGCTTGCGTTGGTTTTCTCATGCTGCTGGATTGCTACGTTAAGTTGCACGTTGGGATTGTGCCATAGCTGCACAAGGAACTGAAGCTTAAAAATTTCTGTTTCAAGGTCTAAAGGGGAGAGGGGAAGAGCAATAAAACCTGATGTTTATGTGGGAACTTTAGAAAAGAACAAATCAACCTCCTTTTTGTTTCCAGTCAAGATCTCTGGTTGACAGAAAATTACTTTGGCTTCCAGGATTCAGGATAACAATTCTAATAAGTGGTTGCAGCCTCCTATTAATGGGTAAGCAAGATGTGTAGGAAGCCTACAACAGGAATGATGCAATTTACAGATCCACTGGAAAGGTCAGCAGAAGATGACTTTTTCCTTTTTCCTTCTGTCTTTTTTGACTGAACAAAGATCTTCACTGGTTGTGTATCCTCACTTTTAGCACAGGCAACTTCTCTATAAGGTATATGTGCTGTATCAGGAATTCATGTAAGCACAGACCCACCTTTCACATACATTTTGCCAGTTACGGAGACTGCTGGCATCACTCCTCCAGAGGCAGCAGCACCTACATAATGGGGTTTTCTTCCCCTACCAGGGACAGTGCTCTGTGTATATTGTCTGTGATGTAAAGCATAGTCAACAACCAAAGTATACAAAACCTAGGTCAGATGAAAATTAGGCAGCTGGAGGTAATCAGGTGCTTCCAAGAGGAGTTTTTGTTTGTTTGGTTTGGTTTTCAAGTAAGGTTAAAATTGCTGTTCTCATTCTGGCCAAACTTGTAAGATCTGCTAAGGAAGAAATACTGATCCACTTCCTTGGGAAGGAGCTAAAATGCATTTTTTAGAACAGTGAAGATTTTACTGTGCATTCTGTAATTCCACACAAATGTTAGTGTCCACAGTGTGCGTGTACACAGATAAACATCTTGAGTTAGACTGGCTGCAGATGGAGAGAAACACCATCTGCTGCTACCCTTAACTCCTAGCCCCAAAGTCCACTGATCTACTGGAGTGCTTTTGGTGCCTTCTGCTTGAAATAGTTCTTAATGTTTTTCACACCTCCCAGAGGAGTTGATTTTGGTGTCCCAGCTTCACCTTGGCAGTGAAAGAACACCTGTTACTGCAAATTTTCATTCCTTCCAAGGTTTTCTGCTACAGGATCTATACAGACAAAAAGAGCAATTGGAACTCTTCCTGCAGCACACCAATTTCAAGAAGTAGCATTGTTCCTGCAAGGAGGAGGAATAAGAAACAATCACAAACATAAATAGTTGCAAAATTAAAAGAAGCATTTCCCTGCTTCCTGCTGCCATATCAATTTTGAACAAGTATCCAGGAACGTGAAAAAGTTTTGGCACTCACAGGTACTGAAGACCTGTGTGAGGGTTCCCAGAGGGTGAAGACTCTGACCTCTGCTTTGAATTCCCAAAGTTGCTGTGACCTTTACCATCCTCACTTAGTATCCCTGCCCATCTAAAAACTCCATGCTCTTACTCTGTTATCAATAAACAAAAAGAGGACTGAAGGAAATGCAGTAAAGGTGTAATGAACATTTTCCAAGCCAAATTTTGACCAGATCCTTAAAAGTCTTGGTAGCATAAAAATCAAGGATGATTGATGATGATTAAGTTTCTCTTAGCACACCTGTGTCCAGATTTACTAATCTCGATATTGTTTGCATTTGGAATGACTGTCTGAGATGAACAGGGACCTTGCTGCCTCATTTCCTCTTTATTTATCAATTCCTTTCTATTGTATTCTCATGTACTGCTTTGTAATAAACAGGAAAAAGAATTCCTCTCACACCTGAGACTTTGTCGTTCAAAATGTTACCACTTCATTTAATAATTCACAGTAATAAAACTGACTCCAGTATTAGGGAGTTTATTTAGAATTCAGAACTGTAGGTTTTCATGAAGAAAATTCACCCAGAGTATTTTGGCTTGCCAAAAGGAGATCATTTGCACAGATAGCAGTGGGGAATTGTAGCAGGGTTGTGTTTGATCACTTTACCTTTGTCACAACTGATCCAAACCGACTGTTTTCAGTGATATTTTACAGTGGTGGACATACGATTTTACAGTGGTGAGCATACGATAATTTTTAATATCCAAGGGCTAGAACCGCCATGGCTGCTTATGCCTCTGCTACACTTCTAGCTCCTTTCTCATATTTTAACTTGATGAGTCTGATCCAAATTCCATTGGCATTAATGAAGAACATTCATTGACTTCAATAATCTTTGAATTGCATCTAGCATCAACCACATTAGCATAATCAAGTGAGAGGCAATTGTTATGGATGCATTATTTAGCACTGATTGGGGAGGTACCGTGAGCTCCAGTGTCAGCTGGTGTTAGATGTTATGTTATAAGGGCTTGATTATTAAATTACTATCACAGGTCATGAATCTTTCAGCTGTGCTTTCATGTCTTATGGTGCAGTATTCTGTATTTATGTTATAGGTCCCTAAAGAATACGTTGGACAGGGTCAGCTTTTTTATATAATTTCGGAATCTGTAACCTGCTCTGTAAAGTAGCATTTCACACAAGTCCAAGTGAAGCGGGTGTCAGAATGTGCCTCATGTTCTTGTCTGCATCACATAGTGAGATACATCCTGCAATGCTGCAGATAAGGCGCTGACCTGACCGCACTCATCCATGCATGAAGTGGGAGAGGGAGCAGGCCAACTTTCTGATGGTGTTAATTTGAGTCTGGCTCCTGGCACGCAGCGCTCTTGAACTGCTGAAGCCCATGAAGACAAAGAAGATCAAACTGCCGCTCCACATCCTGGAATAACTTTGTTAAGCCCTGAATCAGGAGGTGTTATCGGCTGTCATAAAACAGGCAGTAGCAAGAAGGAAGCATACTGCTGGCAGGCCTCACACCTATGCAAAGCCCTCATTCTGCTGTTTTTAATGCCAGTGTTACTAAACCAGTGTTTGGAGCCACTGGAGGCCCAGGAAGTGAGCATGGTTGGGAAGGATTTGCTATGTGCAATAGCACTTGTATTTTTTTAATCAGTATTCATCTTGACTGAAGCTAGAAATACTTGACACACTAGTTGTAAACAGTTTAAAAACCATACTTGATCATAACTGGAGTGAGCAATGTCAGAGGCGGCAGTGGTGTGGGAACAGGAGACAAGGTATTTTCAACAGTGGTGCTCTCAAGTTTGTTAACGTTGCTGAAGCAATTAAAAATAGTTTTGTCAGTGATCAGGGTTTTTCCAAAGAGCTGCAGGGGGCATAGGTCTCTGCTGTAAGCTAGCTGCTTGCCTTCCAGGAGCACATAATTTCATTCATTAGGTTTGCTATTAGCAAAGTACAAAATGATTAACTGTCATATTAGCCAATGCATAGACTTGTGTCAGCAGTTAGGAGAATTTTACTTAGATCCTAACCTCCAGGCTGATGGACTCCTGTGCCAGCTCAGGACTTCATCAGTCAATAAAAGTTGATCTGCAACCTTATTTCACATTGCAAAAGCCACACCTCACCCAGTAAAACAGAAGGGAAATCTTTCTCTGTCTTGTAAGATTGAAATAAAGATGCTGAAGAAGTAAGTGCTTTAAATTCTGGGGCAGAGAAACACGTGCGTGTTGTATTTGGCGTGGCGGTGTCACGGTGGCTGTCCTGGTCACCCAAGGTAGGAGAATAGATGGCACGTGGGTATTTAACAGTAGCGCTGAGGTCTGCTTAAAAACAGGCCCTTGAAATCACAAGATGCTTGCAGTCTTTATAGGAACCAAACCAAATCTGTCTCACAAATCAAAGAAGATGTGTTGTTGGGCTAAGGATTAATATTTGTAAGAAATTATTTACAGGTGCATGATTTTAACATGTAGCTATTTACATAGGTATCGAAATTAAAATGTAAAGTGGGGGGCCTTCCACCTGGTACAGACAAAAGCTCGGAGCTAGATGATGGACATGCGAAAACATTCAGACCTTGTTTTCTGAGGGGATCAATATAAAAGAACTTCAGGATGGGTACATAAAGGTGATTTACTTTTCACCTTTTTCTGGCTTACTGCAGAAAAAAATGTAATTGAACTTCAACTGGTCTCTGAATTATTTGGCCTTCTGTTAAGGCAGCAGAGAGATCTTTGATAGATGTTTATTATGATCCTGATGGAAGATTTTATGCTGTGCATCATGAGAATCAAGGGAGAGAAAAAAAAAAAAAATAGACTTTTAAAGATGGTTTCTACTGCGTGCCATTTCACCTCTGTGGTTTTTCTTGCTGTCTCTATCCCAAGTTCCCACTTATAGCATCCAGTAATCCACAAGCTGCCATCACTCACCCCTGGCTCTTCTTTTTCACCCTCCCCTCCAAGTTATTAATCCAAAACCAAGAACTCAGCCGCTTTCCCATTTTCACTAGCTTTTCTCCACAGGTTTTCTAACTATTGAAATTTTTCTCTAGCCTTTGAAAGAACTGGTGTAAGACCAGGTAATTTTCAGTCAAAATGAAATTTCGTGACACATTCAAATGGCTCGCAAGGTAAGAACGACTAAGAGAAATGAAGTAATGTTATTGGGGTAAAGTAATTGGGGTCTACAAAAATTCCTGAGCTTGCAGCGGAGCCCAGCTCAGGACATATTTCCACCCGCTGGCCTCAACGTACGGTGTCCAAAACAACAGAGAGGGCAGTGGAGACATCCTGGTTGTGACTAGAAAGCCCAGAGGGTTCAGGATCCTTTTTAATGGGACAAAGAGGTCTGTGTTTCACCCAATGCCAGGAGGACTGTATTCGTTTGCCAACTTGCAGGGTTCACGGAGCCGAGCAGGAAAAACATACACGCTGATAAGGAACAGTCTGCTGGCTTTTGTGAATCAAAGAGCCTGAAAAGCCCTAAGAATAGATTTATTGCTGAACAACATCCTCTCTAGCTATTTACTTCTGGACAGATACAGGATGGTGGGCATCCTGTTTTAGGCCACTTTGTTTGCGCAAGCAGAACAAGTAACCGCGACCAAGCGCCGACCAACAAGATCCCACGTTGGGGCTGTCAGGCAATCCGCCACGGGACCACCGCTTTTATTTTCCACCCTTGCTGCAGAAAAACCGACCGGCGCCTCACGGGGCCGTTCGCAGCCCTGCGCTACCCTCCCTGAGGCAGCCGTGGCGGCCCTGCCCTCCTCGGCCCCCCCGCTCCCCTCGGCCCGGCCGCACGGGGGCGCTGCGCCGCCGGCCCGGCCCCGGCTCTGGCCCCGGCTGTGGCGGCGGCCGCGGGGGCTCCGCTCCCCGGCTGGGGCCGGGCCCGGTGGCTCCGTGCTGGCGGCCCCATGGGGCCAGCGGCCCTCCGCCGCCTCCTGGCGGCTCCACTCCCGGCCGCCTGCCGGTTTTTAGCCAGGGATTGGGTTTTGAACCTCCACGAGGTTCACCTGTGAAGGCAGGTTCGCCAGAAGGCGTGGGGATAGGCAGGTGAAGCAAACGGCAGGTGTTAGGCTGCGGTCTCCTAATTAGCAGACAGTCATTAGGGGGTTCCAGCCCCCCCCCGTTTTAATTTACTGCAGAGTTGTTCCCAAGCTCTTCAGTCTCTCGCCTCAGGGCACAAACGGGATCTGCATTTATATGGAAAAGAAATCGCAGCATTTAGGTGGTCCCTGGGTCTTGTTATCCCCGTTTCTCAAAAATGCACTGTAATTTCTTCTGTGCTTTTGTTGGAGTTTTTTAAAAATCATTACATTAAAATGTTAAGTAATTTTTTGTAGCTTCTTCCTATCCCAGTCCTTTCCGTGCGTTAATCCAGTAATGCACCGTGGCAGTGTGGATATTTTTAGCACGCAGCTTAGGATGAACGTGATGATACTTATACACACAGCAAGCAGGAACCCACACTTGTGCTCCATACGAAACTTCATACACCTTAGGGACTTTGACTTCAGAGACACATAAATGCGAGCCTCTGGCTTGGAGCTATCTTTCTTTTGGCTGCACATAGCACCCAGTAAAAGTTCATATCTGGCACGTCATTTTTGAGGTGTGGCGGAGTTATAGATGGTAATAGGAGTTGAAGTTTCACAAATGAGTATGTCAGAGACATGTATGATCTCTCGAGTTCCTTCACTGTACATTGTGCAAGCATTCAGTTAGCTGAGGCATACTTAGCCCTTGAATCATAAGGAAAATGCCACTACCCAGCTTGCTTGCAAACTCGTTTGCTTAGAAGCCTCATTGCATCAGCAAAAACAACAGTGTGTCTGTAGAGTGCTGTGTGGAGCACGATGTTTTCTTTTCTTCGTTCAGTCATTTAAATGGTTGGAGCGATACTTTTGATGAGGAAGCAGTAATTTCATTGTAATGGACCGTTTTTCACGTGAAACCGAGTTTTGGAATAAAGTGATGGTGAGTAAACCATGTGAGCGGGGCTGGGGGGACTATTTTTGTTCTGACTTTAATTCAGCAGTTTCTGAAAACTAAGATGGAAGTGATTTTCCTATTCTGACTGCGGGGTTGTATGTTTCTCATTAAACAGGAAACATATCGATTAAAGCAGGGGGGAGACAGCAACAGGCATGCTCACTGTCGTGTTCCATGAGAAAGCGGAATGTGAATGCTGTGCTAACAGCGAGATGCAAGTCTGATCCTCAGTTAGTTGTTACAACTTCTTCCGAAAAGGGAGACATGTCAGCTGATTGAATTGATGTATTTTGTCCAAGCAGCTGCTTTTAACACAATAGAAACCTAGCTTTTCAAAATCATTTGTGGAATTGTTACCTATGAGTTTAAAGAGGTATGGTTTTTCTTTAGAGAAAAAGGAAAAAATAAATACTAATTTCATTTCCAATGGGGGATTTTTTTTAAATGGCTAACTATGATGAGTGTCTTTCTCGAAAATATATATTCTCTGTATTAACTGTTTTCTTCACATTCTTTATATAGCCTTTTTTTTTTTTCCTCTTTTTTGCCATCAGAATTCAAATCGTATTTTGGTCATTGAACTATCAGTTTCAGCCAAAGAGGGTTGCATGTTTCTTTTTTTTTTTTTTTTTTTTTTTTTTTAATACAAGTTCATAGTCTTTACCCATAAGACTAAAAAGGCCAGACAAAATAATAGGTGCCTAAGTATAGGGAGGTGCCTAAGTATAGCTGCAGGTTAGAACAAGTAAACTTTATTGTGCCTTCTCTTGTTGCTGATGGTAATCAGGACATTCATATTAGCCTGATGAAAAGGAAAAATCAACTGGAGATTTTCTGAAGTAACTTAGGGATCACATTTTTCTGAGGGAGAAAGACAGAATGATCTACTTGGTAGAGCATATGATCAGTGTGTCTGGCTTACATGTATGTCCTCAGGCTCTGCCACAGGCACGCTTACATGAGCTCGAGGGAGTCAGTGTACCACCAATTTGACTACACTTGCTTACAAAGTGAATTGTGCCTTACTCGTGTACTGAGGTACACCCCAAAATGTTTGTTTCCCTGTTTTTAAAATATCAGTAACTTCTGTCTGCTCCACAGGGCAGCTGTGATTCTTGCTTTGGCGGCATATTTAGTCTCTGCTGACACTGTTCCAGCCATTGCTAGCTCTTTCTTCCATACTCAGCATTGCTGTTGGGAGAGAGTAATTAATATAAAATGTGTTCCAGTCTGAGAAGTCATATTTGTATTTCCTTCTTTTTAAAAAAAAGCCCCCAAAGTAAGTCTTTGGCTGTCCAACTGCTGAAGATACGGGCGCACACAACCAAGTTGCATTTTAGAAATGTATGAGCTATGCTAATCTTTGCCCATATAATTTATTTCACAGTTACAAGCTATGAACTTCTTCATTTTGCTGTCTTGTATAAATGATTTGTACAGAAGTCATTAGCTTGTGACTGCAGGTGTGCAAGTGGAAGTGATTACCCCGTTGAACCTTTAGGCCATGATCTGGTCATAAACCAAGGGTTTTGCTACCTCTGTGGCTGCCTGAACACGCACGCTGAGCATGTTGCCATGCAGGGAAGCTACCTTTACAGTTGGGTTATTTCAGGTGAGCTTGTGTCCGTGGCAGCTTTGGAAGTGTTTCTCCTTAATACTTTGATAACTGGTTGAAATATTTCTTAAACATAGAAGTGAGAGAGCAGCTCAGTTTGCTCTTTTTCTGGAGTGTCTGGTTTTCCTCTGCCTCTCTCCCAGAACAGTAGCATTTCATCCTCACTCGCCTATAGTCTCCTCACATCAGTATCAGTCCTCCGTACTGGATTATAGGGCCGAGCTATGTCACATGGCAGAGGTAAAAAGAAACAAGCTCTATGAGGGATGCTAATGCTTCAGTAACAGTGCTGGAGCCATTCTCCTGATCACAGGCATTTTGCTTACCTCAATTCCAGTTCTGCGCTTTGATAAAGAAATTCAGAATAACCAGCATGTCAGGGTAAAACGTGTAACAGTGGTGGGAAGGTGTTTAGTGCTATGCTCTGACCTTGAAAACTGGGATGTGGGATGGGATGATTAAAGCGTCATGGCTAGTTCATGTAGGACAACCAAATCCAATGGAAATATATTTTTCCAGTTCCTGTAAGATGCCGATTTTCATCCATCTCATAGGCTCAGGAGTGCCCTTGCCATCACTGCCATCAGCTGAAGCACTTCATTTGCCACGCAGCCAGTCACCAACTGTATCTCCTGGTGAAGGGCAGGGGTCTCAATATAAATCCAGAATTATTGTGGCTTGCCAATTAGTGGTGTTTGAAACAGGCTGTGAGAAGGAAAGCTCCAAGTAATGGTTGTCAGGTCACAGGCTCAGCGGGTTTTGTTCTGTCTGGCTAACCATCGGGACAGGATGTGAGGGAGTTTGCTGCTGGCAAGCCCAGTGTCACTCTACTAAGATTTTGGGGACATGGTTCAAAAACCTGGCTCTGCAAAACTGTAAGTTAACCGGAGGTGTTACCACTTTCACCATACAATGGAAAGGGATCACTCTTTCATTTAATTAAAAGCACTAAAGCAAAGTTATTCTAAAAAGTGCTTGAGATGACATAAAAGCACTTGTAGGTTTTAAGCATGAATTTAAAAACCACAGAAGAAATCATGGTTTAAAGAGAAAGTAACCTTTCTTTTGAACTCAGGTCTTCCACAGCATCAGATATGGTTGGACTGCATCTTCTCCTTGTGACACGTTTTGGAAATGCTGATCATAGTCAGCTTCTCTTGCCAAGATGAGGTTCCCAATGTTTTTGAGAGGCCTGCTCTTGTCTACTTGCAGTCTGCCAAACATCCAAAATGCTTTGCCCAGGGACTGCTGATCCATTTGCATGTTATGTTGTGGTCCTGCTGCTTTTATTGTAGTTAGGTAGCAGACCGCAGAACATTCTGAAATACATCCTATATGCAACTATTATGGAAAAATATCTTTTTTTTTTTTCCCCTTCCTCCTAATTCTCACTCCCGTTTAGCCACCTCAATTTATATTTTGCATTTATTTTTCATCCTGTCTGTGGAACTAACCAAAAGCATTGCACCTGCTGCACACCCACATTTGTTTTCTGTTAAATCATCCAAATTCCGAAAATCCCAACCCAATATTTGCAGGTAATCTGCTCATCTGGAAGACAATAACTTTCTAGGATCAGGTTGAAGGCTATGTGCTTCCCCAGAGAAAAGACACGTATAGTGATGTGTTTATGCTTTGTAATAATAATATTTGTCCATGTGAGAAAGTGTGAAGTTTTTTTCTTCTGCCACACCATATGGCTTATGACTATTTACAATCCAAACAATAACAGCTGCTGCTGTGTAAGAGAAGTCATTTTTCTGAGCTGGAGATGCGCTGAGTAGTGAATGACAAAGTGTATGTCCACAGATGTATTCCAAATATCCGAATTTACCACTCAACATCCTGTCTGTTATTCTCTTCTTGGAAACTGGTGGAGCTTTTTTTTTCTATGCTTAGCTAATGGGGAGAGCTTTGACAGCTCGGTTTGGGAGTTTTTTCATGTTTTGTATTTTACTTTTATATGCTTATGGAGAATCTGTGTCAGGCGACTGCTTTCCAAAGAGGAGAAGGGAAGGACATTCTGGTCGGGAGCTCAGCAAAATGAAAGTGAATCATGCTCTTAATCCCTTTCACAGAAAAGTAGTTGACTCTTACAGTCAATAGCTGAGAAGTTTCTAGTTGGGAAAATAAACCAGGTAGTCTTTAGACCTTTAAAACATGGGTCACTTACTGCCCTTTGCTGCTGGCATGCTTGGTCTGGATTTCAGCAGTACACAGATACATACATACCCTGTGCATTTCTCAGCTATCAGCCATTTCGGGTTCCTATCAGTTGTCTGTTCAAGGCTCTTTTTTTTTTGTGGTTGTCCATTGGGCATGCTGATGAATTCCTGAGTTTTTGTATCAGGCCTTGTAATAGGTGACTTACCATTGTCAGTCGGTCCTGTCACCAACAAGAGGACAATTGCAAGATACCAGACAATTGGTCTGCATACCTGGCCCTTAGCTATGGGGCTCTGATTGGAAACGGCATTTAAACCTCTGCCGTTTCCGTGCCTGTCAGCAGCTCTCTGGAGCCGTGGTTCTCTCATATTTGCACCAAGTCGCTCCTGTGCCTGCTCTTTCCCAATGGGTTAGACAGTTGGCACATCGTATTTATTATGATTTATCTCAAAAAAGCATATTCCAGGGAGGATGAAATGATCGGGGGGCTATTCCCCGGGCATATTCTTGCTGTCACACAATAATCTAGCAGTGCTCATTAGCTAAAAAGAATTGCAAGTGTCCTGCAGTTGACACTTTGTCCCCCATGAAGCTTTGCTGGTAAATAAAACCCTCTGGATTTCATCCCACTTAGGAGTGCCCTGAAAGGGGGCTGTGAATGCAAGTGACCACGCTTTCTAACAGTGTCACGGTGGAGCCTTCTCATTGAAAAGCCTTAAAAGTAAGCTAGATTAATTGCTCGATATATAACAATTTCTATAATTTACATTTTGGTGTGTTTTTTTTAATGTATCTGTAAGTACTCCTGTGTCACTGGGGTTTTTCATGTCAGGGCTACAGACACCATAGAAACAAAAGGGCTGAAAGGAACTTTCTGGCACAGTTGGGCTGGCAGCCCCAAAAACCTCACTGCTTCGATGGTTACAAACAACAACCCTTCAATTTGGATGCCTTTGTGGTTGCCTTACAGAGATGTTTTTAACTGGAATAGTTTTCTTCCGTCTGCTTGATGCAAGCAGCTCTCCATCTCAGACTTTGCTTTAATGGGCTGAATGGCTTCTGCTCATCTCCCCACGAGTGACGGATGCTCTGATGCACGATTACACCGGCTCTTACAGTTCCTCTTCCACAACTGTGCAGTGACCAGAGGGGTTTGGAGGTAGGAAACCCGACTGCTGCCCCGCAGAAGCGAACATGCACTTACGGCTGACAAGAACAGGCTGGTTCCACATTTGGAAAAAGTGGGGCTCCAAGTAGACACAAGTCACATCCCTTTATTGTAGAGCCCGAGCGATTCCGCTTATAGTTAATGAAAAATCTCCTTTGTAAACCCGCGGGCTGTGGTGCAGCTCCGGGCAGCTGCGGTTCCATAATTCATGTGCTGAGTCAGCTCCTCCCGATGCGAGTGAAGGAGTTACCGGGGAACGTGCTCCTCGGTGTGAATTTCATCTCGCTTGCCAGAGATAAATGGGATTACCAGAAATATTTGTATGGAAGGCCACAAGCACAGCCTTAATCTACATTGGGGCTAAGGGAAAGGGCTTCTAACGTATTCGTAACAGAAAAGCGGTGATAGGTACTGTCTCCTGCCCCATTTCTGCTTCGTTGGGAGAGACAAATTGCTTCGGCTTTCTTGGATCAATGCAGCTCTGCCCGGGTTAAACTTGAAGCTGCACGAAGAGAAATCAATATAAAAAAATATGACAACAAAAATGGCAGATGGGAAAAATTGCTCTGTATAAACTAAGCCTACGGTTTCTCATGGCCTTTGCCTGCCAAAGCTATTCCATGAGCAGTAACAATGGATTGCATAAACAAATTTCAGGGATTGATGGAATTTGATTTCACGCTTTGTTCTTTCTAGCTGTCCGCGACGTTAAGCAGGGAATCCATTTCAGTACCCACTATGCAAAAGTCTGGAAACAGCTGGGATTATTTACTGCTAGGCTGCTGCCTAGGGATAGCTGGGCTTGTTGGCAGCTCCGTGTTACAGCAATCAGTGTCAAGAAATCTCCTAGTGGATAAAATTGCTTTGCTGACCTGTGACATGATTTGGTGCCATTAATACCAGATGTTGAAGCCTCTGCTCCTCCTCCAGTCCTGCCCTCAGTCCACACCGCACTGAGATGCAAATTTGCTCTTGAAAGCTGTCCCTGCTTCCGAAGCATGGGGTTTCATACATAGAGGAAAGCTGCTGTGTTGGCTAAACTGAGGGAAGATCCCGAAGAACTATTTCTTGGTGTTGGCTTCGTAAAAGCAAAAAGCATACGGCAATGCTGGCCAAACGCAAAGATTAAATTTACACCCATTCCTTTCTGCTGCCCCCTGCCTTTGGAAAGCTGTGGAAATAAATCACGGAGGGTCTGTGCTCTGCTATCAGCCTTGCTAGCTGCTGAAATTGAGTCTCTCCTGCACAGGGGCAGCCTTGCATGCTAAAATTGCTTCGCTTTGGGACGTCACAGGCGCCTGCGTTTTGGCTTGGGACCAACGAGCTGGAATTTAAGACAGTCATCGCTCGAATCCCCTGCACTTGCTTTAGCCTAGCAAGTTAGAGCGAGAGGCTGCATTTGGACAGCATCCCAGTGAGACAGTGAGGAAGATACGGAACCAGTTAATATCAGAGACCTGTGCCTTCGTGTGCATCCCAGTGTCCTGCAGGTGCTGGAGCAAACCTCTCAGAAGCCTCCCCTTGGCTCAGTGGTTTGCTCACAGCCCCTAAAAGTGCTTAAGCAATAACCTTGCGAAAGCACGTCCATGAACACCAGGCAAGCAGCTCCAGCAGCGATCCTGCATGCAGGTTGCTGCCTGGCATGCCAGAAAAGGTTGAGCAAGGGATGAGGTAAGAGGGAATTTGGGGAGCCCTTCCTTCCATCCTACTCAAAAGCAAAGAGGATGGTCCTGCTCCTTCTGCCTCGTGTCTGTAAGCGATTTGCTTTCCTGCGTTTTCACAGACTGATGTCTCAAAAGCTCATTTTGTTGGAAAATAACAGTGTAGGGGTAACAAGACAGTGCAACAGCAGAACCTTACAAGAGAAGAGCTCTTTAAAGTGCAAATCCTCTGTCTCCCTCCTTTCCCCTGCGGAAGACAGAACGACAGCGGGGCTCTGCGATCCTGGGGGAGCCTCGGGCCCTGCTATACCGTAGGAAGAGTGTTTTGGGACATGTCCCCTGGCATGGCTGTCACTTGGTGCCTCGGGGGCACCGTGCTGCCAGTCAGTGCCCCGAGCAGCAGCCCTGGCAGGTTGGAAGCTCAGCACAAGTGGCAGGGTTCGCATGACCTGCTTTATGGTGGGTGTTTGGGGTTTTCAGTGTGCACCAACTATCAGCCTAGGCTAATTCCTGCAACACAAATTGCACTTCAAAGCGCCGTTGATCTCATCATCCCTGCAATTTTGTTCCTTTTATTGTCAGTTTTATCTGAGAAAGCGACGTGCTGCTCCCCACTTCCCGCTGTCACAGTGAACTTACCTTCCCCAATACCTGTACTGAAGTGGTGCTGCGCATCCCCTGTGACAAACCTGCAGCTGTTACAGGAATGTCTAGCATATATCTTAGAAATCCATTTTTTGCCTCTTGATTTAATGGTCTTCTAAGCCATTATTTCAAAAGGGGATGTTGCCTATTTTTTATTTCTCGGGTTCAGTAGTTAGTGATAAATGAATCTCAAGAGGGAAAGTAACTGAAGATGATGAATAGAAGAAAAATGTTCATTATTAGCTCAGGCAGAAAATGAATCCCTTTTCAGAAATTCAGGAAGTTGATAATAGTGGATTTTTTTATAGATGATTACCCTCATGACAAATCTATCGCTTTGCCTTCCCAGACAAGTATGATATGTTTTGTCTTTTTTTCCTCTTGACAAAGGAATTCATGACATAATGTCACCCTGTTGGAAAATGTGTATGTTTCTGGTAATTACTGGAAAATGATGCTGTTCTTAATTTCCATATTACGCGGGGTGGTTGTGATTAAAAAGTTAGAGATTGACATGCAAGAAGGTGCTGGGATAAGTCAGTTAATTTCTCCTAGCTGCTGCAGACATTTCTCTGCAAGAAAACACAATGCAATTTGTATGTACTTTTTTTTTTTTTTTTTTAACCATTTAACAGCAATCCCTGTACAAAGCGGAGCCATAATCCCACACAGATGCTGAGTTTCTTTGCTATCTCAGGGAAGGTGCCCCCTACCTCACATAAATTTTTTCCTCATCAGGAGGAAATCTGCAAATACATTTTGTCATTGCTGCACAAATCAAAAAAGGAAGAACCATGTTCTTAGCCACTTCCAGAACTATATACCATATTTTAAGGGGTCTAGTAGTGAAACTCTGTGAGTACCCATCCCCTTACAGTGATGTACTATATTGGAAACTCATGCAGAGAAGAGCATGTCATGCTGTCCTCCTTACCTGTAAATCAAAATAGTATCTCTGCTCTCTTAGACATACCCTGTCTTTGGACTTCTTTTAATATTTCTCCCCAGATTGTTCTCCACTGAAGTCAACGCCAAGGTGATGGAACCACCTGTGGTTGCACGTACCGGTTGCTTCTGGCTGTAGGCTTAATGAGTGAAGTCACAACTTGTATTAAATCTTGCCCAGCCCTTTATAACTCCTCAGCCCATTGAACATGTCACATCTGGCCACCCTTAGGTGTGGTTGGCATCTTTATTCAAAAGATGTGACAGCATGCTTACCTAAAACTTCTGCCAAAGCAAAGGACTGAAGCAAAGCTAAGGGATTCTCCTTGGAAATGGGAAGAGGAGCCCAAAGTCTCGACCATGAGGATTCCTTCTAAAAAAAGAAACACTGGGAGAGAAGTATTTGATAAACTGGGGAGCTCAGAAGAAGGGTTGATCTCTTGTCAGTGTCCCAAAATAAGGCAAGGTTTGCATTCATGGGTTGCTGCAGCGTAGGCAAGCTCTATGAGTTTTCTAAACTTGGAATGGCATTTTTCTCAGTGGTCATGGAAGAGAAGTTATCTTCTCATGCAGTGAGAACTTACAGTATTTCATTTTTAGTTCTCAAAATAAGATGAAAAGCCCAAATCCTGGGTAGGACCATGAATTCACAAGCTAAAAATGATTAAATAAACAATGAATCACAGTATGTCTTTTTCTTTTCCGTTCCTTTCCCTCACTTTTTGCACATCATTTTACCAGGATTTTTGGTTAAAATTACTTATGTTTGAAAAGAAAAAAAAAAAAAAAAAAACAAAGCATCCACAGGAAGTAAAAACTTTCCCCACCATTTTTGGTATTGGCAAATCCAAAATCTTTTATAAAGGTAGGATGTGTTTATTGAAAATTTTGTAGTTAGCCTTACTCTGTTTCTGAAAGTAGTCCCTTCACATCCATGGAAAGTGCAGATAAAATCCAGGTCAATAGTCCCTTCCCTGGACTCTAGCTGATGTCCATGGGCTGAGGACACAAGGTGAAAACCTGCTACAGTGAGTGACAGCTGCAGCATGACCTGGGTTGAGCTATCATGTTGACTTCTGTATCGTGTGGCCCAATCTGTTCTGCATTCCTGCATCTGAAGGGAAAGAAAGAGGAAAACAGCTTCTGTTAAGTGGCCGGAATAAATTTCAGTAATCTCCCAGTGTTATAATTGAATGATTGATAAAGGAAGAGCACGCCATAAAATGATGTGAAAAAGATGAATACTGTTCAACAAGATTAATATGCTAATAAGGGGGATTTTTTGCTCTGAACTAATTATAAAAACCAATTCCTGCAAACAGCTGAATAGGCTCAAGTTGCTTCTTTCTGTTTTTTCTTTGCCATTGGTTATCTATTAGCAATAAAGTTCATTATTTGCTACATAATGATAAAATGAAAAGTGAAAAAAAGGAATTGTCATCAATTCTAGGGTGATTTTTCTTCCTTTGTTGTTGTTATAGGCATTCTGGCAGCTTCATTTAGCTTTCAAACATTCAGAAAGCTGTATTTAAATCTGAGGTCTTGGACGCAGCACACAAAAATTTCCAGCAGATGTTTCTAGCCTGAGTGGCTACGTGTGGTGTTCCTGGATCCTCCCTGTGCCTGTGCTCCCGTGAGATGGATGCCTTATTGCTTTGGGTTATTGGAAGGGTTTTGTCACGCACCACTTATGAAAGAAAGGACCTTTCTAGTACAATTCCTGAGATGCATGGGTGTGCACAGGTGGCCAAGAAGGCCAGTGGCATCCTCGCTGGTATCAGGATTAGTGTGGCCAGCAGGACCAGGGAGGTGATCGTCCCCCTGTACTCTGTTCTGGTGAGGCCGCACCTCAAGTACTGTGTTCAGCTTTGGGCCCCTCACTACAAGAAGGACATTGAGGCGCTGGAGCATGTCCAGAGCAGGGCTATGAGGCTGGTGCAGGGCCTGGAGCACAAATCCTGTGAGGAGCGGCTGAGGGAGCTGGGGGTGTTTGGTCTGGGGAAGAGGAGGCTCAGGGGAGACCTCATTGCTCTCTGCAGCTACCTGAAAGGAAGCTGTGGGGAGCTGGGGGTCGGCCTCTTCTCGCAGATAGGACTAGAGGGAATGGTTTCAAGTCATGCCAGGGGAGGTTCAGGTTGGCAATGAGGAGACATTTCTGCTCAGAAAGAGCAGCCAGGCACTGGGACGGGTTGCCCAGGGAGGTGGTGGAGTCACCATCCCAGGGAGTGTTCAAAGAGAGGTTGGACGTGGTGCTTGGGGGCATGGGTTAGTGGGTGACATTGGTGGTAGGAGGATGGTCGGACCAGATGATCTTAAGGTCTCTTCCAACCTTAATTATTCTGATTCTGTGATAGAAGCTGTCAGAGTGGAGGTGATGGAAACACAGAATACTTGGAGGTCTCATCCAAGAGGCAGACAAGGATCCTCCATCCTCTGCTCTGCTGGCGATGGTAGGGGGCAGAGGTAGGAAGCAGGTGGTTCCACATCCACAGGACAGATGTGTGGCAACCGTCTTAAAAGATGTCTTTGCCTCTTGCAAGGCTCGCCTTTTCAAAGTTGCCTTGCTTTAGCAGTCTTTGTCTGATCTCACCTCTCTCATCTAGCATCAGAGGCCCTTTGGTCCTGCCAAAGGCTGCCTAAAATTTGCACTGCCTAGGAGGAGCCCTCCTTTATCTTTCTGAAGCATCTGTTCGCCATCTAATTTCAAAGGATAACTGAAAATATTTGGTTGTTTTGTGTTTTCTTTTTTTTTCTTTTTCCCCATGCCTGTGCTTTTAAATTTCTTAGTCACTTTGTTGTTGTTTAATTTTTAACCTTTTAGGTTTAGTCTTTTTTTTTTTTTTGAGAGCACATATACTGCCTCAGATTGCTGTACCGCAATGTATATCAGAAATGTATTAGTTAATAGTACTCCTTCGAAAAACTTAATCCTCATTCTGTTTATGTCAGTGCAATGATTAGGATCTGCTTTGCTTCACCAAACAAACAAACAAAACAAAAACAAAAAACAAAAAACAAACAAAAAAAAACACAAAGAAGAAATTGGCTCTTACAAAGAGCGCAAGAAACAGTTAACCTTGGTGGATTCCCACACATCAGTTTGGGTCTTTTTTTTCTATTTTTTCCTCTAATACTATAAGTCCCTTGACTGATGCTGGGATGCTTGCCATGACAATGTAATTTCTGACTTACAGAGATTGTATGTGTGTTCCTTGGTGCATGCAAGTATAACTTGAATTCTCCTTTCCCTTACTCCCCTCTGCGCTCCCCCAGCAGTTTTCCTTGTCCATCCAATAGTGATGCAAAAAGAAAGGAGAGCTACCTCCTACCATTTCCTTCAAGGCCTGAGAAATTGGGGTACATATCCAGCTGGTTACACTTTGATTTTATGTGGATTTTTTATTCTCTTAATTTATAGGCTGAAGTCAGGAAATGCCTTCCTCTTAGAGCCAGCCACAATCTGCTGCTCTTAAAGAAGAAAGAGGAGGGACCCTGGGAGATTTTCCCTTGCCTCTCACCCCGTCCCCTTCCCCCTTTTAAATTGCATGGGTACATTCCTTTCAGGTCCTTTAAAACTCGTGTTTTGGGAAAAGGAATGCCAATTTTGCAGTCCTTAGATCAGAGGGGAAAAGCCTTGAGAAAGACATATCCAACCAGACCATGCTGAGCTTACAGCAGAGACTGCTTCCCCTGGGCACCTCGAGCTGCATTACTCGAGCCTGCTTGATGGGAAGAGCACTGTGTGTGCACCACAGCAGCTTCACTGTTTGCAAGATGTTAACTCTGCTGTGTGGCTGGCCTGTGTGCTACACCACTATGCATGTTTGAAATCTGCAGCAAGATCGAGACGAAATCTTTCTTCACTAGAAAGCTGAGGGCTGCATCTTGGTGCTTCTGAGTAATATATTGGCTCCAAATAGTTCCCTTGCTAGATATTTGGGAATGAAAATTAGTATTTTCAAGAAATGATAGAAATTTGGAAAATAATTTTTAGGTTTTCATAGTTCTCCAAAATGTTTGAACTCTGGAAAACTTACCCTATAAGAACTAGGAATGCAGATGATGTGAGCCTAGAAAGTAAAAGTAATTGTAGGTGTAAAGGTATGAAAATCAAGAGGATCCACTAGAGGTATTCATACAACATGATAGTTGCTGTTTTTCCCTCTGTAGTAGATGCCTATGGCTGTATGCATGTTTTGGCTGTATGCGTTCAGTTACTGTAAAACTGGTCCTACTGAATCGAGAAATCCTGAGAACTCAACTGAGAGGTTTTGAGAAATTTGTGCATGTTCAGTTACAGCTGCAGCAAATGCTAACTCCACATCTATCATCAGTGCAATACTCTGGGGGGGGGGGGAATCTCATCTAAAAGCAAGTACAACAAGTCTGATTTGCCTGAGTTTCTTCTTTGAACTTAGAGAAAAATGTTCTCCACCTAGGTGAGCAAGAGCCAGCTGCTTTCTTGCATACACACATAACATGTCTCGTCCTGTGGAGTGGGCAGAAAGTGAGTCGATGCACTGCACTGAGCAAGTGTAATTTAAGTAGCAGGTTTAATTACAGCCTTAGAACTGGATTGTCGGGTTTGTGACAAATGCGTTGTAATTTCCACTGCACTTCATAGAGTCAGCAAATGTTGATCAACAGGTACTGCTTACTCTGGCTTTCTGAAGTTTTGGTTTAAAATAACCGTGATCAAACCAGTTCAGAGAGCGAGGTATATGTTCATTGGGTTCTTAAAGTTTTGTTTTACCAACTCATTTTTTTTCACATTCTCAGTAGCAATAAGCACTGCAAAATAACTGCTGTAACAAGATAAATTCAATTTTAAAAGCCAATAGCTTTGAGTGCCAGAAAAAGAATTAGAGAATTGAGTAGCTCTTGTACAAATTTAGAATTTGTGTCTTGACAGTTGTTTTCCTGGAAATCAACAATATGTCAATGACCAAATCCTATTCAGGGAATACGTCTTCAAACCATTCTACAGACTATTAACTATACATTTTTCATTAAATCAATCAGAGCTCAATTCCCACAGCATTTGAAAAATCTTCACTTAAATCTTCCCCTTAGTTTTACAGTATGAGTGAAGCACCTGTTATTAAAATTATTTTGCCTCGGGTTAAGAGAAAATGGTGTTATTAATGCAAAAAGTGGAAAACGGTGCACAAGCACTTTGTTTTTAGAAGTCATTTTCTAAACATTTAATTTGTTCTATGTCCATTACTTCCACTGAAAATGAATGCCAAAGTGGGAATTATATTTTTAAAATAAACCTTTTTTCCTCTGCTGTAAAACACATTCTGTGCCTTTTTATGAGGACCTCTGGAGAATGAAAGCAAATAGTTGATTGTCGGGAAGATTTTAATTTGCTCAAAAGATGTAATGGAAGTGAGGGCTTTTATTTATTTACTACAGCAGGTGTTAGCTTAAAAGGTGTCATTCAAGCTAAATGGGTAGTTACTTTTCCCAGTATATTTTGCTTTTCCAAAAGACCCCCAATAACTACTTCCATATATTTGAATGTTTATCTGTTACTGTTAAATCAATGTTAGAAATACATAAATTACTCCAGAAGACATTTTAAAATTCAAAATCTATCAATTTTATTTTTGCCCCTTTTAGGCACATTTCTCCTGTCCCTAGCAGGAACCTGGGCCTTCTTGATTTTTCTTCTTCTCTTTGCCTCCCCTAAACTTTTGCAACATTTCAGGCAAATCCATTCACAACAGCAGGATTTTTATCTTGGTTCTTTTCTATGATATTTGAATTCAATAAATAGTTGCTACATCGTCTACTCACTTTTGATGTCTCTGATGTCAAAACCCAAGTGGGATTCACTGAACACAACCTTGGTCTCTTTTATGTTGTCTCCTATTTGCCCCAATGTTTTTCACTGTGCATGGATAACAGAAAACAAAAGGGCTAGTCTGTCTTTTTCAATTGATTAGTACATTCTGTTTTCAGAAAACATTTGTGGGACAAATATATTTACCATGTGTTGACACTTTGTTCTTTTTCTTTGGAAAATTTAGTGTCCACCTTGCCAGTTTAAGTCATTACTTGAGAAATAATTTTTAGTGCATATTTTTCCAGTTACATTTGTCAAGACCTATGAAATAGCTGACTGGAAAAAATGTCTATTTTCTCTCCCATTCATATATGAGCAGATTTTTGCTTTTCTATGCCTAAAATTAGCAGTTCTATTGTGTGAAAGTGAGGCTTGAGCTTTTCCCTAGGCATAAAATGTTGTGAACTCATCTAGTGGTTTGACTTGGCAAGTGCTCTTGCTTACGGCACCCTGACTCCTCAACAGTGGTCCCCTCAAGCCCTCTCCTCAGGATGCCTCTAGAAAGAGAAATTGCAGCTTAGGGTACCCCACCACAGTGAGAAGGGAACAATGCACATCCCTCCAGCCCCTTGGCTTTTCCTTATGGTGTTAACCAAAAAGCTGCCTTGGAACCAGAAGATTTGGAGGATGATGCTGTAAGAGAGGTACTCATGTGACATTTTGTTGCAAGGTGGAAAGATCTTCAAAGAGTCACAGAACTACCCCTGGTGGTTCTGCACTCTGCTAATACTGATGTTTCCCCTTGAGTGCTAATGAAAGCAATAATTAGATACCTGTGGTCTCTTTCTGATATTTATATACATCCTTTTAGGTGCTATTGTTCATCCAGAAGCAATCCAAAGACAGGCAAGCTGCCTGCTGTCATAAATACTAGCCCATGGCTTTGTCCTTAGTGACCTAAGGGGTACCATAGGTTGAATTTTTATTAGCAGTACTTCCCCAGTAAAGCTACTTTCCCTCAAACATCACATATTAAATTGATTATGCATGTCATTTTAAAAGTATGCAGTTGCTGCTTGATTTATATGGTCAGACTGCCTGCCAACTCAGCAATTTCCATCCTAAAATAACAGATCCAAAAAACCCCAAGCCCCACAGTCGGCTGCTTCATGTTGTAATGAGTCAGCTGCAGATATGTGCAACTACTAATTTCAGCCCATTTGTCCAAAGGGACAAGCGAAAACATGCAATTTTCTAGCAATTACAATCAGTGCAGAAGTACATGGAAATGGTCGGCAGAAATACCAAGTAAACAATTTAGACCAGGAAGCGTTTTATGCTGTTTTCTGCCCTCGCTCTCCACCTCTCCATATACATGTGTTTCCAGTAAACAACTAAATGACACAGATCTTCTTGGCCAGTTCTAGCAAAAAACACAAACAAAATACAAAGCTGGTCGAAGTCCCATGAAGTTGCTAGAGGTTTGCAACTGAGTGCCTACTTATGTGAATGCATAGCGGCAAGGAAGTGCCAACTTTAATAAACTCTCTTTACTTCACAACAAAATGAATGAAGGATTTTGTTGGCAGCTCTTCCACGTGTAGTTATTTCAGATGTAACCCAGGCAGACCTGCGTGTGGCATATATGTGGTACTCTGTCACTGAAGAGCACAGAGGCTAGTAGAGTAGCTGCAGGTATGGCACATCCAAGTGTACGTTCATATCTGAAAGCAAAAACAAATTGGGAAGCAGCCCTTAAAGCTAAACAATGCTGGTACACGCTTCAGGTGTATAGTATTCATCTCGGGCTTGACTAAGAAAATAAATTAGCTTACTCTTACTTCTCATAGTTCAATGGATGGAACTTGCTGACCTCTTCAGGGTATTATGATAGGGAAACCTGGTGTTGACCGTTGCACCTGAATGTTGCAATCCTTTCTTTGAGACTGGAACATTAAAAGTGGACTAGATGATCTTGTAGGTCCTTTCCAAACTTGTGTTTCTATGATTCTATGGGAAGCAGATCTCACCTTGTTACCTCCCCGTTTTGACACAGGAAGGTCACCAGGAATTCAGACACCCTTTCTGAAGCCACTGAGCCAAGGAGCACCTGACAGTCACTCCAGATGCCACCTTTTATCAGTCCAATCCCTTATGACCATGATCATGCATGACTTTGTCGTTTTAAGGTGATATATAGAGCCTGGTACTCTACTTGTATGCTGTTTCTGCTAATGATGCATAGTTAAGCCCAGAGCAATAGTGTAATGAGGCGAATCCAATAGAGTTCATTTGCGGGGCCTGCGAACATCTTTAACAGACTTTGCATTTAATGAGAATATGGTATTGATTAAATTAGATCTACAATGGCATAAGCAATAGCGCTGAATTTCCAAAGTGTGCTCTGATTGAATTACTATTTCAGATTTAGGCTCTAGGGTTAGAAATGGGGTGAATGCATACCCATAAATAGTGTTTTCCTGGCATCATTACTAATTAGTATAATTATATGCCAATGTCATTTGCTTAATTTATGAGTTGGCAGCATGGCTGAAAGTAGGATTTTTTTTCTTGCCTTTTCTGTTTAGAATTTGGTTATTAGGATGAGGTCGTTAGTTTACAACTAAGTCACTTTATTTCCTCTAGCACTAATATTAATGGAACACTTCATCATTGAAACCCATATCTTGCTTCTCTGGTAAATGGAGAAAGGAACTCCTATGGGTTTTAGCTTCCCACTCCATCATTAAAGCTGCAGGAGGAATTTCTTATGTGTGTTATATGAGACAATTAGGCAATTTCTTATGAAGTCATTTCTGTGCACACATTCCCACCTCCAAGACTCCAGTGGGCTCCTTGGGTCTTCCCCCCATGCCTCTGACAGCACAGTCCATCAGTTCGGATGTGGAAGAAGGCTTTGCTTTGTAGGGGAAAAAATGTGAAAATTGGCTTTAATCGCAAAGTTTTAAAAACCCAGATCAGCCCTAAACATTCAATTCTAGGTTATGTGCTTGGCAGTGCTTGACATCAGATTCCTCTGATGACAGCCTGTCTCCTAGATGCAGAAGGGCAGTAAGAGGTGTTCTGTGCTTTAGACCACTCTGTGCTACCAGTGTGCAACATAAATGAAGTCCTGTTGTTACTACAATGTAATGCTAAAAATAAAATAAAATAAAATAAAATAAAATAAAATAAAATAAAATAAAATAAAATAAAATAAAATAAAATAAAATAAAATAAGGGAACAAAAAGGTGGGAGAGATTCTTTTTCCCACCTGTATTAAAAGAAAAAAAAAAGGCTCAGGGCTTTTTATTGAAGGTACACAGCATGATCTGTTTGAACTGTCCAGCTCTCTGTGTTTGCAGTGTTCCCCTCTAGTGGCAGGCTTGTGGAAAAGAGGAGAGCAGCTGCCTGCCGCAAGAGCTGCTGGGGAGCAGAGCAAGGTCTTCCCTTATGAACCAAGCAGCAAATGTTCGTGTCACGTTTTAGGATGCAAATTCATAAGGAATTGGCCTTGCTTTTTAAATACTGTATTTTCCAGTCTTATCCTTTTGTAGTTTTTATTTATTTTTTTACCTGAAACTAAGTGACCTACAGCTACAAACCACTGCCATAAAGCATGTGCTTCCCTTTTATGGCCCCCTTTGCCAGTAGTATCTGCTCAAAGCACAAGGCATACTGTTACCATAAAACACTGTTTTAATTCCAATTCAATAGCTGACTTTCAAATTCTAAGTCATTCTAGATATGTTTTTAAATAATCCCAAATCTAAGAGCTCTTGAGAATGTGTGGTATGGATTTCTAATAGTATAGTTGTGTTTTCATGTACACGCAGGGATACTTGTCCCTTTATATAAACTATAAGCCTGAAACTTCTGACTGGGCATCTCGAATTCATTGAAAAATCCCCTCTGTTCACTTTCTAATTGAGGTCTCGGGTGGTTGGTTTGCATCAGCGGCCATGTGAGGATGTGTCAGAGCAGTGCCTCTGCCAAGGCTGGCCTCCTTCCACCCTCTGTGTTTGCCCGTCAGCCTCCAGAGAACGCTGCACTTTGAAGAGCTCTTCCCCTGGGCAGGAGGATTAACCCTGATCCCAGTCTGGGGAAAGACAGAAGGGCTGTAGTTGGGCAGCTGGCAGGGCTGTGAAAGCTGCTAAATGGAGAGCTGGGGGTATTGCCTGAGTGTGGACGTCTTGTGCTGGCAGTCCCTCGTCCTCCCCACATTCCAGCCTCCTGCATTCATCTCAGATGTCTTCCAGGAGCCTTCCCAGGAGAAACAGCTGCCTCATGCTTAAGAGAAAGAAACACTGAAAACTCCTGAGGTTTTAAATCTGGGGGATTGATGCAATTTCACTCCTTTGGCAATGCAAGCAGCATTTAACTCATCTCTGGCCACAGTCAGGGACTGAAGAATTACCCTAAAACTTTTTTATTGGCTTGAGTGAAGCATGGTAGCATTGGGGGGTCTTGATGTGCTTGAGGGTGGGCAGCTTTTTGGTATTAAGCCGCATAGCCTAACAGAATTTGATAAGCTCTGTTGAGGAAGAGCTGGAAGTGATGTGCTGGCACACGGGCTCAGATTTTCAAGTTTGAGGTGCCATAAGCTTGTTCACCTAAAGGTGACTGTTCAGCAGGATTGCTGGAAGCATCCCCTGATAGGACAATAGATAGATCATTTAGCAACTCACATTTGTTTGTCATATTGAGGCCCTAAATAACTATAAAAACAAGAAGTTGGGGATCTTTCTCCCCTGCAATGGCCAAAGTCCTTACTACAATGCCTTTGGAAGGCACAGTCAAAAATTAATCTGGTATAGGGTCGACTCCTAGCCATTACTCACAGGGAGAAGCAGCAGCCTTACAGGAGCCTGGCAGAGAAGCCGAGGTCTGAATGTCCACACTCACGCACATGTTCGTGCATGCATTTATGCAAACAGGCAGCTTCTGAGTTGGGCCTGTAGCAGATCTATGTTAATCATGAAATAAAATGTTGGGTAGCTATTTTGCATCAGAGACATATTCTGCCATTCCTCTGAGAGTATGGTTCAGCTTGTGGTAATGCTTACAGTGCTGTCAGTCCAGTGCAACTCCTCTGTGTCAGTGGCTCTAGTACAGATTTTCCCAGAACATAAAGGGGAACAGGGACTTGAAAGTAGGGTGCTAAAGACGTGGAAGAAAAAATAATTGCTGTGTTATATGCAGTAGTTTTTCTAGATAAAGAGAAGGAGAAAGAGGTGACTGATAGTTCCTAGAAAAAGAAACAGCAATTCTTCATTAAAAAAAAAAAGAGCCAAAGTTATTTTAATTAAATGCATATGAAGCTCTTTTGCTTTTATTCATTTCTCCTAACTTGCTTGTTTCACACATTTGACAGCATTTTGAAGATAGCTCTGTTTGTTGTATCTCCTACCATATCATTTAATCAGTTTTCAGTGTTGTGCCCAGGTCGCTGCTGTCGAGTATTTGCAGGAGTGCCAGCTGCTTGCTTGGCACTGTCTAAGCACTTGAGGATGGCAGCTTGGACAACTGGTAAGAGCAAAAGAAATAATAGCACAGCTTAAAATCAATATATTTTAATAAACAGCATGTCACAAGTGGATCTCCTGGAAAAAAATCAAGAGAAGGGGTCACATGGGGCAAAAGACAAGGAAACTGAAAACCTGCAGGCAGGAGAGCTGGGGAGAACTGGAGGAAAGGAAGGATTAGAAGGTAAAACTTAACAAGGAGAAGATAAATTAAAAAGCCCCAGAATTACACTGAGCTGGGAAGGTGCTGACATCTGTTATGATTTTGGAGGGAAGCCAGTGGTGAAACTAAGAAAGGGTTGGGGGGAGAGGAAGGAAAAGAGGTGATCAAACTTCCAGGCAAGGAGCGCATGTTTATTTGGCAGCGCTTTGATTTGTGTACCTTTGTGCGTATGGGAGGCCAGAAAGGAGGAGTGGGGGCTGCAGTAATCAAGATGGGATGCAAGTGAGAGATGGAACAAAGGATCACACTCTTAAGAATGGAGATGAAAGGGTGGATTTTGAAGATGCTGAAGACATAAGTGTCATGATTTGGAAGTGGTTTGGTATGGCTAACGGGGAAAGAGTCAAACACAAACCCCAAATGTGGGCCATGGTGACAGAAAGGGGAGTGGTACTGTCAACAGCGCTAGAAGAGTTTTGTGAGGAAAGGTATATTTGTGTTGGCAGTAATCCCTCAGAAATGACAAGGAATTACAGATTTCCTTGGATAGCTAATTCATACTTGAACAGTGATTTTTTTTCATGGACGTAGTACAGTATTAACTCGCAGCAGCTGAAACATTTGTGAGCTAATTTAAATAGCTCTTCCATAAATCTCTACAGGCCTTATGTTCAATGACATAACTTGGTTGAAGTGGTTGTCAGTTTTTGGACTATATAGGGTAGGAGAAATACATGAATTTTAAAGGGAAAATGCAGTTGGAAGATCCTAGCAATTGGCAAGGAAATGTAAGGCAAAACATTAGTACCTTAAGTACATAGTTTATGTGTGGATACGCACGTGCTCCCTCTTTGGGTGGCTTGATTTCACAATAGCTGTATCTCTTGAATTTCCACAGATTTCAATCTTTCTATCTGTCTTTCTTTTTCTTTTTTTTTTTTTCTTCCCATTGGCACAAAATAAAAGTAGAAAGCAGAAACATAATTAGTTTAAATCTTGTGAGCAGTTCTTACACAATTCTGAAAAAAAAAAAAAAAAAAGTATCTTGCCAGGGCTGAATCATTCTATCTATACCAAAGAAAACAAAGGTGGTATCATGTTGGACCTAATCAAATAGGATGGGTATTATTACCTGTAATTCCTTCCCGCATCATTGTTCTCAGGACGAAGCTGTCTTTTCAGCCACTATTGCTATATCTACCTATAGCTGTTTAATCCAAGAAGCTTTGCATTAAGATGTAAGTTTTCAGTTTTTAGTCTACACAGCTGAAACTCATTGCTGCTTCCTTCATTGGCAACAAGGTTTAATTCCTCTGGCAGCTGTCAGATCCAGGGCAACCAGGAGAAGCAACCTCCTAATGAACCATTACGGGGTGGGTGTCCAGCTGGGAGCCTTGCAGTGGTTTGAGACTCTTCCACCAATGCCATGGCAGCACCGTGACTGCATTGGTAGAAAGCATGGAAAGCAGGAGATACCAATACTACCGTGGCATTCACAAAAGTAAAAATATCAATGAATTTTGCATTCCTAGTCTTCTCTGCGCTTCTTCTTTTGCCTTCCTCTACTACCTAAGTGGTGTGGTGCTCACTGCTAATGCCAGCCTGGCTGTTCCTTCTGGGGAGGTTAGGGCAGACTTCTGTTCCGTTCCCCCATCCAGGAACTCCCCTTT
Source organism: Anas acuta (assembly GCF_963932015.1). Taxonomy (NCBI): domain Eukaryota; kingdom Metazoa; phylum Chordata; class Aves; order Anseriformes; family Anatidae; genus Anas; species Anas acuta. The sequence goes on from NC_088981.1 coordinate 50,529,264, forward strand.
CTGCTCCCAATAAAAAAAAGGCAGAGCAAATTTCAGTCAGTGAGGTTGGTGGGACCAGGGTGCGCATCCTAAGGAGCTGGGAGGGGGTGAAAGAGGAGGCTCCAGCACCATTTTGTGTTTCAGGTTCCATGCAGAATGAAGTCCCTCAGGGACACACCTGGGCTCCCAACGAAAGCACATTGTTTTAAGAAGCAGAGAGGTTAGCACAGAAAAGAGATTCCTATTGCCATTGGGATACTCCTAGAAACCTGTGTGACACTTCAGATCTAAAATCTTGAGCAGTGTGGTGTCTTTTGTCCTCTTTTAACATACAGATGAATGTACTGTTTCTTTTCAGTGTCTTGGTGCAAAAGAAAGTTGAGTTTAAAATGCTGAAATGTATTTATAAAACTAATGCTTCCTCCAACTGGGAGTTGGAGCAATTCCTGTCCTGCAGATCCTTGTTAACTACTCAAGGACAGCTGTGGCTGGTTTGTGATAAGAGAGAATTATTCATGCAATCTGTCTGGGATACAGATTGCATCCTTTATTTTTAAACCATTAGAAGAAGACATGCATATGAGAGGTGGAAGGAAATAAAAATGTAAAAGTTCTAGGAAAATCAGCCCAGGTCCTGCCCCTTCCCTCGACAAATGTTTCCTTGTGCAACGTCCAAATTTTTCTTTCCTTGTCATTACTGTGCGTTATCATCAACTTCCAGCATTCATTATTATTGCTGAAGAAGACTGAGCAGGAAACCCCCCATTTCCAAACCAAGCATTGTTTCTAAACCAAGCAATCAGGGTATTTGATTTCTTTTAAGGAAATCAGTCTAATTTCCTGCTTAGCCTTCTATTATACTGGGTGGGAGGGAGCTGCAACTATTTCTGATAGTGTTACTTTAAAGTGTTTGCCTGCTTTTGCTGTACATACAGTTTCACGTTGCCAGGTTTGTATGTGTATAATGATTTGGGAGAAGGAGCTTGAGAAAGTTTTGATGACTTCCCTGATGAACCAGGGTGTGTTGTCCACCTCCTGGGCCACAATGCAGGGTTTGTGGCAGACAAAAAAAAGACCAGAGAGTAAAGAGAAATGGCAAATGCGGAGAGGCGCTACATCTGAAGTTACCACTTCAGCCCCAGGTTGGAAGTTTCTCTGAGTGCGATGGCTGAACATTCCCTTTGTAGCAATTACTCGCAGAATAATTCTCCTCCAGGACATAATTGGGTCGCTTGCAGTTGGTTTTGCGATCTGTCTGTTTTGAAGTCTTGCTTGAAATGTATAAATGGGTCACGAGGATTTAAGTCCTGTGGGGAGCTATTTTCAGGGTTAGATCAAGATCTGTGAGCACATATTCAGAGAGGCAGGGCTTAAGGCATGTAGCCCTGCGTACATAGACTGCCTGCTGTCGGGGGGAGGTCTGTGCATACTGGGACAGATTGACTTCTTTCCACTTGGATGGTAACAAGAATACAGGAGCATGCTAGGGCAGCCAGAATAAATTGAAACGAGATTACTCTATACGTGCTGCTGGGAAATGCAGAACGAGCATCCCCATTCATCTAACACTTCTCCGCTGAGGCATTCAACTAAGGAGGAATGAGGGACTGCAGCTTTACCCCTGCTAAAAATAAAACAGCTCGCCCTCTTCTCCCTTGTTTGAAAACAGTGCTCTGTGGCAGCATTGCTTCTGCTTGGCTGGAGCAATAGCTCCCCATCTTTTTTTCCTTCTGGTTTTAGTGTTGCTCACCTAAGTACAGATTAGCTTATTGCTATTATCTAATCCCTTACAAGAACAAGATTGGTATTTTTTAAGCAAAAAAAAATAAATACCTGAAGTAGTTCTAATTGAAAGCTCAAACCATTGAACTCATTGATTTCTTCTCTTGCTGCCTCTCTTGAGTTCATTTGTTAGATCAGCTCCAAGCGTTGTGTTGGGGGATATTTGGGAACCAGAGCTTTGCACCTGCAGTATCCAGGACCAGAGCTGAATGATCCGAACACTTCTTGACCACAACCTCTGCCTCCACGTAGCTCTCTCTACCATTAGCTGTTCCACTGCAGTCTGTGCTCTGCTCTGACTGCCTGAGTGGTTCAGCTCCATGCTGTGTTCTCATTGCAGTGACTCGACTTCCAACACAGGTCTAGAGCACAGATTTTAATGGCTGGGAATCACTGCTCTCATCTGCACAATACAGTGCCAGGGATTTCAGCATGGAGATCGTTCAACCTATCAGTTATATTGGACCGACACTAGGGCTCCCAGATGCAGTCTGGTGAACAGGGTTCATCTTTGTCTGTCCCTTAAGTTATGGAGGGAGAGTTGTGAAAGCAGAAATAGCTTGACTTCAGCATTTTGTTTGCAATGGTTAGTAAAATCCAAAGTGGATTTGGCTACTAGGGAGGCTAGGGGGAAGGCAGCACATCCATCATCATCTGTGCAGAATCCATCAAGAATTACATTTAAGATACAATAGTGGCTTCCTTGGCCAGCTCTGTCTCTTTCCTACGTGCATGCACACACGTATATGCATGTACACACCCCCTTCAGTCTTTGACACAAAAGAAGTTGTGATGTTCACTTCGCTCTATGTATATGTCCATCCTTCCAGGTATCACATATGTTTCTGGGGAACAGAGTAACATTACAGTGCCAGCTGAGATCTGCGAGCAGTTGTCCTTTTCTGCTAAAGCAAACATAGTCTATATTCTGATGAGATGCCATTTCTCATTTACATCACCCTTCTTACAGCACTGCTTCCTTCAGTCTGGGGTCTTAGGAGGACAGATGAAGAAGGATGACTTCAGCAGAGGTTATGGCTCATTGCAAATTGGCTTCCAAATGCCCAGGTGTTATCTGTATAGAAATGTAATCCATTCTAATATCCATGTCTGGCAGTACAGACCCATTACTTGGGATGTGCCTGAAAAATTTGTCTATTTACTATAAAAGTGTGAGATGCTTAAAAAAATAGGAATGACAACCTTGTGTGATTTGCGTAGTAAAGTAAGTGAACATAAGCACTAATGAGCAAAGTGTGAAGTATGGCTTGGAAAGCATGCAAATCCAGTGATAAGTATGTCAGATTTCAGACAAGACAAAGACAAACCACAGCCGAGAGAGAGAGAGTTTTCCCTCAAGCCAGTGTTGTTACTGTGCTTGGTGAAGGGGAGGAACTGCTCTGAAAAGCTGAAGCAGACCCAAATGCACATATTTAAAGTTCAAAGACTGTCACAAGCCAAACTGGGATTTTGTTGTTGTTTCTTTAGCTATGATCTACCTGCAGATCAGGATTAAATCCTTCTTGCACGCATAACAGTTGTCCCCTCTCTCCCTGGCGATGCCGTGGACAAGCAGAAGGCTGTGCCTGGGTTCACTGAGCTGGAACAGCCTATTGATACAAACAGACCTGGGACCTGCTGAAAGAGATGCGTGCTTGGCAGTGACACCACCTTGAGTTCAGACTGGATGTACATCTGTGCCTCATTGATAATGTAATAACCTTCATTACATTTTTGGCTGAGAGCACCTGTGCACAGCCCAAGACGTCAGCCCAGGGCAACCATTTTGATTGAGGTGATATTAACAGCTCTCATTAAAACTGATGACTATAGCAGTGCCCAATAGCACTGCTGTACTGAAGCGTCTGTCAGCATTTCTATTATAAAACTCTATTTTGTGGAGTTAATAACTCAGCCATAAAAGTTTGCCTACCTCTGAGCAGCAACTCGAATACAAAATATCTGGCTGGGATCTCATCAAAGCAACATTACTATTGCAGGTCTAACTTCTGCTTTTTCTGACTCTATCTCGTGCTTTGTTAGCAGTGCAATGACATTCATCTGGCAATCGTAAAATGCCAAGGAAGTCATGTGTCTTCCGAGGTCATGATGGGAGAGCTGGAAATGCCTGAAAAGTCCTGGGAGTCCATCAGAGGATGCATCCTCCATCTGCCCTCTGAGCAACTGAAATGGCTATTAACCTTTAAAATTGGGCATTGTTCTAAAATATGGTAGTATGATTATCCTGTTTGTAATCAAACTTTGGCTTTTTCAACTGAATTTTGTCTTGCAGTATGGGTGTACGCTATTGTTTTCTGTCTGGATAATAATTGTCCTGGTAATAATTGAGGATTTATTTGAGATAAAATATTCCTGGTTAACTTTCTGGAGGCAGACATGCTTACTTCATAGTAAGAATATCACCTTCATATTATTTTTGCATACTTTTGAGGATTGGTTTAAATAATTTCTGAAACTTAGACATTCTGATTTTGAAATACAGATTTTCAGATGAATTATTCCTGAATCGTTTTTCATTTTAAATATGTTTGCCACTGTGGATGGACCCGAAAAGATGCTTAGATTCATTTAAACATATAAAGCTAATGCATAAATACAGAGCCTGAAGATGTCAGCCTTCCCTTCTTAACTTTGCTGGCAAGAAGCATTAATGTGTTTGAAGGGTTTAAATCACAATATTTATTTACACAATTCCTTACAGACACAAAATGACCAGCTAAATCAGTGGGACTGCAAGACTTCAAATACATGTCACCAAAGAAGAATGTGGATAAACAGCAATTATGACACAGATCTGACAAGTAAAAAATCCAGCTGAGCTCTAGAAGTTTATATTTTGGCATCTGGATGTTTGCCAATGCCGCTGCTTCATACTTGACACCTTACATGGACAGGGTGTACTTTTAAGGGTATTCTTAGACAATTATGTTCATCTTGGCTAGCCAGTGTCCCCACAGGGAAAGGAGGGGGTGGGAGAGAGAGCGAGCAAATAATGGGAACATTAATGATGTCTCTCATTAGTCATAAATTATAGAATCACATAATAATTTAAGTTGAAAGGGTTTTATGGCAACCGCCTGCTTGAAGAAGGGCTAACTTCAGCTGCAGATCAGGTCCTGTCAAATTTTGACTATCTGCAGGGATGCTGATGTGACTAACTCCCCAGGCACCCCTCCCACTGCTGAACCGTTCTCGCTGTGAAGGATCTTGTCCTTGTATCTATTCGGAATTTCCCTTGTTGCAGGTTTTGACTGTTGGCTCTTGGCCTGTTGTTGTGTGTCTGTGAGGGGAGTTTGGCTCTGTCTTCTCTGAGACACTGCTTTTGGTAGTTGAAGGCTGTGGTTAGGTTGCCCTTCTGCTGTCTCTTCTTCAAGCAAAGATGGCAGTATTTGGGTTGGGTCCAGCCCTAAAACTCTTTAGCCTCTGAGGCATTTCTCTCCACTTTATCAGTATTTCTCTTGTGCTGGGGTCCAAGGTGGCCACAGAGCTTTGGATGTGGCTTCAGATGCTGAAGAAAGAGAACAACCAACTCCCTAAACCTTCTGGCTGTTCCCTGGCCTACACAACATGGTGTAGGGTTAGCCTCCATCACAACTCCATGTCCAGCAGGAACCCCCAGTGCTTTTCTGACAGGCTGCTAGCTGGCTGCTAGGCCTAGGCCCCATAGGTGCGTTCTTTGGCCCATCAGTATGTTAATAGGTCATTTTTGACTTATTTTGTTTGCTTTTTATTGTTTAAAAAACTGAAACATTTCAGCATGCTTCTATTTAAGCATCAGTGGAAGATAGGAAAATAATTTCCTGTAGCGTATGGAGTTAATGCAACCAATGGGAGAAGGCAGCCTTGTTACCTACGTCATACTCATCATCTGTATTACTGTTCAGCCCATATATATGTGAAGTTTCATCATATATATGACTTATCTGTTATACAGACGAGTAAAACATGCTAGGCATTCTTTCCAGGTCTGTTATCTGAAGCACAGCACAGGGGTATGCTTATTAAGCATTCCTCCAAATCCTTCAGCAAGGTAGGGGGGTAAACGGGTAAACATTACAAACAACGTGCAGGAGATGGGAAAACTGAGACAAAACATGCAGTTTTCTCCAGAGGACCCCTGAGTCATTACATGAGGCAAAAGAAAAACTGTGCTCCTTATCCCTTGCAGTGTCACCATCTCCGTTACCTAAGCCATGCTATGTGTGTATTGTAAATGTATTTACAGTTTTTGTAAAAATGGCTTTGAAGATGGTTTGAGGAATGCATGAGTGGTTTGAATATTCAAGTTATGAGTTAACCAAATGGTTCCTATTTCTGGCTGTGGAAAAAAAAAAAAAAAAAGTGTTTTAGGACCGGATATACCTATAAATTGCCAGAAAATGTTTTCCATTTCCATGAATGGAAGAAGGGCTTGGCTCTCAGGGTCAGAATGGCTACAATTTACCGAAACAAAAAGACCTCAAAAGTCAAAAAAATCCAGCAATAAAGTGAGCAGTAAAGCTAAAGACTTTGAGAAAGCGGTCGTAATTCAAGGAATGGGGTCCTCAGGATGCAAAGGCAGGTGCTTAAATCTTTGCTTTCTGGAGGGACTGGTCTAAGTGATGCCTTCATGATCAGTCCTTCTCAGAGCAAGAAGGCTATGCCCAGTGTATTGAGTGCATTAGATTAATTCACATGGGGCCTACCAGCCAAACCAGAGAGGTGGGAAAGCAGCTCAGCTGCTTGGCACTCCCCCGTGACTGAAATCGGCCAACAAGCTGTTCGTGATGGCAGCAGATGTTTCTGCCTTTGTTTTGTGCCAAAGTTTGCCTTATGGACTAGTTCGTGGGCCATTCCTCCCAGCTGCAAATTCCAGCGCAGGCAAAAACTTTTCAAAACAGAAAAACTGGATGCTGGGCCGTCAAGACCTGGCAACAGCCAGTTGTTTTTGTAAAGGTAAATGACAGAATCATAGCAATCCACAATGTAACAGTGCATATATCACAACTGCATTCTTTTCCAGTCTTTGGCCCTGTGCTGCTCTCTTCTGTTTCAGTGTATAAGCAGTGAGGTTTCTGTGGCTGGACCACATTAAAATTTGCACTTTGCAAAGTCTACTTCTCCAACGTTTGTGGCTGCAGATGTCTGGGGACAAGGTTCCTCACGGTGATGATCCAGTCCTTTGGAACAAATGCTAGTGTGGATTTGCACAAACAAATAATAAATAAGATTTTTTATTCATACTTCTTTTATTCAGAGGAATCCTGGTTTTACTAGTGAAGAACTTCACAAATAGCACATTTAAGACCATAGCCAGTTCTGGCACAGAGCTGACTGTCTCAAGAAGGAAACAAGTTTTGTCATGTGCATCACTGGGTATAGGGTGCAAATACAGACTTTCTGGAAGCTCTGCACCCTCTCTGAGCCTCTGAAAAGGGAGCGTCTCTTGCAGCAGCCATATGGTATGTGTGTACAGCCTGCTTCTGCCTTCACTGCACCCAAAGAGATGTGGCTTGGCTTTGGGGCTGACATCTGCGCTCCAGAGGGCTTCAGAAATCAAGGTCTTAAGGAAAGAGAGCAGAAATCTTTTCAGGTTGATTTTGATGCTGTTGCTGTTTTGCTTGTAATGAGAAAAAGACCTGGGTGGCACATTGCTTGTGATTTCAGGAGAAATATGTTACGTTTTCAATTACTTATGTAATCTTGCTCTAATAAATACATTCATTATTCTATTTTTAAGCATAGGAAGTCAGTTGCATGCCTAGTTTTATAATGCTGTTTGTTGATTGGTGTTTTTTTTTTTCATATTAAAGAAAGAGAAATGGACCCATTTTCAATATTCCTTTTTGTGTGATTTTGTTTAAGGCATCAGTATTTCAGTAGTTATTACTGCAAGAGCATTGTTTTATGTCTAATGCTTTTCAGTTTTTCATAAATATGAAGTTTGGCGTAATTGACTTTTATTCAAGCTAGAGAGCAACCTAAGAGCAGTTACACTGATGAACCTGATTTCAGTGCCTTTGGAGCTCCATTCCTGATTTTGAAAACTCAAGCAGTTGGTGTTTGAATCAATTTTGAAAATGTAATGTGGGCTGCAAAACCACAGAACTGCTTCTGAGCAGTGTCGCTGTTGAACTGCACTGCAATGTTACGGCACCGTCTGGTTAGAAAACATCCGAAATGTGTCGTGTGGCTGGCATCTAATGGCAGAGCTCGACATTTTGTTTATTTCTTGAGAAGATAGGTTGCAAAACCCGTCTTTTCTCTTTAAAATTTGCTAGTTATGCAAGCCTTAATTTTTCCCCTTGCTTACTGACAGTTTGATGGAACCTTAAGTAAGCCTCAGGAATCAATCCCTCTGTTTTATATACCATGCTAAGAGTGATTCAATTATCCCTGTGGCTGCAAAATAAAAAATAAAAAAATACTAAAAAAAAAAATACCCTACATCTGTCCTGAATTGAAAACAGATCTGCTTAAGAGAACATTACATCAGCATTGCTGATATGCTAGAAATGAGTCAGTTGGGAAGTTGGGAAGTTAAATCACAGTTCATTTTCAAATAAAATATGATAGAATTACAAGCAATTAAACTGTTCCTTGGAATAACAGAGATGTACATGATACATGATGCATTCTTTAAAAATACTTTGCACTGTTTGTTAGAGAATAAGACAGGAATCGTGTGTTTAAAGTGTGTACTGCACAGGTAGCAAGGAAATACGGGCTGCACAGTATTGGGGACTGATTGCTTCAGCCTCACACAAGTAAGTGGTAGATGTTCAAACAGTTAAATGGCCATTGCTGCTTCCTCCTTCGGCTGAAAATATGGGTTAGCATCTCTAACCATGAAGGTGCATGGCTGGCCTTCCTTAGGGATGTGTTTTAGGTCTGCTCCTACCATGCAAGAAGCTACAATGCTGTAGAATCAACACTTTAGTAGTAATTCAGATCACACAGTTCTTACTCAAATCGATCTGTCTTTGGTACAAAGTGAAAAATTCTTACATCATGGGCATTTTTACCTTTCCCACGTAAGAGAGGTATGGGAGGTAAACCCATTAGTCAGTATTGTTTCTTTGTAGCCATTAAAATTTAAGTAACAAAATCCAGTAGCAAGTTGGCTTTTTCACAGCCCTTTTTCATGTTAAGGCGTATGTGTGACTGATCTATTATTTTTTCATGAAATAAAAAATAAAATATATTTAGCAAATTGAAATGCACCATGTCCATATCTGCAAATTTTAAAATTACACAATCCACACTTTTATTACTGTCAAAGTTTTTTGACTCCTACCTCTTCATTTGTATTGCTTCTCAACAGTTGGAGGTACTTAAGGACCAGGTTACAGCAGAGGTGACTGGGCAAAGTGTGGAGCATTTTTTTGTAGCTAGTCATCTACTCTGAAGCTGTCCTTGCATTTTTTTTTTACCTCCCTGTCCTCCTTTAAAAAAGTTAGTGCATAAAATTACACTGCTTTGCTATTTTAGTTCACTGCTTTGGTGTTGGTATGTAAAATGAAGTCTCTTCTTGGCATCAGTGTAAACCGCAACAAAAATTAAAACCAAATCATCTAGATATAGATTGAGTTCAGAGAGCAGTCAGCATGAAGAGAGATGGGACAACTGCTCTGCTGATTGCTTTTGGACTGTCTGCTTGGGACGGGTCAAGACAGTGGGAGGCAATAGGCCCAGTTTTTAAGGAAATGAGGCTGTGAATGAAAGATTGACTCCCTGCAGGAGGTATGAGTTACTTCCAGTGACTGAAACCACATGAAGGATAGGGAGCCAAATAGCTGACAAAACTGGAAAGGATTTTTGTTGATTCATTATAACAGAAATAATGAAAGCTATGAAGATTTTGGAAAGCTGGGGTACGAGTCACTGGGAAAATTTCTTCCTACCCTTCTTTCTTTCTTTTAGAGCTGTCAGAAAAGTGGCAGCAAAATCTGATCTAGTCAGCTACCACTTTCTCTTTTCTAAGTCCATAGATCGTAAATATTGTGATGATGTTAAGAGGATTTATGTTACATGAGATTCCCATAGCTGAAGTAACAATATATAAAGCATATTGACTAGGAGGTGATATTTTCTGCAGAGGATCCAAAAATTTGTTGTGTTTTAAGAACCTGCCAGCAACCCTTAAATGATGTCAGATTCTCATGTATGCCAAAAATGACTGCAGACTGCTGTGGGACCATCTTTCCCTTATGATCAGCCAAAATCAGATTATTTTTTTTTTCTTTTTGGAGGCTTATTTGCATTCACCTAATACTGAAAGACAAAAAAGTTTATTGGTAGAATTAACAAATTACCAGTACCTCATACCATTTGAGTAATGGATCGTTGTGAGACACATAAGGATCTAGATTAGTAGATAACTTCCATCTTTGAAAATTCATATCATTCCAGAACAAAAGGAATGGAAATGTGTATTATACGGTTCTATTTGTCTTGCTGTTGAATTCACTTTTGATCAAAGTTAAGAGCCTATTCCTTGTCTTTGACTCATTGGCTTTGCTGCTGACAATGTCAGCATGGCAGAGGAGCATGAAGAATAGAGATAGCACTGAGAGGGGGGATGCTGTTTGCACTCAGGTAACTCTTTCTGCACTACCTATGTAAAAGGAAAAAAAAAAAGAAAATCTACTGCATAATTATTAGTTGTACAGGTGTGTGTGTATACAATTACTGAAGAAACAAAATGTTTTTGAGAGGAAAAAATCATCTAATCTCTCTGTAGTTATTTTTGTTTCCTTGCTTTCTCTCTAGAGGTTTGTGTGTGTGTAAGTTGGCCTAGCATTTGCAGAATTTTACTTAAAATATTTGCAAAATCCCCCAAATTTCAGTTACTCCTGGCCTTGCAGGCTTTGCAAGTTGTCATCAGGCAAGTTCTGTTCTGTAGCCAGAGAGCAGGAGAATTGCTAGTCAGCAAATTAATAGCCAAAAGTGGAAGTCTTATTTTACTAAATTATTCAGGTATGATTTCTTGGTATGCAATATGTTGTCATTAAAGAACAAAATGAAGGTGCCATATAGATTAGCTAAGGGAGAAAGAATGATGCAGCTATGCAGGTGCTGTGCTGTCACATGAGCCAGTTTTACAGGGCATCCTTAATGACAGGGAAGGGGACTGTCCCTGTAGCTTCTCCCTGAGAGATCTGTGTTTGTCATCTATCAGATTAGATAATTAAGCTTTTTTGTAGAAAAATGTTGCCTGCTCTGCCTCTACCTGGAGCACTGTGGTGGGCTGCGTGTTGCAAACCGTGAGGTACCACCCGTGGATGCTACCAACCGATGTGCTGAGAAGCAGCATCACACCACATATGCCAGTGACTGCTTTATTTATTGCCCCTTCCAACATAACTGCATCACATCTTGCAAGAGGTGGCATTTAAGCCTGAGCTTAATTTTAATCACATAAATAGCTGAATTGAGATGACTTGCGTTTTTATTCTTAAATACATGTATAATTGGCCTGTTGGCTGACACCACAGCACTTTCCAGCATCTTGTTAGATCAAGCCCTTGTTTTACTACTTGGCAGAACGAAGTAACATAAACCATGTACGGGTTTGTCTACGCTACACTCGTGACCATATCAGGACATCCAGCTACAAGGCTACTGGTTTTGCCCACCATGATGAGCTTTTCTTCCTTATTTGGTTGGTTGGCTGGGTGAAGGAATTCTTGTTTCACACACGTTGAACCACCATTACAGTGGCTGAGGAGTCTCCTCGATGTTTAATTCTCAACAACGGGGTTCTTTCCACAGCCAAAAGTAACATTGCCAGTGCTAATGACATACCCTCGCTCAACTTTTTTAAAGATTAATAGTTAACAAGGAGTAGCCTTGCAGTCTTGACTGGGGAATGTAACATGAAAGAAAAGGATAATAAAAGCCAGATCGTGACTTGTTACTAACCATATCACCAGAAGTTTTCCATATAATGTATATAGATGCATATCTTGAAAGCTGATCTGGCTTTCAAAATATTTTTTTCTGAAAAAATAAAAAAAAAAAGTTCCTCCTTTTCAATGGGCAATATTTATTGCATCTTAAGACATATGGTCTGTGTGTTTATTTGCTCATGCATTCTCTTCAGGAACAGCCATTTTTTATATTTTAAGTTTTGAAGGATTTCTACCATCTCAATGTTTCTAAAGGAAAATGGGTGATGTTGTTGTTTTTATTAGTAGCCAGCCGTATGAAATTATTTGCAAACAGGTTTGATTCTTTGAAGCAAGAAATCAATTATTTTTTGTCATTTATTCAGTTACAGTCCAAATGACATAAAGGATAAATGAGTATCACGTACTCAGTTGTAAATTAAACAGTTGTAAATTACTCAGCTGTAAATTAAATTGTATTCTGTAATGCTTTAAGAGACTTGTATTTTAAATGTCTTCTTGCTTAGGAATACACCTACTTTTTAAAGTTCAGAATGTATGTTAGCTGGGGCATGCACACAGCCATCATAAATTACATTATTCCTTCTTTTACCATTATTGAAAGCATCATCAGAATTACTGCTTTGTCAAAACCAAAAATTCTCCTGTCTGCAAAACATGTAATCATTTTCAGACTATCAAACCAATGGGGAGTTTAAATTTGAGAGCTTTCAAATGACTGACTAGTGACATTTTAAGTGTATGACAGAAAGAGAGATAATAAAGCGCTGTCGAAACAGAAGGCACCAAAAGGAGACACCATGGTTGCCTCTTTGCAGCCTCTGGAGCTCCCACCTCCACTCAGGAGGTTCAGCAGCAGCACTAACAGCCCCAAGATTGCTTCAGCTAATGCTCTGATTTCCTAAGGGTAAATTTAAACCTGAACTAGCCTGTTTGAAAACATCCAATTTATCTAAGTAGTCTGTAACCTCTTCTTTTTCCTAATCCGACCTGAATTCTCACCCCTTTGTCACTCACCTTAATTGTTAGACACCTGATAACAGTTAACATTGTTAGTGACACAGAAACAAAAAACCTTTAAATGCTTTAGCAGTCTCTGTAGCACCTATTTGCTTTACATTCCTGTTCAACTGTGGATCAAAGCATTTCCTGGTCCCTACAGCTAATCTACTGTACTTTCTTGTTAGGCATACAAACACAGGAAATGTACAGCCAGGGTTGCACTTTAATTCAGGCATAAGGTACGTAAGTACAGTGAAGATATTGGCTCAGTCTTAAGCCAGTAATCGTTCCATACAGTAATTTACATTTTGACTGATCTTCAAGAATGCGTCTCAGAATCTTATTAAAAAGAAAAAATGCAGCCTTCCAGTTTTGCCCAGTATATATGATTATTTACTGTTCTTTGCATGCCAAAGTTCATCTGACAAAGAAGTTTTAAAAAGATAATTCTGCAGAGAATTAAAGGATATATTTTTGAAACGGTTGATAGTCCCCTTTATTTCCCTTCCGAGCAGTTGTTCCTACCTGTTATGCAAAAATGCAGTGGCCTACCTTGGCTAATACGGTAGTTTCCTAAGCCACTAGATCTGGCAGTCACATGAGGTTGTGCAAGCATTCAGAGCAACCCTCACTGGGGAATCACTGCCCCACACCGTCAGGAAAATATTGCTGCATGAGATTATATGAAAAGTAAAGTGTTCTTCACGCATGAGGACTTCTTTGCAAATGTTTTCCATTATCTAAACTGTTGGCCCAGATCCACTGGCAATAGCAATTGTGGGAGTGTAGAACAAGTGGTGAATATTGTTCTTTTTTTCATTTTATTAGATTTCTCAAGATATTTGGTATTTTTGCTAATGCTTAGTTACTGAATATAGTGATCACACGAGAAAGACAGCTTTCATTAAAATAAACAAGTTGCATCAGTGGTAAAATTCAGCTCTTGCTATTGCAAAGAATTTGAAAACAGAATCTGGAGGTGCAAAACTCAGAACGGTACATATGCCTCTTATGTATGAATTTAAGCCACTGTGGGGATTACAAATGACAGATTTTGGAATTTTGCGTGATGTGTGCAGCCTATGGTACCTGTATTACACACCTTTACTCCTTGTTAGCTTCTAAGAGTGGTATATAAAAGCGCTGTGGCCAGCTTGCTGTGTCTGTGCAAAACCTCTTTTGCCCAGTTAGATTTAGCTAGGAAGTTAATATCTTGGAGGTCAAGTCAGTTCACAACACTAGGACCGAAACAAGACTGAAACATAAACCTGCTCAAAAACAAAGGGACAAGCAGAAGCCATTTCCTTTCCTGAGGGCCTGTACTGTCCCTCCTCGCCTCGCTGCACAGAGCTAGCTCTGCCGGGCTGGCCTCCAGCCATCATGCCAACAGTGGCACGGCTGTGAGCAAGGCAATGTGAAAAATCCAGCCAAACTCTTTGAGAAGCAGTGTTGATGTGAAACGGAGCCGTCACCATCAGCTGGAGCATCCTGCCCGCAGCAGCAGGGTGTGAATCCCCCCGGCAGCGCTATTCCTCCCAACCCTTTCCGAACCAGTGCTCCAGGGGGCCCTGTGCTGCCAAAAGTGCCGCTGCCTCCCAGTCCCATCTGCAAGCGGGGGCTCTTGGGCTTCTGCCAGTGCTCTGGCACCACGCTCTGATTCCCCACGTTAAATAAAGTGTCGCAGGGGTAGCTATGTCCTGCCCAAGCCCTGCCTGCTTCCAGGCGGTGGCAGCTCTTTTTTAGGTTTGTGCTGATAGGGGCTGGCATGATGCTGCTCCAGCAGAGAAGCAGTGGCTGCGTCATGCCCCGGAGGGGATTAGGTTTCAGTGCTGAACACAGTGCTCTGACTTTATCGTGTATAAATGTCAGCTTATGGGTAATCTTTAAACTCCTTTAAGGAGTTCTTAGATGCTACAATAGACCTCATATTATTGTAGGAGTGATGCTTTATTTAGAGAAAAGTGAAATATTTAATTTCTCAATAAGAAAGCCAACCCATGAAGATAAATGGATTATGTGTTTGTTATTTACATTTTTGTGATTGTTTCTAGACCAAAAAAAAAAGAACAAAATGAAGTTAGAAATGACCTAGCAGATGGGTTGCAGTGCTACGAATTGTTTTCTGTTTCTTCTGTGGTAGAAGGAGGAAAGCAAGTGTTTACTTTATTTTTGTGTGATCTTGTTGCTTAGTAGGTTCAAAACAGTTGCAGTGCACCTCTTGGAGGAATCCTGCCCTCAGTCCCACGGGGCGTGCATCTCTGCCGCCCTGCTCTTTTCCTCTGGCACACACTGCAAAGGGTGAGAGCAGCTGATTCACTTGCAAAACGTTCGCACCGTCCAACACCTCTCATTTCCTTTAAGTAAAGCGTGTTCCCGTATCACCAATCAGCGGAAATTCGGACTTCCACCTTTTCTTTCCGTTGCTCAGGCTTCGGCTGTACTTTGTCGTGTCACCTCTGAGGCCACACAGGGAAGGCAGCCTATGACCATGGTGGCTCCTGCTGCTAGGCCGGAGAAGGGGCCTCGGGCCCGCAGCCTCTCCCCGCTCGGCTGGCTCTGGAGTCACTGACAGACCTGCTCCTGATAAGGCCCCAGGGCAGCCAAAAGGACTTCAAAAAAACAGTGATTTGAAATTTGAGTCAAGATGTTTTCTCTCCTCAGCAATCCCTTGCCTTTGTGTGTGTAGCACTAGGTGGCAGATAGGTTTCTGGGGTGAAGGGAGGGAAAGCAATGAGTCAGGCTTGGCTCTTATGAGCTTGTTGTTTGGCGTATTAAAATTAGTAGTAACTGTGATAGTCATGGAGCAAGCCTTGATTTCTTCAGTTTCCTGAGGATTTATATGAAATGCTTACCTAGTTTTGTGTCACTGATGGCTGGAGTTTAAAAGAAGTCAAACTGCCTGGTCTTAACAGCAGTGATCATTCCTGCTTCAAATCCCTTTTAAAACATTGGTGTGACAGACTCGGGATGCCACTTAAGGATCAGTCAGAAACTGCCGTAGCTGTAATCATGGCCTGTTTCCACAGGGCACTATTACCAAGCTTATAAAAGCTGTGCCCAGCTTTATTTAGCTTTACAAGGCTTCAGCTTCATTCTGGCAGAACCGAATAAGCTTGTTTTCCCCCACACCCCTCTCAAGAAGGAGGGAAACTTTATAAAGGGGCCCAGCCATCACTAATGAATGCCCAAGCTGTGTACGCAGATCCCTGTTATACTCCCACTCTTTCCCTCTTCCCTCTCTCCCACCTCGGGCTATGCCAACAGAGGTGTTCATGTGGCTTCCTGATCTACCAGATCACAGGAGTGATCTGGCCAGAAAAATAGCCTAGAATTTGATTTCAGGTTTCTTTTCTCTGCAGCCAGATCAGCTCATAGATACATATCACCACCCAGCTGCATAAACAGTTGGCTTTGGCGTAGCTCAGGGAGAGGAGTGGGGTGGATACAGATGTCCAAAAGGGAAGCGGAGCCAGGGCTGTTTAAACTACCCTTGCTATCAGAGAGATGCTCCAAGAATCACAGTCTCAGCTGCATGAAGTTCAAGAGCACAGCTCTAGAAAACCAGCTGCTTTCGGTGCCTGCATGAAGAACCTCTAGAAAATGGTGAAGCTGTCGCCAACAGCTATGTGACTCACCCTCATCCATTTCTTGTATGTAGTCTGTTCTCAGTATGCCATTGCTGTGAACCACGCTAGTTAGAGTTGTTCAACCTTCTATTGTTGATTACCATCCCCAGGTAACTTTGTGCCTCTAAGAAGCACAATTTTATTTATTTCTTTAGGTAAATAAAAGCAGTGGTCAGAATATGTAGTGCTAGTGCTGTGATCCCATGGACACTGTGCTTACATTGTCGTTAAGACCAGTTCTGTGCAATACCAGCTCCAGATCAACTGGCAACATAGATGTGTCCCAGATCAGTCCCAGGCACTTGGCTACTCAATTAGCCAAAGTTTGCAAAACAGCATCTATTTCAGACTTGTGTTTATGCTGGATTTGGAGGACAGACAGTTCCTGACTGGAGTAATGCCTGCCAGAACAAAAGTTACCCTTAGAAATCCTTTAAAACAAATCAGAACCAGAAATGTAGGTTTGGACAGATTCAGTACTTTAAGTCAAATAGCTAGATTTTATTTTGCTTTATTTGGAACAACGTGCCCTAGAACCAGATTTACTGCATCGTGTGACAACCTGACACTCTACACAGGAGCTACGAAAGGAATGAAAACAAAGAATCTCCCCAGCTAAATCCAGTTGGTTAAAACCCAGCTAACAACCTCTAAACACCAGTAGCTCACAAAGTCTAAAGTGCAGTTTTCACCACTTGTTTTTAATGCCTGATTTGCAAAACTGTTCTGAGACAACCAAACATGAGCAGCCAGGGCCTGGGTGTCCCTGCCTGACCAGCGGGGTTGGACCAGGTGACCTCCGGAGGTCCCTTCCAACCTCAGCCAGTCTGTGGTTCTGTGAATGTGAAATGGCAGGAGTTTCATTTTCTTTTTGTGGTGGCCCTCTTTTGAGGATGGGAAGATGGCTAATTCTGGTAGTTACAGCAATTGAGTGAGAGCAGCATCCCTAGATCTTAATGACTCAAGGGGGAGGTATATTTTAGAACAGAGAAAAGAAGAAGCTTTTGTACAATGAGATTTGAGCTGAAGTTTTTGAAACCACCTAGGGAGGTGGTTGCATCTTGCACGGACTTACTGCTGAACTGCATGCCTGTCAGGTATGGAGCTGAACAGGGTGTTTTGCAGAATCCTTCTGGAAGGAAAGCTGGCTACAGGGGTCTGTTGGAGCACTTGGGATGATGGCAGAAAGACAATTTTTGCAGAGTTCCATCCCACAGGTCACAGAAAGCAATTTGCAAATGTTGGAGAAATATCAGGGAAAAGGGAGACAACAATGTCCATCCAGATCTCAAAGCATCTGTGAAAAATTACATAGCCCAGATGGTTGAATGGTTTTCACATTCATTGCACATGTAGTCTGGCTTTAGCCATCTCCAGTGCAGTCGTTCTGCTGATCTATGGCGGTTATTCTCCCCTCAGTGCATGAGCATGTTTCCCATTCACATAAATAAGAGTTATGTCTTTGTATCCAGAGAGAGTGGATTTCATTTGTCTCGTGCTGTAGCAGCTTCTCACGGGCTGTTTTCCTCCCCCACTCTCAGTTTGGTTAAGCTATCCTGACCTGTGTTTTCTTTGTTTTGAACTGTTCGGACTTTTACTTTTTAGGTAATAAATGTCAGTAAACTATTGGCGAAATAAATGGCCAGAAATGAAGCCCTCCATGGGTTCAGCCATCTAAGTAATGCAATCTGAAATATGAGAGGTAGCTAGAAAGAGATAAAAAAAATGGGAGTTTGGCACCATAGAAGTAATTTCATTTTATGTGATGATATCACCATGTTTTTCCCTCTCCTTTCACTCAGTACCTATACATGAGACTCTTGGTTTGCAATATGTGGAAATGTTTACTCTTACTTACAGGGCTTTTGTGTTACTTAGCTATTTTTTTGTAAATTGCTTTTAAAATCTCTGCCATAAGGTACCGTTTAAGCATTGCTGATGATGACCACAGCTCTTGCTGCTTAAAAGCTTCTAAGCCATGGCCTGTGGATTTCCTTTGTACATGAATTTAGGTTCTTTAATGAATACGGTGCTGGTAACACTGATTGCCAAGGCACCTCGGGCTGTACAGACTGGATTCCAGAGCCCCCGATGGGTGCATGCAGATGCACGTCTCCAGGTGGTTGTCCTTGTCCTACACAGTGCTGGGGCTGGGAAGGTGGAGGTGGTGGTGTTCCCTGAACGCTGCCGTGGGTGCACCAGGGCTCTCTGGGGGCTCGCCGAGTTGGTGGAGTCACTTTAGCCATTTGTTCTTCCTCCCGCACAGTTCACTTGGTTACAGACATGCTGTGATGAGGTTAGGGGTGCCCTTATTCCCAGAGATCTTTGTGAAGTGCTGCTGTGTCTGTTTTTCTCCACAGCTCTTGGTTTTGGTTTTGGTTTGGTTTGTTTTGGGGGGAAGGAAAAGGAGACAAGGAGGAGATGACACAACAAACCTTTTAATTCTGCTGCAGCACTTATAGACCAGGTCCCCTGCCCACTCCAATTTTTTTCTCCTTTCGTATGACAAGAGCTGCCATAGGACCTCCTGGCGATGCATTTCTCTTCACTTTTTCTGTCCCTCCTCCTCACAGTCCACAGTTTTCTCACCCACCTCGCTGCCCGGTTAATCAAGCCCATTGGCATGCAGCCACCTCGGGAAACAATGAAATAACCAGGGATGCCCAGGGGAGGCAGGGGGTGCTCTGCAGCATCGAGCCAGTGGTGGCACAGGAGGAAGGAGCTCCAGTTCCCTCAGGTGGCTGCTGCCGGAGTTGGGGTTAGCATAAAACACCGGCAGGATTTTGGGCTTGTTTGTGCAGAAGTGAGTGCCCATCGGGCACACCATTTGGCCTTCTTAGCTCAAGGGCAATTTGGCATAAGGCCATAGCTAGATCTTGCTCTTCTGCATCCTCAGTGCTGGCGGAGCTCATGGCCTGCTGGACCCTTCCCCGCCGCCTCAGCCCGCCTGGTTATCGGAGGCCGGAGCAGAAGCAGATTAGGGCCATTCACACCAGCGGTTTCCTTACCGCATTTGCAAGACTGGTAACTTCTGGCAGGGAGGCAGTGACGCCAGCGGGCAGTAATCCTTTCCTCTGGAGAGCTGTTTGCCCTGCCTGCGTGTTTATCCCCGCAG
The DNA here is from genome assembly GCF_963932015.1 of Anas acuta. Taxonomy (NCBI): domain Eukaryota; kingdom Metazoa; phylum Chordata; class Aves; order Anseriformes; family Anatidae; genus Anas; species Anas acuta. The sequence goes on from NC_088981.1 coordinate 50,548,679, forward strand.
GTGTGGCTCCCAGAAACCCTGCCTCTGCTCCTGGTTTTTGGCATCGGCAGTGGTATCCCGGGTGGTCTGTGCAATTCACCCAGCTCCAGCCATCCTCCCCGAGGAGCTGCTTCAGGTCAAGGTCTTCCTCAAGAGCCCCCTCTCCCCATGCTGGGGCCACTGTCACCCTGTGTGAGCAGTGCTTGGTGCCCGAGCTCTGGCTGTGGCTGGTGGCAGCACACACCAGTGTTTCCTCAGTGCTGCCCGGCAGCGTTTGGAAGAAGGTGTTGGCTTGCAAGAACCAGCCAGACGGGGTGAGGAGACAAGAAGAGGCATGAGAATAGCTCTGTTTAACTCCAGATCCTCACCTCCCACTGCTTCCCTTAAGAGGCAGCAGGAACAGCCACAGCGGGGTGGTGGGGAGCGTGCCCTGCCAGGTGCATGGCCAGCCAGTGCCACTGCTATCACTGCCACCACCACCAGTGCCACCATGCCAGGCAAATGCCACCCTGGTAGCAGCACGGGACTGACAGCTGTCAGCGTGACATGCTGCATGGCATCAAGTCCTTCTGCATGAGGGCAGTGCTTCGTGCAGGCACACCCTTAGTCCTTAGCTCCTAGCCTCACCTTCAGCTGAGTTACAGGAGCAAAGTCCTGCGCCGTTTCGGGAGATTAAACACGGCCGTGAATGTGTGTCAGCTTGCTTGGCCCAGGATATAGCGAGCTACTGAGGAGTGTTTACTGAGCTGCGCCCTGGCATCCTCATCCTTCCTTTGCAGCTGCTATTTACCAGACAGCATTTGTGGTGAATGTAGCTGGCAGGAAACATCGTCTAGGAATGAGCTGGATGAGTTAAAAGAAATTTTCACACTAACATTGTCACAGGCTTTTGAAAATACTTCACATGAAGGCATATTTTTGTAACGCTGAATTAAAATAGCATTGCATGAAGCTGGCTCGACTAAAGCGAATTTTACCGTCAAAATGTTTGGTGTTTTTGTTTTGGGTCCCTGTCTTGTTTACAGATCTGCTGTGTTATGCAGAGAGCATCCCAACTCTATCGCCGCATTGTTCCACAGACGTGGCAGCAGCACAGCTAATTCATCTGCACTGGGGGAGAGGAGGTTTTGCCTTTCTCTTGGCAATTAAAGAAACCGATTATGAAAATGCACTTACTTCACTTTCAGTCGAAAAGGCCTGCTATGCCACTATTGCTTTACGAGGCTCAGATCTCATATTTATTATGAAAAGGTCTTCATTAAAATTTATCAGAATAAAATAACAGGATTGTTTCTTCCATAGGTTGTGCTGAGATTCAGCATTTGCTTTCTCCACTCTGGGATTTAAATTGCCATTCAGATGATTTAATTATTCTTCCTGTAGTTTTGTAACGCCTGACTGGAACTTTTCGTTTTTGCAATCGTCCTTCCTGAAACTGAGAAAACTGCTTTAAAGTAGTTTTTACAGGAGATCAGAACCCACAAAAACAAAAACATGCAGCCATTGACATACGTGTTACTCCGCCATGCTGATTCTTTCTTTGCATGTTGTGCAATGTACCCCATCCTTTATCTGCCTGCTTTGTTTTCTTATTTAGATTCTTGTTTAGCTTTCTCGTAGGACTGTGCCTCGATTTTGTTTAGAAAGCTCCCAGCAGCCTGTGGTTGCTATAGCTATATGGGAACGGAATATTTGTGTTGAGTTATTTATTTGAATTGGGACTTCTTAAAACCATCTCCTTGTCATCAATCTACCAGAGACGTTTGGACAATGTATTTATTAGTCATTGCCGAAGTGACACCAAACACTGCGCAGCGTTTGGAGACGCCCTTCCTGCAAAGGACCCTGAGGTTCAGGCCTCCTCACAGATGTGTGGGGCAGCGCTCCCGTGCCTAACTCACTTGCATGCTTAATAGCCTTTTTGCCTGTAAATCCCCATGTGCCACGGAGCGATTGGCTCTGCAGAAGGGGTGGTGTAACGGGAAGCCTGGACGGCCCTGATTTATCTCCCAGCTCCGTCTCCAGCGCTGCTGACGGGTGGGTGGAGCGCTGCTCCGCACCGATGCTGTTTGCCACCCGAGTGAGTGAGCAAGCGGTGGAGGAGCGGGGCTGGGTGCTCAGCAGCCAGGGGCAGGCTCAGAGCTGGGGCTTTGTTTTCCCAGCCCTGACGGCAGCGTGGCAGCGAAGCAGCTGAAGTAAACAAACCAACAATACAGGCATTTTTGTGCAGAATAGGTCCATTATTCTTCCTGACAGCATGACTTGGATTTTGAGGTCTCATTCCTTGTATTGTTCCTTATTTAAAGAGAAAGAGAAAGCAGAACAAGGAATAATACAAATTAGCCTAGGGCTTGTGCTCGCCTATAGGATACTATTAAGGTCCTGTCGGCGCTACAAATTGGAACCATTCTGCAGCCGGGTCCCTTAACCCAGCTGCGTTTTGAAAGCAGTCAGGCCCTAAAGTCCTACGTGCTCGTGTGATCAATTCGCCCGGGACTTTTCCGCGGAGGTCAGGCTCGTAACCACAAGGCAATAAGCAATCACTTACCGAGACTGCCTCATTGATTATTCCACCCGCAGACAGCAGCACGTTTCTTAGCCCGGCAGAGGGGCTCACACAGCCATATAGACTTGTGCACGTGTGTGTGTGTGTATTTACTTGCCTTTCTGTCTCAACCGCAGCCGCGATTTTCACCAGAGGATGCTCAGTGGGCAGCTGGGACAGGCAGCGATGCCTTGGTGCTCTGTGCAGTGAGCCACGTCCATGGGGGCTGCTGGGGTGGTTTCAGGCCCTCCGGAGAGCCACAGGGTTGCTGGAGGGCTGGAAGAAGCTGTTGGGACTTCTGGGCAGTAGCGTGTTGCAAGGCTCACACTCAGTAAGGCTTCAAAAAGTTTGTGTTGTGCAAATTCTCAACCCTTTCTGTTCATTTGGACCGGAATCCCATGGTATCTGCTGGACACAGGAAAGTCAGCGTGGATTCGGTGCAATGGCCTTTTCTTTTTCTGACTCCAGCAGGCGCTGTCTGTGCCTGAGCAATGGCCCTTGAGCTTGCTGAAGTGCTAAGGGTGGAGACATTCCCCAGATACTCAGGAGAGCGTGGATTTATGCACTCACAAAGGCACATGGCCTTTCCACCAAGGGACAGCAAGTCTGTTTTGTCTCTTTGGTAACCTCCCCGGCTGGCCGAGGAACTTCTTGCAGCTGGGAGAGGCATGGCTGTGGTGGAGCCGTGCCCATGGGAGAGGTGAGGGAGGGCTTATTGAAAGCCTCAGGGTCTCATCCAGCCTGTCTTTTTCTGGCCTGGGCAGTCACAGCACGGGACAAGCAATAGAGGCGTCATCACTGAGATGAGACACGCTGTCATCCCAGTCAGATTAAATATCTCCAGTCCGCTCCTGGAAAGAGCATATCAGGAACACTAAGTGGAACCATTGCTGTGTATTTAAAACTTTTCAAAGTTACTGACTGCATGCGTTACACACACAGTTTGTCAGGTTGTTCCATGTAATTTTTCCTTTAATCTCTTTACTTATGATTTTCCTGGGGAATACACAGAGTAAACCCTTTCTTCACTGTCAGGGCTGAGCCCATTTCAACTGGGCAGCCTGGAAGATCTTTTGTTCAACTCGGCGCTGATTCTGTTTGCACATCTGCAGCATTTAAACATTGCACGATTGTTTAAATGCATTTAGTGTTTAAAGTGTTTATGTTTAAATGCATAAACAATGCACGACCACCTCAGTTCATGGTCTTAAAGATAAATAACTAATATTTTTTCCCCCAAGGTAAGCAAACTGACAGCGGAGGGATTAAAGGGAAGCCACAGAACAGATCTCCAACCATGGACAGATACCAGATAACAGAATAACCTTACTGACTGATAAATAAAGGAGTGGCTGAGAGCAGTGTCCATCAGCAGCTACCACCAAACAGCTTCCCCTCTTGCTCTCCCAGCACAGTTTGGAAGCTGATGCCCCAACCCAGCACTGTCTCTTGTGGCCAACAGAGAGGACAAGCAGCACCAGGGTCACTGGGATGCGGGTGGCACGGAGGGAAAAGAGAAGCTGCACTGTGAGGACGTGGGGTACACATGGGATCGCTGGCACAGGGACACTGTGGCCAGCTGCAGGACCGCCCTGCGTGGCTGTGGGAGAAGTTCAGGTCCTGTCCCCCCCTTGCTTTATTGTTTGTGTTTAATGGTGTTCGCTGCAAGGCTGAGATGGGATGAGCAATGAGGCTGTCCTCAGCAGTGCACTTCACAGGACTGACAGCGGGAAAATTTCTGTGGGAAATATATTGTGCGTCTGCTTTTTTTTTTTTTTAGTATGGTTTTTAGGTAAGAGAAACAGCTACAGGTAATTCGCTGGCTTGTCCCCCACTCATATTTTAAATTTAAAAGCTTAAGCCTTTTTCTTTTCAGCATTACGGCTGCTCAGCAGAGGTTGCAAAGCTCAACTTTTAATGCAGAAAATCGACCAACTTGAAAACCCCAAAATTCTCCCCTCTCTGACTACTGTCTTGAAACTCCTGCCATTTTATATTGTGTTTTTGTCCTTTCTCTTCTTTTGATTTGTTACTGTGGGGTCACTGTCCAGTGTTTTGAATGCATACATACGCCTAATTGAACATTCACCATTCAACATACATAAAATTCATTAAGACTGTGAAAGTCCTTTTAAAAAGGAGTTATTCCCCCTGCAGCCTTATACAAACATGCAAAATGCTTGAGTCAGACTGAATCCCGAGGTTAAAAATAGACTGGTGAAGTCTTAGTATTTACTTTCTGAATTTTAAGCCCTGTGGAGGAGAAGGAATCGTTTAAAAATTTTCCACTTTAATCATTGCCTTTGATACCAGGAGGACTAAGTGGCTTTTTTTTTTTTCTTTCAATGCAAACAGGAGATTCTCAAGACTTGAAATGAAATCCTGAGTGCAGGCGACAGCACGCTTCCTGCTTCCTTCCCATGCTTTCCTGACCGCTATCCTCCGCTGCTGGGAGGAGGATGGTTGCCTGCCTCCCTGCTTCACCGTAGCACAGCCCCGCTCCTTTCTTCCAGGGCTCATGCCTGTCCCTCTCCCAGGATGCTGGGCTGTGTGCTCCTGCTGTCTTTGGCCTGAAGGCCACTGCTGCTGTGCAGTCCTGGAGAAACCAGGATATAGCCACATGTATGCATGGGGGTCCTCCCCGAGCCAAAGGATGGTACCTGTTTGCTATATTGCTCTCTCTCACATTTCCCAGTGCCCATCCATCCCCCCACAGCAGCAGCGATGGGTGGCAGGGCAGGGGTGATGCAGCTCTCACTGATGCTGCTTCTCTCCTTCGTGGGGAGGTTTGTCCTCCTGTGGGTGGAGGAGAACCAGACCCTTCCATAATCATTGAAATGATTCAACCAGGATCATTTTCTGCTCTTCCGCTACTCCAAAACAGCAATGCTGTTTTTGATCATATAAGAAAGAAATCAAGAATTTTTGTAAGCTGAAAAGGAAAGATCTAAGGCACATGAGTTACTAAAATTGGCAGAGAGGGATTTGCTCTATGGCACTCCATTTCAGCATTGTTCTACCCCTTCTGAGCTACATGGTAGGTGTGTTTGATAGAGCATTTTATTTTATAATTTGCTTCCAAATTAAGCATTGGTAGTAGGGGGGTGCTTGGACCAGATGATCTTGGAGGTCTTTTCCAACCCTGATTCTGTGATTCTATGAAACTAAAAAACATATTTTATAAAATTGTATTCAAGAACCTTTGTAAAGGCCTAATATTGAAAGCGTGTTTGACAATGTGCTTGCATACGTATAAGAGAAATCCGTGCGTGTTGGTGTAGGAACGAGTTAGGGCTTTCAACGCATTCGCTAGCACTCGATGTTCACTTCAAGTTAGTGCAGTTGCAAAGTTTTTGCTGGACCAAGTCCTGGGTAAGATTCCGAGGGCCACACCAAGCTGTCAGCGTTTGACATTGTCGGCAGGGCTGGTGCTGGAAGGGAAGCTGCGAAGGAAGCAGCCAGGGCTGGGAACAGGGACCAAGGTTTGGGGGCCAGGAGCCCCCCTCGGGCGATGCCCAGACACCAGGGGGCCGCATCCCTTGGGAGAGGGGGAGCCCGGGCGCAGGGGCTGCGCCGCAGCCTTTTGGCACCTGGCGTGAGTGGTGGAAGTGACACCCGGCGCGCACAACGGGAAAGCCCTGTTTGTTTGTCAAAGGAAGGCCAGGAGCTGGACAACTGCAGCTGGGCGGCTCTGCCTTTGTCTGAAAGTCAGCGCCGGAGAGCCCGCCAGGCCTTCAGCTCAGTGCTCCTGAGCCGCTGCGTGTACCTGTCGCTGTGGGTTATACCAGGCTAGCCAGTGGCTAGCTGGCATTTTGGGGAGGCAGGGCCCTTCTCCGAGGCTGGGACTGATGGGCTTGATGATGCTTTTCATCTGGAGTGCGAAGCGCTGTTCTGGAGGCTGATGATTTTTCCCCCCTTGCTGGGTCTGGAAGTTGCAGAACTGAGTGGCACAGATGCTTGGGCGAGTAGCCTAGAGCGGAAAGAAGAATTAACTTAATAATCCCACTGAGGCAGTTGCTATTGCACTGATGTGAGATGGTAAGTCGTTTAGATCACTCCATCTTCACATTTTTATAGCTATATACCTGTGTTTCCAAGCTACGTTCAGATTGCATCGATGCTTTTCACAAACCTATCATATGGTTAATTACAGCTGAATTTAATAGTTACTGTCATTGTATGTTTGACTGAAAATAAGTAGTTTCACTCAAGCTGTTTTCACCCTGAGAAGCTAGATCTTGTGATATTATGGTTTGTGCACAGCTCTGCTGCCTGCTATCTTCCTCAACAGAAAGGTAAGAAATGAAGTTAGACAATTACTTGTAATTGCAGGCAAGATTTGAATGTTGATTTATATTTTTAATTGCTTCCATTTAAAAAATTATGGGTGAACGTGAAGATGAGTAATGTTTAAACTGGAAGAAAACAGACCCATAAATATAAATGTGGGGCAGCAGTATGTGTATAAAGGGCAATCTTTTTTTTTTTTATTTTCTTCTCTGCTCTAATACTCCTGAAAATGTGCTTCTTGAACTTATCTTGAGTTGAGATTGTTTCTTAGTGGCCACAGCTTCTAATTACTCGCCTTTTCACACTGGTTTTGGGTGAGCAGAAACTGAGTATTATGCCTGTGTTCACTCGGTCTAGATGTGATTTTCTGTTCAGGGCACTCGTACTGGAGAAAATAAAACCCGGATGATTCACTGGTGAGTGAAGCTGTTGGTACTTCCCAGGGATGGCACAAGAAATGAAGTCTCAATTAAGAGTGACTTTCTCTTACAGAGTAAAGCCTTTGAATCAGAGCGTACCTCGGAGCCTTTTGTCTGCCAAAAGGGTGGGGGTAATTCAGTTGAGAAAATGCAGTCAAGATGTGAAAAAAGTGCCTGGGGGCATGCAAGGCCTGTTTCCAGTGATGCACGGATGTTAGTAACACGCTGAGCTTTAAAATCCCAGAGCACAGTAAAGCAGAATATTCCCATCCCACTCCCTGGGAATTAAATTAGGTGTCGAACCAGAGGTCTTTATGAAAAATAAAATCAGAAAACATTTAGTTTTCAGTTGTAATTTTTATGTGATTTACTACTTCTGCGTGAGTGTGAAGGCTTGCAAAAATGCAGCCCTGTGACAGCACTGAAATGAGAGATCATCACTATTTCTGTCCATGCCTTTTATATAAAGGTGTTGCTTTTTAAACTCAGAAGCTGTTCAGTTATGTGCCTAGTTCCTGAGAAATTTGCAGACTGTGCTTCAGCAAAAGGAATTAAAAGAATTATAAAAGCATGAAGTGTGCTTTATGGTATCTATTACTTTGCAGTGTATCTGCTTTATCAAGCTTAAGATTCTTAACTCCTAGAATTTCCTGTAGAACTGAACTGAGTTATTTTTTTAAAAAATTTAGGTCCTAGCTAAATAAGCAGGTTTCCACAAGTGCAGCCCTCTCATACCGCATTATGCTAGAGCATAAGAATTTAAAATGAAACGAAAATGGGTGGTAATTAGGAAAAAGAAATCCGGACTGTTCAGTCTAAGTGTTCCTGAAGTGGTGACAAGCACAGAGCGCGTCCCCATTGAGAAGCACCAAAAAAATACTTTCAGACTCCCTCCCCTTTCAGAAGGCTCGCTTGGGAAAATGACAAGCCTTGTCTCACTCCACCTGGAAAAGGCTCGCATGTTCACATCCCTCTCTGTACCAGTGGGAACCTCTGCACCCCTGAGGGAGGCATTTTAAAAGAGGGCTGCAGAGGTGCACATCCCCTTCTCTGGCGCTGATTATTTCAGGCAAGGCAATTCAGCACCACTTTGCTGGCAGCCTGGGGACCAAGCAAAACTCCTGCGCATTGCCTGACTCTGCCCCATCCCACCCTGGGGCGGGCGCTGGGAGCAAGTAACGAGGAAATAGGGTGCAGTGAAAATTCACTTAAAGGAGTTCAAAAGATACTGCTCGTAGATTGTATGAAGATATCACTATGAAGGGAGGATTACATATTTCTAAATGCAGATTGGCTATTTTAAGAGAAAATCATAAAAAAATAAAGACATTGGGCTTTATTCCCTTTCTTCATAAAATAGGAAGCACATCTTTTTTTAATGCTTTCAATTTTCTTCCTTTTATGGCCTATTGTAAATATGCAGTATTCTTGATCTCAGCTGTTCAAGGCTTACATTAGCCTTCCCGAATAATGAGAATTCTTCTTTAAGCAATTCCCCACAAATACATTTTTGGTATGTTTTTATGCTGGCTGGTTGGTTTTTTTCAGTATTTAAAGTATGCTGAAGTGGTATTTTCATGGACTGTAAAACCAAGAGATTTAAACAGCTCTGCTTTCTTCTCCTAATCTCCATTTCTAGTTGAAAAAAAAAAAAAAAAAATCTTTTGAGTCCACATAATTTCTTGTGATTGGAGAGGGGAAAAGAAATGCCAGCTGTCATAAATTCTTAGGCTGAAGATTGTCTCCCAACAAAGCTTACACCAACAACAGTTAGTCCCAGGCAGTTTTTTTGGTTGTTTTGTTGTTGCTTTTGTTTTGGTTTGTTTTTAGGACACATAGTGCAGGCCTAACAGCTAGGTCCCTGGGTTATTTAAGGTATTTTTGCACTCTTCTGAATTGATTCGGATCAGTGCCTGCAGTGTCTCAGTAGCCCAGCTGATAGAGGTCTACAATTCTGAGGAGTGCAAAAGGTTTATTTTAGATGCCGTCTGTTGGTAAATCTTCACATAATGGTTGCTTTTCTGTGACAGCAAGAAAGAAGTTGACTCATGTTCTGCCTGCAGCCTCCAAATCCTGTTGTGAGAGCTGCTGCAGGACCAGCTGTCTCCCATCTTCTGCTCGTGCTTCTGACTTATTTCCTCCCAAGTGAAGTATTTTTGTAAAAATAGGTCCTTTTCTCCATCTGCCTCCTGTTTGTGTTAGCTCATTTCTCCAGTTTCCACATCCATCTGTGTAGCTGATCATGCTCTCCAATATGCCTGCAATTCTTTCTAGCTTTGTGCGATCTGAAAAGTCAGTAAGTGTGTAGCATCATGCCCGTCAGAGAACACCCTACGACATGGTCCTGTCTTCTTTGCTAATGATTTTCAGTGCCTTTTGTTGGCCTTTGCAGGCCCGGGCACTTCCTTGCAGGTTCCTGATGAGCCACATGAGGATGGGTACTGGCCCATCAAGGGCCTCAAAGCAGCCACCTGGGTCACAGCTCTCAAAATGTGACCAGCCCCTGGACAAGTCTGCTGTAAAAATATTGAGTCGTGCCTAAATGTCTTGATAAAACACTGACAAACACTCTTTGAGATAGTTTCCCTGCCACGTGCCAGCCCTGGTACTTTTGTGTAGACTGCTGTCTTATTGAATATCCTATGTGAAGGAGCAGGAGGAACCCAATGAGGCTGGTGATACCTCTCTGCCCCTCCTTATCTGCGTGCGTAGTATTATATAATTGATAAAAAATATCTTTATTTGACAATAATTTTGATTGTTTCTCACAAACGCATGTGAACATAAGGTCTTGAAATGCGTACAAACAGCACGTGTGACTCTTTGTTCCCAAACATATTTACTGTAAATTTAGGTCAAATCGAATGGCCGGTCAGGGTCTCAGTGAAACACAACCCGTAAGGTGCACGTTTACTTGCCTTTTCTCTCTCTTCTGCAACATCAGCCCTCTGTATCAGTGAGCCTGAATGTCTGGTGCTGGGCTCGCCAGACTTGTGCCAGGAGGATTTTGGCGTGCTGTGGGGTTAAGGTCCCCTGGGGAGGGGGTCGGGCTTGGCTTCTCTCCCTGGTTCACACCCAGGCTGCATCTGCCGTGACCACCTTGAGACACTTTCTCTAACTTGCATATCAAAGGTGAGCTTGGTAGCCTGTGGTTTTTGTGTCTCGGTAGCATTTGGGTGGGTAAGCCTTTCTGATTGCCAGCAGCTCTGTGTGATACCACTCAGAAACAATCCTCACTCACCCTGGCTTATGCTTGATTTGGTTATCTGTGATAGATGTTCAACAGTACCGGACCTTGGTTATTTTCCCCTCTTATTACTGCCCCCAGACTCTCAATGGGACTTTCTGCCACCTCTTTCCAGAGCGCAACAAGGGGAGATACCTTAAAAATGCAAATCCAGGCCTCTCCCTTGCCTGTCATTCCCTTACAGGCTGTGCCCCTCTGTATTAATATTTCAGTTGTGTGACTTCTCTCCAAGTTGATGTTATGCCAGTTAAGTTATGTGTTTTGTTATGCATTAAGACTTCTAGTTCCTCCTCTTTTGTGCCTCATACCTCTTTTAGCAGCACCCAGGCTTTTAATACGTGCCGCACTGAGCTGCTATTTGTTCTTTCCCCTCCTATGACCTTACAGTGAACCCCACTACCTCATCTCCCTTCTTCTCCTCATCTCAGTTTGTAATCTTTTTTTTTTTTTTTCTCCTCCTTTCCATCACTTCCCTGGGTTTTCACTATTTGACATTGTTTTGGTAGAGAGGGGAGAATTTAGGTCACCGTCTTTGTTGTTTTTTGTCTTTCTTCACTAGATGGATAACGGCAGAATAGCAGGGAATCTGTCGTGGAGCCATTATCCCGTGATCAAAGAAGTCAAAGCACTCAGCAGCGTACTCTGCATAGCCACAATTCATCCCCAGCGTGTGTTTGTGTGGGCACACACACGTGTGCCCCTCTGTTTCTGCCTGCTCTTTTACACCAGTGTGGTGGGCTCCCAGGTGATGCTTTGGGAGTCCCCCACACCTTCTCCCATGTGCCCGTTTGTTTTCTAAATCTGTGCTGCTTTCCCTAGGAGCCCATGGTTTGGTTTCTGTGCACACCTGCTCTGGTTTTGGAAGCAGGAGCAGCTTCTGGCTTCCAGAAGCCCTCCAGAAGGAGGCCTGAAGGTGGCTTTGCACCCCAGAGACAAGCAGGAGCACTTCCCTCTGGCTTCCCACTTGGGCTGGGAGGCTCCAGGCTCCCCTCCTGCCTACCTGGGCTGTTCCTCAGGGGCCCGGGGACCTGTCTGCTTCTGCTGGGAGGCAGGGAAGGGGGAGCGCTGAATGTTTAGCCCGGCAGGGAGGATGTAGTGGGGCGAGCTGCCTGCTTCGTCCCCGACCTGTCGCCTCAGAGCGGTCAAGGCTCAGCAGAAGCGATTTGCAACCTTGATGTATTCCTAAATTGCATCCGTGCAAATCTGCGTGGCGAATTTACGGCTGTTAGAAACTAAGACATTTTCTTAATGGCTTTGCAAGGACTTCATTAAGGTACTTAATGAGGCCTCAGAAGTCCGTCAACCGCTGCTTCAGAAACAATGCGTTAGGGATTGCTGGTGAAGTCACGGTGTGTGTTACCTGGGTTGCTGCTTGAGGAAGGCTGCTGCTCTCTATTTCAGCAGTGAAGACTGGCCGTGGAGGCTTCAAAAGTAATTTGTTTCCTCGGCTGCTATCAGCAGGGGAGGGACTTCAGTAGCGAGGCCATTCTAAATGTCTTGTTCCTCTTTCTCCCCTTTCACCATATTGGTGTAGAGTTTTCCATAGGGAAGGGTAATAGGAAATCCAGAAAGGTCTGAGGGCCTGAAATGAAGACAGATAAAACCCTGTCGTTGTGATTCTTATAAATGTAGATTAGCTTGGTTGTGGTTGAATATTCCCTGGTTCTTCATCTTTATTTCTGTGTCAGCAAATGGTCACTATGATACAGGGCCAGCTTCTACAATGAATACAATTGTTCGTGGGAAATACAATTAAAATCTGACTGCCTGTCACTGTGCTCCCCCCCAGTCGTGGTGCTGATAAAGTTCTCTGGATAACTGCCATCTGCTAGTTCTAACATGCCCAGTTTCCTTACAAAAAGGCTTTGCTTTCACCTCCAAAACATTTGATATTTCAGCTCAGTTTCCTGTGAAACTCTGCATCTTGTGAGCACTTTGTATTACAGAAGTGCTGCTTTCCAGCAAACACTCCCACGTCTTCACATGGTTTGGGGCTTTATTGCAGAGCATTTCCCCTGTAAGCGTCTGCTTACTGCTGGATGTTTTCTCTGGTTTTCGCTGTAATATTTTTAGCAGGTTTATTTCTGTTATGCTAGGCTGCATGAAAGATGCCCAGCAAACCTGATTCATTTCCAAGATATCTTTGCTTCCTTAGACTCATGGAGCATGTGATGCGCAGCCTGGGCTGGTCCCTGGCTATTTACAGCATGTCAGATACAGCCGGCAGTCCCTGGGCTGGGACTCAGGAAGACCCCGATTTCCTCCTTGGTGCTGCTGCTGATTAGCCAAGTTTCCCAATGCAAATCACGTCGTCTCCAGGCATCTTCACCTTCTGACTCAGATGCAGCCTGTAAATTCCTTCACTCTGTACAAAGTGTTTAGCAGAATAAGGAGGAGCTTGTTCTGTAGGTGAGGTGCCCAGCTGCTTCTGTAGAAGACACTAAACACAGGCTAAATGCTAAGTAATATTTAAGAAGTAACAAAATATATTCAGAAAACAGAACTTGGGCAAACACTTGTCAGGAAACATTTGATCATGATTCCAGTACCTGTCATTTCCTATTCCTGGATTTATTCTGCATTAGTTATTTCTAGACTTTCCAGAGCCTTATGCGTAGACAAAAGCTCCCACTTTACTTGGCATATTCCTCTGACTTTGGCAGCTCTGACTTTGGTAACGTTGTCATTCGTTATTACCGCAAGAGTTTTAACATCTCCAATTGTGGACTGCTGGCATCGAGGAAGTTCAGGCAGCGAGAGCAAGTTGCTCAGGAAGGAGAAAGCTCCCTTTCACGGTTGCCAAGGTAATTGTCAGCTAGGATAAAGTCAAAGCACTGACGATTTTAGATCATGGCCATTTGTTTTTAACACAGATGATAGCCATACCAAGGAAAAAGCTTACTTCAGAAGCTGTGGTTATTGCTTTATATTCCTGTCAACATTCATTTTCCATTTCTTGTGCAAATTGGAGTACTTCTCAGACAGTTTAAATCAAGCATGAGCAGCTGCTACAGAGAGGGCGCAGGAAGGTAGTGGAGGGACTTTGTGAGACCTTGTCTTTTTTTAATGCGGTGTGGAGAAGGGACTGGCTCGTCCCTGGTCCCGTCTGGATTAGAAGAGAGAAAGGGAACTTCTGGCTGCTCTGTTTCTTTCAGAAGCTGCCCTTGTTCAGGGGAAGCGACTAGGAGATTTATGGCTCACATCATACTGTTTGCAATGTACAAACCCAGAATTCGCTAGGAGCTGCTTTAGACCCTTCTGGCAGGGAAATGAAGTAAGTTGCCAACTTTGGTCCTCTTTAAACACTTGTACTGAGCGGGGAGGGGAGAGAGGGGGAGGTCAGATATGTTTTCCTACTAGTGGTTTTGGTACAGTTGTTGCACCTGCAAAGCTACCGCAAAACTCAGTCTGACATTTAAGGGTGTGAATGTTTGTTTTTTTTTCATCCACTGACATAAAATACTGCTGCAAAAAAATATTCCAAAACTTTCCAAAGGACTTTTGCTATAGAAAGCCCTAGCACAAAGAGCCCTTTGTATCACAGGAGTATCCGAACCTGTGGTAAACTCTTGCTCCTTTTTTTTTCCCCAGACAGGTGCCGCGAGCTCTTTGACATTTGTAGAGCAGATGGGATGTCATTTCAGCCTTGTGTCTAATTGACCGAACCTTAATAACTCTCTCTACACATCCCTCCTCAGAAAGTGTGAGCCATGCAATCGTGGAGAGGGGTTTCCCTTCATAAGTAATGCCCTTAACGTGTGTACTGCTGGGTGAAAAGTGGGAGCTACACTCAGTGACTGGCCTGTGAAGTTTTTGGGGATTCACAGTCCAGGGAAATAATTTCTTGCTGCTGGATTTGCTGTTTTGGATGGTTGGCCACTTGCTGCTGGCTTGGCTTCCATACATTGTATTATGTATACACACAGTCCTCGATGTTATTGTATGCATATATTCTTATATAAATAGCAGTCTTGTTTCTACATGCAATTTCATAATGACATATGAGTTGAATACGTGCAGAATGAGTAACAACATCGTAGTCTCTGGGGCTGTGCAAATGCACACGTCTGTCAGTCCTTGGCTCTTCCCTCTCCACAGCTCCCAGAGGAGTGACTTCACGAATGTCCAGTTTGAGGACTCCAAACTCAGTGGGGGTCTGGTTTCCAAATGCCTGATGCTTGTGGAGGTCTCAGAGAGGAAGGTAGCTGTCCTAACCATTTCTGCAAATCTCAGCACACCAACAACACGTTCAAGTCCTGCACATGCTCAAGTCTCATGTGAAAAAAGCAGAAAAACAGTTTGAGTGCAACTTCTGCTAAAGGTTTTATGCTCCTTTGCATGCCTGGTTTACACAGGAAAACCACATTTGCAAAGTGTTTCTAGCATTTCAGTTCTGACAGGCAGCTATGCTTCCCCAGAAATCGCTTCTGTAAAGAAACCAGGCGTTGATTTTACTTTTGGAAAGGCAGCTAGGCTGCGTTTTATGGTGGTTGTTGTTGGCTGAGACCAAGAGGGGTAGGAGTACCCAAACAAATATTTAATGCATTTCAGTTGGAGTATATATGAACTAACAAAACCCTTGCCCTTGAGCAGCTGTAATTTCTAGGATTATTCTTGTGAAGCGTATTGAGTTTGGGATTCTTGGCTCCCTGGTGCAGCAGCCTGTCCCTCTGGCAACTGTCATCCCCGATCATATCAGTTACACGCTGCCACGGCCATTCAAACGTCTTGTACAAATGGCAATACTAAAAGCAGGCCAGGTGGTTGCAAAGTCTGGGACAGATCTTCAGGTCACTATCAAAATCACGGCATTTCCAGTTCTCCAGGCATCAATACTCATTCCTGTGGCACTAGTACACAAAGCATTTCAATGCCCTTTGTGGTAGCCTTGATACCTCTAGGCTCTAATTCAGCAAAATACATAAATTGCAGCATTGTACGTTGGCCTTTTGGCATGAATGGCTTTCAGATATTCTTTTGAATAAATGCTGGCTGCTGTACACGGGGCTTTCACAGTCTGGTTTCAAAGAATTAAAACAAACACAAGAAAGTATTAAGAAAATAAAAAGACTGGAAGGAATCTTAGGAGATTATTTAGCCCACTCTAAGCCCCAGAGCAGATTCGGTTGTACCAAAATGATTGTTGGGAGGCTCTCAAGAACAGGTTAGACAGTGATGAAGGCTCCACACTGACCCCAGGCAATCAATTCCACTGCTTGTATGAACCTTGCAGTTAGACGGCTTTTTCCAGCGTTTAACCTGACATCACCCCTGCCGCAATTAAACCTGTTTGTTCTTGCCCCAACCCCAGCAGATAGAGAGGATTATTCTCCCTCTTAGTGGAGGGAACTTTTCCATTTTTGAAAATGATTATCCTGCTCTCTGGCAATCTTTCATCCAGGCTAAAACATCCCAGTCCTTCTAATCTCTTCTCATAAACCTCTTGTTCATGTGGCTGCCCTTTCCATTTTCTCCCAGTAGTCTGTCCGTGTTGGGTCTTGACGTCTGCTGCATGCCAGAAGAAGGTATGACCCAGGACTGCAGCTGGGACTCATGCTTGGTGAGCAGAGTGGAGCTTGCTCCATGTCAGGCATGCAGTTGTGCATCCTGCTGGCTGCGCTGTGTCCTCCATGCTCTGAACCTTGCTGCTCTGCAACAAGACGAAATGTTGGATTCATGTTCAATGGTTATTTTCAAGCTCTCTGAGCTTTCTGTCATCTGTAAATGTAGCAAGCATGTCCTCAATCATACCAGCCAAGCCGTTAATTAAAATATTGAAGAACAGATCCCCACTCAATATATTCTTTCACTTTGGCCGCCAACCACTGAAAACTAATCTCTGAAAGTGTTTTTTCCAACCAGTTGTGTACCACTTCATAATGGTATCAGCTGACCGGGTTGAATAAGGTAGAAACCTTATTAAATTCAATCTGTATTCCATCTGCTGCTACTTCTCATCCAGTACCAATTATCCTCCAAGGAAGGAAATAAGATTGATTTGACACAATTAATTCTTGACAAATCCATTTGGCTGTTTTAAACTTGTACAAGATAATAGGGTGGAAAAAAAGCGTTATGTAACTTGATGTATCTTTCCAGTCCTGTGCTCGCCCTCCCTCAGCCTTCCTGAACTCTCCTCTTTACGGGTTCTCCCTTGTAATTACTGCGGTGCGGGAGTGAGAAACCGGGATGGAGGGAGGCAGCAGCCAATATTACTGCCAAGATCATTGTGTCTTAAAGCCAAGCCAGGGGATTGGTGGGTAAATGTGATCAGGTTAAGCTTATTTGAAACCACCAAGCACACTAAGTAGCCTCTAATACTGTTTAGCTCTTTGACACCGACACGAATTGTCTGTCACATGTGGAGCCTGTTGCAGTCATTGCTCATACATCCATGTAACAACAATTCAGCTGTTCCACCATTGTTACCAACACATACGTTTTTGGGGGGGAAATAGCGCTGAAAGATTTTAAAACTCCTTTTTCTGCCCTGCCAAAATCCTTGGATGCATTTGAACATGTTAGAGATCAGGATACTGTTGTGTGTGTTTGGGGGCACTGCGAATAACTGGGTCCTGATCTCTTGGTTGCATTCCTTTCTGGTTGAGGACAAACATGAATAATAGCTGGGCAAGTACAGGCAACAGAAGGCATAAGCTTAAGTCACGTTTGATACACTGAAAGCTGTTTGAAGTAACTACCCAGGAGAACAATTATATTTATTTTCTAACATAAGAAGTCCATGTCTCTTTCTATAATGTTATCTGGAAAATGCTAGAAGATAAAAAGGTATTGCAACGTTTGGAAAATGCTTTTAGGAGGTAATGAATCTGCCTTCTCTACAAGTCAAAATGCAGCCCTTTCCTAACAATGTCTGCTCATGCTGTTTATGTATAAAAATAAATAAACAATGAATATAAGAAAGATTTTTATCTCCTGAGGTTTAAAATTTTTATATACATATATAAAAAAGGAAGCCAGTGGGTAATGAAAATCATCTAAATGAGGCCCAATACCTTGCTGGTATTTTACCACATTTTTACATATTCCCTAAATGGCACATATGTAATTAAGATCAGCTGAGAAATTCTAAGCAGACTTAAGTGGAAACTTAAGGGCCACACAGGCTTTTCAGACTTCTTAGGCAATTGCCCAGTTAGCATGCACCGTAAAATGAAAAGCACCCAAAATAACGTATGTAGCTCCAAGCCATGTGAAATTAAGTCATGGATTGTTTGTAGCCCTGAGCCTTGTGGGTTCACCACCCCTGCTGCTGCCTTCTTGGTGGTGGAGATGGCAGATAATATACTGTGACTCCAGAAGGTCACCTGGTTTGCCACCAAGATAGAGAGTTGCTGGTGCTATTTCTCATATTCCCTTCGCCAATGCAGCAAATTTCTTTCATTCCTTTTAGTCTACTTCTACATATTTTCATCCTCAGTGACAAATAGGAATGACTTCTGAAATGACCAGATCTCCTTTTGTATACACAAATAATGTCATCGTTTTGGGAGCCAATGTTTCAGAGCTTAAAAACACATACATTTATCTCACTGCCCCGAGTTACACCCTCATGAGCTTTCTTCAGCAATCCGATTTCCCCTTGGAGTTTACACACCCTTCATACTTTCAGATAATCACTGCATCCTTTCCAGTCCCTTTAACCTTCATCCAGCCAAGCAATGGTTGTTTGTTTTCATAAATCACATCTTCCCCCAGAAGTCAAAAGGAATGGGTGATGCAATTCTGGGATTAAGCGCATCGGTAACTTCTAAAAAGCCAAATTGTGATTACTTCTTGCTAGGCATATGTTGCCCACAGGATATGCATTGAACTGCAGAAATGTCTTTAGCCATCTTCAACCAGAACTGCCTAATTATTAAACCCTCGCAAATGAAGATTCATTTTTCTGAGAACTAGCAATACCAGCCTCCTCTCCGTGTACTTAAACAAAATGACTTCCTTGTAAAACTTCATCAACGCGGAGCCAACGTCGTTAGCTCATTGCCCTCGAGGGCTGTTGTATCATCATCGATGCAGTTGGTTGAGTTGTAGAGGGTAAATTCCTCCCACTCACAGCACCACAGTAACAATAATCCTTCTGTTCACGAACTTCCCAAAATATTTATCAAGAGAATAGCTTGGAGGTATGTTTTCAGCAATACCTAAGCCTGTTTCCACTTGTCTCTCTTGCTTACTTTTCTTCTTTTTTATTACATCTTGAAAGTGGGTTGGCCAGTGCTTAAAAGATGCAGTTTCAGATGGACGGCTTCTCCTCACTTTAATTAGTTTGACAGGCACCTTTGCCTTCCAGCTGGGTTGCCCTAACTGGAAGCAGCTGCTCTGTGGAATTACTCTCCCTCCTTTTCTCCACCTCGGTGTGCTGCACAAGTAATAAGCATCCTGTGCCCCTTCCATGAATTTATAGGTGTAAAATGCACAGTTTCCAGCTCTTCGGGTGTGCCTGCATGTGGAGAGATGTTTCTCTCTTTCCTCTATTAATGAAATTTTATGGGGTGAAACATTAGGTGTGTCATTAACAATATAGGGAAAATAAAATGTACGGGTCGGATATGATTCTCCACTTCCTCGTTAACTCTTGTGAGTGAGCATAGAGTGGGTTTTAGTATATTTTTCCATGGCAATTTGAAACTGATTTGAGAGAGAGGCTCCTGAATGATTGTACAGCTTGCAAGGCAGTGAAGAAAAAGGCTCCTCAAGGAGAGCATGGGCTCTGTGAATCAGGCTCATGTCCGTGTTTACAGCCACAGCTGAAACAAATACTTATCATCTTGACTGCATTGTCACAGTCCTGTGAATGCTCCTGATTTCGTCACCAGCCTGATGATTTATTTAACATCCTACCACCTGGAGCCAAGCGAGGTATAAACCTCAATTTGTTGCTGTTTTTTTTATGATGGAAATGTAAATGTTTTCCAGTAAAAGTATAAGAGCGTGACCTAAGTGCACCATGATGATTCAGACAATTGAAGCTAAAGCACTCCAAAAGTATTACTTTAAAAATTCCATTATATTTAAATGAAAGTGTAATTTCCAGGCTCCTGACATCTGTGAGGTTTTGAACACTTGTTATTACAACAGGAATTGTGGCACCACGTGTACTACAACCGCTTGCCTGCTGCTTGCTAGCCAGCTGCTGTTTGCTTTTCCATAAATTACCTCTTAATTTAGGTGTCTGGGCGCAGCGGGTGGCGTGCAGGTCAGCCAACCCAAGGGCGCAGCTCTGAGGTGGGGAGGACGCCCATGTTTTGGTCTGATCCGGTAGGTCGGGGCACGGGCAGGAGGCGTTTAGCAGGACAGGTGGGCCAGCTGTTTTGAAAGGGAGAGAAGACGAGGGCAGGGGGTGCTTTGCATCTGTTGGAGACCGATAACGCCGAGCTGTTTCCAGGGATGGGGGTGAGAGGAGAAGCTCTGGCAATGGAGGAGGAGTTGTACTAGCAGCAGAAAGTGACTTTGGAAGAAGAGGTTGAAGCAAGCGTGTTCTGCTCAGTGGTAGCAGTAGGGAGAATTGGCTCTAGGCTGACATTACTTGTGAGCAAGCATCAAATATTCCCATCTGGTTACCGGCCTATTACTGTCATCTGTAGCTTGCTGAGGTCATCAGGCAGGAGTTATTTGGTTTTGTTTTTACTTTGTTCATTTGTTTCTGTATCGAGTAGGTCCACCTACTCCTTTGCTAATAAAATATCCACGTGACCTAGAAGATAAGCTTAAAAAGTGCAAAGTCTGAGCTCAGTGCCGGGTCCTTGCAGGAGTGAAAGTCGGGCTTCTGGTAGGGTCTGGTTGCTGCTTGTTCAGAGGGTGGGTGTGCTAACCTCCAAAGAAGCAGTTGAAGAAATCATTTGTGTTTTGTTAGGTTTTGGGATGATATTTAATCACTAAATTGGAGAATGAATGTTCAGTGGAGCGTGGGGGAGGTGTGTGCTAGGGAGCTTTTGGGTGGAAGTGCTCTGCTCTGGAAGAAAACCCAAACAGCCTTTTATCTTCTGGTTTATTGCAAGTCTCTGCCATCAGTGTATTTGTGCCACATGGGCTTTAGCGTAACATTTTGCCAAGGGCAGCTCTGTAAATTTTTATCTATTCCTTGATAAGAAGCAGATAACAACATTTTTTTTCCAAGTCTGTATTTGCACTTCATAACTAAGTTCTTTTGCAACAATACATTTAACGGGAGTTTTTGGGCTTTGTTTCTCAGGAAGTATTGTTCCTAGGAAAGATCTTTGATGCATCTCCCTTTGAAAGGGAAAATATCTTTGAGGTGTATCTATTCTCATCTTAATAATTGGGGCTGGCCGTGAGGAGCGGGTCACTGCGTGAGGCTGGCTGCCTCTCCGTGTGCTCCTCCCACCCCACTACAGCTGACTTGGTGTGATCTTTGAGTCAGTGCTGAGCATCTCTGAAATATACAACTATCACATGCCACTACGTTGTACCTTATTCTTGGCTGGTTTTGTTGTGTGCTTTAGGATGAGATCATCAGGCTCATTTTCTTACTACGAGCTTCAATGAAGGAGTCAAAGGACTCTGCATTTGGGGAAAAAAAGGGGGCAGGGAAGGGGACTAGGACTTACTCCCACTTCTGAGACTTGCTTTTTCTCTTCTCCTTTCCTTTCCCCAGTTCTAAAATTATTTGGGATAAGAGCAGCCAAAGGACACAGAGCTAAATAGTTTTGTCTCTGTGGATTTTGTAAGTCTCTCACAAAGAAAAAATATTTGTATGCATCTTTTGTAGCAGATGCTTACGAAAAGACTACAAGAAATTGAGCAAGTTCCTGTGAACTAGAGTTTGGAGACTACCCCCAGACATCCCAAAGGATGCCGAACTCCTGTCTGAAAAGTTAATTAAGGCTTGTAAAGCGTTTTGTAAAAGCTGCTGCAGAAATACTAATAGAAAACGAATGCTATTTAAATGTTGACAGTGAATAATTTCCAAAGTATCAGAGGCATCTTCCCCATGCAGAATGGGGGATGCTGATTTTGGGTGGAGAAGGCAGAAGTAAATAATACAAAGAAGCAAGAATGTCTTCTGGGAATCGTTCAGGCAGTGCCTGACGTGGTGGGAGGTGGATGGAGCACTGATCTGTGGGTGGCTGTGGAGCATCGAGCCATGTGCCCAAGTGGGAGCGTGGCCGTGGTGTCCCTGGGACACGCATGTGCCCCTCACTGGAGAGGCAAGCACCGTACCTGGGGTTAAGGGGCACAGCAGTGTGCTCCATGCAGACAAAGGAGGATGGACAGGGCATCAAGGATCTTCGTGGAGAACACCTACGTGCAGGAGGAGAGGATGTGAACCTTCCCCTTCTCACAGCTCGGAGGGTATCGTTCCAGAGGGGCTGTAATTCTCACTGTGTGCTAGGCATAGGTTTATTTTCCCCATATGAGTTGTCATGCAGCGTCACAGCCACTGTATTTTCACTGAAGTCTGCCAAAACAAGCAATATTTGCATGTCTGCAGACTGTGGTGCCAGCCCTCAGTGTTAAGACCACTGGAAATGACTTCCCTGGGCATGTGTCTCACCCTCCTTATTTTTTTAATCTAATAGGGTACCGCAATCTAGGACACTGACGGGTGTGGTGTAACGCGGAGAGCTCAGACTGTTATCGGAATAAAGCAATTTATTGTTTGTAACAGCTTTCTTCTGATAGAATTACACAGCCTTAACTCCATCTGGTTCGTGTTGGGCACTGCTGCTGTAGCTGCACGACACGACGCTCTGTACTCATCCTGCTGCCAACAGCAGCAGGAGCTGACAGCTAAGCTCCTGCTTAGGAATAAATAACGATTTCTGACTACAGCAAAGAGCATCCAGTCTAAATACGGTCTATTTTAAAGCCACTGGATAAGTATTGTTTGCACTGCTTTTAAAATTAGGAACACTTTCTGCAGTTATCGAACTGGCAGAGGATGCTGAAACTTGATCGCTTCATGAGTGCACGGCAGCCTGATGTGGAAATGCGTGTGGTAGATCTGTCTCCAGCAATTTACATCTGTATGTACCAAGAGCATCTGACACACAGCAGCAGCAGCCTGCTTGCTGATGGTTTGGGTGTGCAGCATCCATCCTGCCCCATGGCAGAGGCTTTCTGGAAGGGCAGCCAGCACGTCTGCTTTCTGCTGGAGAACAGCTGCTGGCTCCTGTAGATGATGGGTGAAGCACAGAGCACCCCACTGCTTATATGCATATGTATATGATCCTGTGAACTGTTCTGTGCATATTTATATGATTCTTAAGGAAAATACTTTAAAAATAAAGGACCAGGTGAGTATTAAAAGAAATGACACTTCAGAAGGACTTTCAACAAAAAAAATAATGAGGACAAAAAGATAAATTTGTTACAGTATGGGTCCTGGTAAGCATACGGGATGGAGTGTGCAACTGGTAAGGGTTGCTGTGTAAATTAAAGGCTGTGATGTGAAACTGCATGCTTCAATTCTCCCCACCAAGGGAGAAGAGGGAGGGAGCTGAAAGGCGATAAAATCACTGCTAATAGAGCGTTGCATTGTAATTAGCTGGTGTTAAGACAGTTCTAGGGCTAGTTCTGTAGGGACTAGCTGGAATTTTACTTCTCCCTCCCCCTGCACCTATGTTCTGTGCATAAAAGGGCTTGTTTATTTAGTTCTCCGAAGCTTTGATGTTCTGATGCAGACCTGATATACTGGGCAGGGTGGTGGTGGTGGTGTTGAGAAACCTCCTGTGTTTTGTTTGTGCACACGGGGTTAATTGCCAGGCCTCTGAGCATGAAGTCACTTCCCTGGGGTCATCTATCAGGATCCCATGAAGTCTGGTGGCCATTATGCTGTGGGGCACGATCCACTTCCCAAGGCACCATGATCTTTCCTTACATACTCTTGCAGGTAGTTTACAAGTGATATCAAAGTCCCCAGGGTTGTTTGTTGTACAGATTTCCTGGATTAGAAGTCTCTTACACAGTTGCAAGCAGTTGTAGGCATCCAGTTCGGATGATGCTTGTCATTTCTCCCAGTTTATTTTAATGCATATTTTTTTTTTGAATATTAAATGCTTTGTTGAAACCATGGTGTCATTTCTGTGTGGCACTGTGGTGAGACGATGTACACTGCTGGAGGAGAGGGAGATTGTGATCTTTCCTCTTGATGACTCAGAGGTTTGTGTTTGGGGCCTGTGCTTGTGAAGAAGTGATTACAGAGACGGCGTGACCTGGTGAAGGCCAGCTGCCTAAGCCCTCAGCAAAGAAGGGAGAAAGACAAGCTTCTCCACAGCCACCTTGACTTGGCGCTGGGTTCCTGCTCTGATTAGCCCTCCAGCAGAAAGCCCATCTACCTTGAACACAGGGGAGCGTCCCCCAGGTTGGCTAATCCTGTCTGGCACGTAGATGTGGGAAACTTAGGAACTGCACGCCCACGTTCAGCTGGTGGTGTGCCAGTAGGACACACTCGCATGCACAGGGCCTCCACCATAGCCGGCTGAAGGCTGTCCCTACACCCGTGCTGACCATTTCTATCTCCTGTGTAGAGCTTCATGGCAGGAGAAGAGCCCCGAAGGGATTTGCCCCCAGGGAGCTTCATCACCACGGGTGCAGAGGGAGGGCCTCCTGTGCACTGGGGTGCGTGTTGGTGCAACCCCGAGCACACGCACTGTGTGTCTGATGAACCAGGGAGCCTCAGCATCGCTGCCCTGTGGGGGTACAGACACTGCTTTGCTTTCCCACCACTTCCAGATGATAAGCACCTGGCCAGAGCTCCTGAGAGGTGTCCCAAAACCTCAGATTATTGACCGGGTTTATTTCTGCCTGTCATCTTATACAGATGCGGTGCAACATAATTCTTAAACATGGTGTTTTGTGGATGCTTGTGTTATTATCTAGACAACTACAGGTAAAGATGGAAATGAAAACTGTATTCAAACTCACTAAACTGAAGTAAATTTGGAATTAATTAATAGCAGTTGTAACACAACCCAAATCCTGGAGCCTGAAAGGCTGGGCTGCAGCCAAAGCTGGGCTTCAAAGCCCTTGCAAGATCCGGGCTCCTGTTTGTTTGAAAAATCACATACTCTTGATGCAGCAAGGGTTTTTAGTTTGTTTGTTGATTTTCTTTTGTTTGTTTGTTTGTTTTTTGTAAAATGCCCCTGGGACTTGTTACTACAGGACACTGGCATCATTGAAGTAGAGGAACCACATGGTATCTAGAATGGGTGAGCCATATGAGGGAAGGAGAGTGGGGAAGTAATGTCTTAGCTTGTCACAGTCACCAAATCTCCGGGAAAATGGCATCTTGTGAATGAATGTCTGAAGATGAATTGCAGTAGGGGCTGTAATTGCAAGACCATGGAAGGTGTAACTACTGTAACCTGCCAGGGATTTGTTGGAATTTGCTCGTCACTTTGTTTCTTAAAGCAACTGCTCCTGGAGTTGAGTGACTTTTTGCAAGACTTTTTTTTTTTTTTTTTTCCATGTGTCCCTTTCCAAAAATCAAAGGCTCTGGCTCTCAGATAAATTAAAGTCCACTGGCTGAGGGGAAGGCTGCCACAGCCATGCGTCATGCTCCTCTGATGAAAGTCACTGCCGCCACACAGAGGGGTGACCTAATGGCTCAGGAAGCAGATCTCGGACCACCGTGGTTCGTAACCCAGTTCCTGTTACCTGTGCTGCCAGGCTGGGGAGTGCAGATGTTTTCGGGACTGGCTTCTGCAAGTTGTTGAGTCATCTTTGCACGGAGCAATGACCTCCATCGGCAGGGAGGAGCCAGGCAGTGGGAGCACTGCCCACTGCACCTATTTGATCTTAATCTACTGCTGCGTGAGTCACAGCAAGGAGGTTTCTTGTGCTGCAGCTTGCTTTTTTTATTTTTATTTTTAAATATGCCTCCAAAATACAAGATGGTATAACACAGAACAGTATGCACAAGAGGAGCCCAGGTTATTTAAATGTTGAGGGGAACGGTGTGCCTTGCTCAGATATTTTGCATGTAGTTTAGCACTACTACAGCAAGTGGTTCAACATGGATTTCAGAGGGTCGCTAAGTAAATTACCTGACTAATTAAACCAGTTTTGGGTTATGCAAGCCATCTCAGAGCACAGAGGGACTTTGCTGCACTCCTTATCCTCGTGCTTCATAGGCTTATAGGCACATACAATGCAAAGGTCAATTAGCAGAGATTTTGCATCTGTTTCAGGCCTTTCATTATTTCTCATTACTAGTCACTAATATGACAAATTACACAATGTATGTCCTACATCCTAATGTGCACAATCCTAAAGCATCAATGGTTTCTTTATTACTTTCTCTTGGTATAACTATTTTGGTGTTTCTCTTTCCAGCATCTCCTCTTCTCTGTCCTGTAAGCACCACTCACTGTTTCAGCAATAGCAGCTGTAACACAGTGCTTAGAAAAGTCTCTTTCCTTGTGTTGCATGGCAGTTGCTGGGAAAGGGAGCGTTTCAACAGCTTTTTCTCTCTGATATGAGCAAGCTGGCCTCCAAAGCAAGGCAGGCGATTGTAGCTTTGAGGGCAGAAAAGGAGCGTGACTGGGATGGTGGAGAGACGGTGAGGAGCACGTAGGCGCCCCACTGCTGCTTCGTGCCTTCTCCAGAAGCTATTTCAGTCCCAGTAGCAAATGGTGTCATCTGTTGTGCTGCTGTGGAGGGAGAGCCCTGCGCGGGGAGCACGGAGAGCTGGCAGGACACAGGAGGTGCCACAAACTGCTCTAGACATGAGCATTTAAAGTGCTTGGCTAGCGTGACAGCTGTGTTTCTGTTAAATTCATCGCTTTTTCATCCCCCTGCACAGACAGGTGCTTCTGGGGAATATCAGCTCAAAGGGGGAGCTTTTTGAGTTGTTTTGAGGCAGTAACCTGGGAGCTGAGCAGAGCACACCACCATGGGCACACTGTGGCCTGGTGCACACTCACGGAGCTGTTACTCAATGAGTGGTTGTGTGCCTGCACGGGGCTGGTGGCTCTGAGGCAGAAGCATCCTAGTGCTGCTGTAATGAGGGATTATTTAATTTTATTACAATATGGGGGTCAGTGCTGTGAAGCATGAGGCACGTGTGGAGGCGATGCTCCCACAACCATTCCACGAGGAGACCAGCGTCAGATCCCTCCTCCCCTGTGGAAAACGAGCCCCTTCCAGCCCCACAACCCGGGGGCCGGCTGCCCCAGCGCCCCCACTCCCCACATGCAGGTGAGGCCCGGCCCCACGGCCGCCATGCCCGGCCCCGGCCGCCCCTCAGCGGCCATGCGCGGCGGCGGCGGCGGCGGCGGCGGGGAGGGGCCGGGCCGGGGTAGGGAGGGGGGGGCACGGCCGGCGGTCCCGGCGCCGAGCGGAAAGTTGTCGGGGCGGCGGCATGGCGGGGCGGGGCGGCACCGGCACCAGCACCCACACCGACACCGGCACGGGGCCGGCGGGGAGACGGCGCTGAGCGGAGGCTGGAGGCATGGAGGGGGACCGGGACCGGGAGCGGGACCGGGAGGGCGTCCCGGCGGAGAGCGGCACCCCGGAGGCGTTCGCGCAGCTGTGGGCAGACGTGATGGGCATCCTGGTGAGTGCCGCACCTGCCGGGGGGCTGCCCCGTGCCGCCCCCTCCCCAAAACCCGCGGGGGACGGCGGCGATGGGGGCATTGTGCGGCGGCGGCGCCCCCCACACCCCCGGCAGCGAGGGGACGGGGGGTGCAGGGGAGGGATGGGGGCCACCGCGGGCAGCTGCTGCCGGGGGGGGAGGCAAAAAAAAATATATATCCCCAAATATCCCCGTGTGCGTGTGCGGCAGCTGGCACGGGGCGCTTGAACAGCGAGCGGAGGGGCTGGGTGCGCGCCTTGACTTGGTGCTCCGGAGGTGCAAGCAACAGGCACGGGGAGGAAACCTTTATGGGAAGGGGCTGCGGGGGCTGAGCTGAAGCTGACTGAACTCTGCGGAGAACTTTGCTGCCCTTTGATGCTGCAGTTCTTGCAGGTTTTTTTCCTTTTCCCTTCAGACTTTGCTGTTCATATTCCCAAATATATATATAAACTTATTTTAATCGAGCGAAGCCTGCCTCGCTCCTTTCCCTCGCAGCCCCTCGCTCTGGCTCCTGCACGCACGGCTTCCCTGGGAAGGGTTTGAGGCAGCGCTGCCAGGCTGCAGGAGCGGACAGTCGGCACTTTGTGAGCAGCCCCTTTCTCTCTCCTCCTGGCAGGTCTCAGCGCTGCGCTTAGTAAAAGCACAGGGTTGTTGGACGCCTGGCAAGGGGTGCTGGAAGAGGCCAAACCAACAGCGTAGCGCGCTGGGGTTTGGTGCAGAAAAAAGGTCTGATTCTCACACAACTAAAAGGTTTCTTCTGGCTGTACAACCTATTTTTCCTTCTTGGGAAGACAGAGCTATTTATTTGTTGTTTTTCTCCCAGTAGAACTAAGCTAAAGTCATTTGTCTTAGAGTTAGCCTGCTTTGCAGGGAGTTATCGTCCTGTGACTGCGAAGCTGCTGCGGGTGCTCCCAGCACTGCTATCTTCTCTCACTGCGCTGTTTCGTATTACGCCACAATCACAGATATGAAAAGCCACCCTTGTTCTGGGTCTCAAATAATAATAACTTATCTGAGGGAAGACAGAAACTCTTCTCACTGCGAGTTATCAGTGTTCTTCAGATTTCAGGTTTTTAAAGAGTTTCTAGGCTTTGCTCCTGCAAAATGCATCTTTGTGTGAACTGAGTGTAAACTTGTTTAGGGCTGTTCTCCTGAAAGCAAGGAAAAGGTAGCTCAGTGCCTCTTTCAGTGCTCAACTTTTTGGTATGCAGAAGTTTGCCCCTCTCAAACCTTTGCTGCAAAAGGCAAGCAGTGAAGTAGATGAGGGGTGTCTAAGTGGGTGTCTGTAGTCTGTTGGCCATGGTCTGTATGTCCATGACAGTTACCTGCAGAGCCACTCATGAGCTGTCAGTTAAGTTAGAAGATGGGTCTTAAATTCCGGGGGTTTACAGTAATTCATAAATTGTTTAAGGAGCACAGCTGTAGACATGCTCACTGGGTGCTCACTGGGAACAGCTCAATAAACTCAGAAATTGTTGTGGTGCTATGGCAGCAGCTTGGCCTGGTGACAGCTTCGCTGTCCTCGTGATGCAAGAGGTGTTCCTCATAAAGGTGATGAAATGCCTGGGTCTGCCTCCTTCCTGCTGAGGAGCTGTTGTGATGGGGAGGAGGAAGGGTGTCCCCTTCATCCCACTGTCCTTGCTGGAAGCCCACTGGACGTGCCCAGGTAAATGAGCAGAGCGTGGTGGGACCTCCTCAGGGCACAGGTTTGGGAGGCGATGCCGTGCACAGCAGTTACTTGAAGTGCAAGCTGAGCTCCCCTTGCTCAGGCCGATGCATATATTTTGTTGTTTGTGTGCATTTCATTTAGGTAGCTTCAGATAGGACCTTATTAGCAGGAACCTGTGATGGCAGATCCCAGGTCCGGAGGGGAAGCAAATACTTGTCAAGTGCTGCTGGTAAGCAGCATATTTTAAGGACTTTGAAGTCGCTTAATAACTCTCACTATACTTGACAAATATCGAGTGTATTTGCAGCTGTACTGGGATTTCGATGAAGTAAATGCAACTTTTCCCTTTTGCGCTTATTCTAATGAAATATTCCATAGTTGCAGCTGTGGTAGAAGTGCCTCAAAGCTATTTGTACTGTTAATGGAGCTTACTAGATAACACAATTAGACTTAAAAGCTCTTGCTTAGTTTGTAGCAAGCTGGTGACGGAATGTACTGGTTAATTGCAATTAGCAGCATCTCAGAGCAGCAGTGGCTGGCTGAAGGATAGTAAGGTTTTGAGCTTGCAGGACGTGGATTGTGAGCAATAGCGTAGGAATTCTCTGCATCCCTGAAATTCAGCACCATGAAAAGGATATTTTTTTTGAGGTATGTAGTGCATGGAATCGGGTATTTATGAGGTAATGGCAAACTCTCCACTAGTGGGGTCTGGAGGTTTGTATGTGGATCTGAAAATAAGTTGCCGTATGAAGTGAAAATCAAGAATTGTGTTCTTTTAAAGGTGGCCTTCCAAAACTTGGCCTGTTGACCTGTGTATGTAGAAGACCCTGTGGTGTCTTTTATGCCAATGCGTTGTTTTTCCCTCCATAGCTGGAGCAGGTATCTGGGTGAAATTCTGACATTAATGAAATCAGTGGCAAAACTCTGGTTAGTTTTGATGGAACAGGGATTTTGCTGAAGAAGACTTTTTCATGTGAGGAGCTTTTGTCTTCATGGGACAACCTGAAGATACAGAGGAACTTGCAAGAGACACAATGAGTTAGAAGTCTTCCTGGAATTTCATTCCAAAGCAGTAGCTGGTTTCAGATTTCCAACTATTGAATCCATTATAAGATCTGAAGAAGATAATTTTATCTTTCCATAATATTTTGCAGTTACCATGCCAAGAGACAACCGGTGCTTCCCTACCGACTGTTGTTAGCTGAAGAGAACACAGTATCTGCTTTGAGGACAATACGGCTCCCCTTTGCTTGTCCGGGGAGCTGTAATATTTACATATATATGATCTAGCCTGCTCTCTGTGTTTCAGTGGCTATTTGGATTTCTTATCAAAGTAATAAAGAAACAAACTGAAAGAAAGACGCCAGCTGATAATACCCCAGTGATAACGTGTAATTGCGTACTGGCTAGCATACTTCAGGGAGAGGAGTTTGGTAGGAAGCCAGGCAACGTGGAGATGGGGGAAGCAGATCCCGGCTGGTAGCAGCAGCCAGAGGCGTAGCAGCAGCTCGTGCCAGCTGCAGGTTCCTCCCAGGACTGCTCTTCCTGAAGCTGCCAGAGGTTTGCCATGACCTGCAGCAGAAATCTTGTCCCTCCGTCACCCTCCCAGCATCTCATTCAAGTGCCTCCCCTTCTTTGATGTCTGCTTGGCACCCAGAGGCTGCTTTGGCCTCAGCCATAGGCACTTGGTGCGGGCAGGCAACCGGGTCCTGGCTCCGGTAGGGTGTGCGTTTGGAGGAGGGGTATACCCAACTTTTATGGGGTCTGCAGAATGGCTGTGGTGCTGCTTCACTGGCTCGGGAAGCACTTGGAGACATTCTAATTCAAAGGATTTCTGATACTTTGGGGTGTGTTTTTAAAGTGCGTCCCAGTTGCAAGAGTAAGGATAAAGCCCAGTAGGCTTAACCCCTGCTCTCTAGACTGGTACCTTTCATTTCTTCTGGTTCACAGAACCACAGAGTGGTATCCCTTCAGATAAAGGGATCCAAATGGAGATTGACTTTCAGTTTAGGTGTTTAGCTTTCTTCTTCAGACATAACCTGTTGCATTTCCTTTCCCTCTTGTCTCCACAAAACGTTACACCTAGCCCCGCTAATCCCGTTAGGAAGAAAGACAGCTCACAGAGATAACCTTTGGTCCAGGCTTTTTCTCACATGCCAGGTCACATAACACAGATGTCTCCAGCCGGCAGTGCAGTCTCCACAAGACCCTACACAGGACTGATAAGAGTTTGTGGATCTGGTGCCCTCTACGTTCTTTCTTAAAAGCAAACTCAGGGTTTCCCTGGCCTTTGAATTACAGAGAAAGAGGTAGGGAGGGTTTTTACATCTCTTTTTCTGCCGAGAGCTGCTGTTTAATAGAAAGTAACTTTAATTTAAAGGCAAATTGGAACCTTGAGACAAATTTTCTATTTTGTTGCTTCTATGTGTTGTTGGTTTGCTGTGAATACAGGCTCCATTATTAGTGTTTTGAAATACTTTTTGTTTTCCCCTATGAATTTTTACATGTTGAAAGTCAATGAACTAAGCTTGTTGTGTCAATGCTAAGAGCAATGGCATACCAGGTTTACATTAATGATGCTTCCTTTTGTGGATATGAAAAACTAGCATAATCTAAACAACAGGAAAATGTAAAAAATTATGTGGAAAATAGAAATCATATGTGGAAATCCGTCAATCATATGTAGTCTCTGCTTTTAGCTGGGTCGCCTCTATAGTTTTTCCTTCATGCAGCAGCACAGGCTTTCTTCATTTCCACTTTGCCCATCATTAGGGTATTAAGGGTTGGTGAGCACACTTTGTGCTCAGGCTTTGGTAGGTTCAGTAACACAGGATGAATGAGAATTGCTTTCTAATGACCCAGCAAAACGATTGGTAACAATACCTCTTTTAACATGAAGTGCTGCTGATAATTTTCTGCTTTGTGATTGCATGGCCTGGACCTTGACTAATGAACCTGCAGCTTTGTCAGTGCCCATTGTTGGCTGTGGGAGGAGGAGATAGCAGGGGCTGTGATGGTGCAAATGTCAGGTCGCTTTGCAAGAATTTGGATTCCAAGCATTTCGTGAGGAAATGGACAAAGAGAAGGAACTGGTGCAAATCTATAAAAATTAACTTTCTTCTATAAAAGTGTGTTCTCCGTTAGAGAAGAAGTGTATGATGAGATAGAGAGACAGACATGGAGGGCTTTTAGTTATTACTGTCTTCAAAAGACTTAACTGTCTGACTGGCAGGAAAAAAATCACAGCACAGTTTCCTGAAACACATTCAGACCTGGGAGTCCTCAGCACAAGTTTACAACGTGACGAATGGGTAAACTTGAAGCAAGAAGAGCCGCACCCACCGCCATCCAGCCGCTGGGATGCGGGCCAGGTGTGGGCACGCTTCGGTCTTCTGGAGTCAAGTGGAGGATCTTTAGTGCTTACGGCAGCAGCAGCAGAGCTTTCTCGTCTGCTTCCAGGCTTTGAAACGCAAGGTTATAGTGGACTCTTGCTACTTGAACCGAGATATGCGTAATGACACGTGTGGTGGTGTAGGTTCCTAGGGCAGCAGGGTAAGGCTTTCCGAGCTACGTGCTACTTTCAGAGGCGTGTTTCCTACGAAGGGTGTGAAATTGAGAGCAGGGATTGTGTAACCTGTCTGAAAAACAGTTTTAAGCAGGGCTTAACCGGAAAATTAGGTGGACAAGCTTAAGAATATAATACAACGATGATTTCTAAATCACGTTTTCAGGCTTCTTTACTAAGCGCAACTCAATAAATGGGAGAACAGGTTCCTGACATCCGTGTCACACTGAGTGCAATCTGGTTGGAGTGCTGTTTCAGGTCAGCTGGGCTACAGGCTCATTGGATTTTGCTGATTTTACTTCCCCATGGCCCTGTATGAACATGGGGATATGCTATTGAGAACAGTTTACGTGATCAGGCCTCCAGATGAAAAAAATGAAAACAAGCCCTCCTCATGTGCATTGGTAGATGCACTCATAGAAGTATGGTAATACAATTATCAGGAACATAAATATGTCCTTTTCTTTTTTGTTATTGTCATTGTACTTACGATGATATATTGTGTGTTTTAGTCTGGTAACAGCATGCTAAAATTTTATATCGCAGTACTCTCTACCTTCAGTATATCCTCAGTGTGGGGGAGTGTGTCCAACTCAGGATATTCTATGATTCTATGATTCTATGAGATTAGGTAACTATTTAATGTAGCAATAAAAGCCATACTTTGAAAGCTTTGCAGTGGTCATGACAGGAGAGCACCTGGGCAGTCTCTTGGTGCTGGGTGTTCCTAACCTTGTTTGCAACTGGAGGTGCTTTGGGTGGTGCAGTGGGTATGAAACAAAAGACAAAAAGGCACCACAGATAAAGGGTCTAATTTCTGCACTGTTTACATAAAAACTTCGCGAGCCTAAGGCGCAAAAGTTTATTTACACTGAAACTGAGCATGGCTCATGGGTTTTGAACAAGAAAGGAGAGAAACAACTTCACTTTGTCGCAAGTTCAAGCAAGTTGAGCCCCGTGGTTCTTCCAGCATCAAGCTGACTCCTCAGTGCAGAGCTGGCTCTCTTCTCCCCTGCATGCTTGGCCTAACACGGTGGAAGAAAAATGGATTTGAGAGCACTTGTCATGAGAGCTCAGTGGCACCGCGCTGCAAGTTTGCAGAGTGTACATCCACAGCTGGAGCTTTGGTGGAAACGCATATTAGGGCTGATTGTGTCCTACGTGGTTTAGGCTTCTGAGGAATTCTGCTTGCCAGTGTATCTTACCAGTCATGGTATACTTTTTTAACAGTGATACAGAATCTGTGGCATTTATGGACTTAGAGTTGGGGAGATCTTTGGAATCGTGATCTACCTGTATTTGTTGTCTCCGTGTGTCCGTATCTGTTACAGTTCTGAATGCATCCATTCTCTTAGGATTTTGTGCTTGCAGTCTCACAGGTGGAGCTTCCTGTGTGTCCAGACCAAGCCCAAGGGGTTCTTTACACCAGAAATTGTTACTACTATCCTAGGGATGGAAAGCAAACTGGATACACTTATTTTCTACTGCTAGATTGAAGCTCATCACTATCATTTTTACTCTCCTTGTTAGATTGATTTCATATCGTTATCATTATCATTGCATACACTTAAGCCTAGACTTCAGCTACACTGAACAGTTGATAGTGCTTGTGGTTTTGGTGCTTTCAGTGGTTGGCTAGCTTAACCCTGTAGCTCTGAAAGCTGACAACAAATATTTTGCATTTAAGCCAAAAAGTATGCTTCGTGAGGTTGAAAATAACAATAGTTTTATACACGTGTGTTACTGTATCCAGATGTAATATGCATCACAACTCGCAGGCTCTGACTTCCACTCCATTATCTGTCATCTTTCCCACCTCAGAGTCTGTAAATAACCATTGTCTAACAGGAAAAGGGTGGGGGCAGACTGCACGTTGCATGTCAGTCGGGACTTCTGTCTTCGGGTTTCCAACTTCAAGATGACTGCGTGTTTGCACTTCAAAACCTCTGCTTTAGAATGTTTTGTGGGAATATGTCGTGTTTTATAGAGAAATTAGGGACAAAGGATTTCCACAGAGGGTTGGAGAAACCTGTATCAATGTACATGGTCTGGAGGCTACAGCTTGTTTGTCTAGGGTGTAAACAGTACCTGGGACGTGTTGCTGCTGCCAGGTGGGTTCTGTGTTATTAAATGAGGGAGCAGCATCACCTCAGCAGTAAGGGAGATGCTGCTTGGAGGCTTATTTGCCTTTTGCTGTCTCTCTGACATACAGATGGGGTAGTTTCAACACTTAGTGCCAATATCTGCAGTTGGTCAGATTTTTTTTCTAGAAAGGTGCTTTGGGTTGTGTTTCTTAATTATGCTGAGTGTCAGGCCTTGCCATTTGAGAGAAGCTTGGTCCCCACCAAGTGCATGCCACCACTAGGGTGTCCATTGTCACCTCTTGAGAAGTGTTGACAGCACCACGTGCCTGTGAGGCTGCAACACCAGTTCAGCTTCAGTAGCAGGTAGCTTTCTTTTGCCCCTCTGAATGTGTTTCCTTATGTCTGTTTGCATTCCACTGCAGAAAAATGGCTGAGTAAAGGAAGTTTCCCTGCTGGTGCTTTGGGAGTCTCCATAAAATGGCAAATTCTTTGGACGTTTTTCTGTGTTTTTACATACCATACTTCTCCAAAGTTTCTCTAAGGTCTTGTTTTTGTTGTAGAGAAAAATGACAGTTCCTGGTATCTCTTCTTAATTACCCACATTTCTCTGTGTTTCAGCTTGTAATGTTCTACATTGCTTGCTGTGCAGCATGCAAATAAAAGTTGAAGGATGCGGGGTTTTTGTTTGTTTGTGATGTGCCCCATTCATTCTTTGGAGAGGTTTTCAGTAAGGTCTCTATTTCTTGCTTCATCAGTGGAGATTGCTCAGCTGTAGGTAGTACAAAATGGTTGTAATTCTTTAAAAGTTCTGCTCTCCTCTTTAATTACTGCTACCTGAGTGCTCTGCAGTCAGGCATGAAATGGAGTCTAATCCTGTGTCATCCCACTCCGCTGTGGTGCTATGGTCTGTTGTGTAACAAATTAAGGAGAAATTGGGGTATGTCATGTTATGTCAGTGTGTTGTTTCTTGCTCAGCGCAAATCCAGCAGTGTATTGTTTAGGTTTTATGTCTGGAAGTGAGTATATACGTGCAGATGGGTAAAGTTTGTAAAACCTAAGCTTTGTATGGTATCTATCTAAACTCAGGAAGTTAACTAGGAACATAAGGTCAAGGACTTAATCAAAATATTGGCATGGTGATGAAGAATTGCTTCATACCACATATGGTGTGTGTGAGTTCATGCAGAAATGAGAATGGGGAGGGATGCTTCTGCATATCCTTGTTGCAGACTCAACCATGACGAGTCTCACCGGGTTTGTTCGCTTTAGAGGTCGGGTTCCTAATTACCAAAGTTGAAACAAAAGGAAGAGTTGGAAGTCCTGACTGCTGATTTTCCTCTCTGACAGAATGCTACTTTCTTCAAGTAGTCCTTGCCAAGTTAATTGTGGTTTTTAATCCTCATCTCAAATGTACTTATAATACAAAAGGTTCTACAAATTCTTTTTTCCCCCATCTGCCAAACCTAATTACAGCTACTTCACAGTGCTTGCGGATAGCTATTTATGTTGTAAACTGCATGGAAAAGGTGAGGGGGAGTGCGTTAGATCTCTGGCCATCCTGCCTTTCTTGGGCAGAGCTGTTGCTCTCCAGGGCTCGTGTTTTGAGCAGTTCCAAAAAAAAAAACAAAAAAAGGCAACAATGTGGGTGGGTTTTTTTTTTGTTGTTGTTTTGTTCTCCAGACGACTCCCACCTCACTTAGGCAAATGCCTCCAACGTAAAGAGAAGATGGCGGATGGCAAACGATAGAGGTGCAGTGCTGAAACTGTATTTCTTTGGCTAGAAAAGTGAAAAGTAGGTCCTAGCCAAGAAGTTCCGCTTGCAACTGCTGGGAAGAGGGGTCTGGGAAGATTGTGCGGAAGGAAGAGTTGCAGCATCTGTGAGAGGAAAGGAGCAGAGGGCGCGCCGGGACTCGGGGGAGGAAGGTCAGCCTGCAGCCGGCCCGGGGAGGCCCGGTGCTGATGGGACCACGCAGGCCGGCAGGGAGCACATGGGGGGCTGGTAAGGGAGTTTTGGGGCCAGCTCAGAAGTGACAGGGCTTGTTTCAGGTGTTGGGTAGGGATATCAGAGGGCAAAGTAAGCCTTTGTGTCCATTTGGTTGCACCTTGTTTTGTTTTTGCTTAAAGACGTGTGTAGGGTATAGGTGGGTAGCTGCTAATGACCACTGAGTCATGTGGGATAACACCAGGCAGGTATTTCCAGCAGATGGTTCAGGGGGATGATTTGTAGCAGAGGGCTGGCTAGCTGAAACAGGCTGAGGGTGAGAGAGTGGTTTACTGTTTTGCTGGACACAGCCGAATGCCCCGCTTTCCTGTACATGTGTAACTCATTCCCAGCCAGCCCTTATGGGTAGGGTTGTACCTCTAAAGCTTGGAAAGGGGATCTCCACATGTGATTCTCCTTTTGCCTCGAGAGAGTCTTACAGCAAAATCTGCTTCCCTTCAAGCCCTGATCCTTTATGCATGAGGCAGCTGATGTACTATGCATCCTTTGGTTCGGAGCTGATAATGGTGCACGCTGTGGCAAGTAGTGTAACACCTTCCTTTTGCTCAGAGAGCTCCCTGCGGTTCTTGCGGTGCTTCAGACAGGCCAAGGTACACAGCTTGTCCTGCCACGCTTGCTGGGTTCACGGCTTGGTGTTCCCTGAGACTGCAGGCTCTTCTTTCATCTCAGAAGCAGAACCTGTGAGGGGACTCATCCAACTGAGGCTTCCTTCTCACTTTACAGTCGCTTTTACAATTAGGTGAGATGTTTTTCTTCTGCATGACACCTTTCCTGACAAATGGTTTGCTGGGGGGATGTTCTTTTGATGTTGGGGTTGTGTTGCATAGAGAAGTTATTCGAGTAAGAACTTAGTTTACCCGCCAAGTCCAAGTGTCTTTATCTACAGTTGCTGTCTTTCAACTTGTGGCTCAGGACCTTGGGTCGATCAGAACAAACTACTGGGTTATGTAGAGACACGTGACTTTCCACACGCCTTATTGACATTGGGGTTCTGCCAGCTTCTGATTTTTAGCATCTCCATAACCACACGCGGCTGTTCACAGAGATGCACCCTGAACTGAACGATAAAATATGATGTGCAACACTTGAGTAATTGCATTCAGTCTCCAATAAAAGCAATACGTGTTATCAGTGGGAGGCATTACTGGATAGGCAGCACCATGGGCTTAAGCACTTTGTTGAAGCAAGCATGTAGCACGCTGCTTGCTGGGGGGCTCCTTTAAGCAGTGAATTGCATGTTGCCCCTTCAGAAAAGCACGTGCTTGAGACACCTGGGAGATGTGGCAGCCACACAGTTATTCAAACCCAGACTCAGTAGGGTTTGCTCTGTAGGTAAGCAGAAATACCTCTTTTATTTGGATAAGAGGTCTATTTAGCCTAATTAGGAAGCGCTTTGGCGACAATGAAGCAATATGGGCGCACAGGAATGCAAAAAGCCCATCTTCACTGTACACAGCTAAAGGGGAATGAACAAATAAAATACCAGATCCCAGAGCAGAAAGGATTATACGCTGACAAGAGAGAGAGTCTTTACTGCTAGGTTGATATCCCTAATTGATATAAACAGGAAGCCCTGTGCAGTCTGCGGTAGTTAAAAGATACGCATCTAAATAATATTTAAATAGATTCTTGCATTTTTAAGACCCACTAGAGTATAATTGTATTCAGCTTAATTAAATGAACTGAAGCCCCCTGATAACTGCATTACTGCTCCTAAATAAAATGCTCTCCAAAGAGACTTCATGACGCTTAGTTAAGACGATAAAAAACCTTAGCCCAGAACCGTGAAGTGTTGCATGAGCAGCTTTATATTTAGTTCATCTGTGTGTTACCTGCAGTGGTTAAAAATAAGCCTTGACAGTGCTGTGCCCCTGCCGGAGTCAAACCTGAAGCTTCACCAAAGTGCTTCAGTACAGAGTCAGTTTTCTGGTTTCACTGCATTTGGGTGTATTCTCTTATTAAGCTAAAACCAGGGAGGTGTGCTAAGAACGACCCACACAAAAAATAAATGAGAGCAGTGGCAGAGTTAACCACATCGCAGTCTGGCTTCTGCCTCTGGCTCCCTGTGTAAATGCGGGCTGGCTATTTAAGCAAGCTCATTATTGCCACTATTCCCTCATAAATAACACGGCTGTCATTACGTGTGCCTCACACAGGAACTGGGATAAACCCTCTCCTTCAGATCCAAAATATCTCGAAGCAGAACAATATCCCTCATGTCCCGATTCACTCCACAAAAAACCTTTGCATGAGGAAGCTTCTGCATAAGAAGGACCCAAAAGTGGAGGATTGCTTTGAGGCAGCAGGAGGCTGCTGTTTGCCAGGCCCCATGCATGTGGCACCTTGGATATCGCGCATGTGGCCCTGGTGGAGAGCAGATCACACGTGGCTGGCATGGTTCATCCATGTGCTTGGTTCCCCTCTTAGGGGTTGCTGTGCCACTGTGTGTGCACACCTTGCCAGCCTTTTTCAGGTTATTTAGGATGATCTTTGTCTTGCCACCGACCTTTTGTATCCTAGGCCCGGCTCTGGCCAGAGGCTTCGTCCTCAGGAGGCTGCCCTGGAGGCAGCGGGTCTGGCGGCCTCCCTCAGCAGCTGGGGAGGGGTAGGGGGTGGCTGGCGCAGGTTGCAGAAAACCATTTCTTCTGCTGTTAAGATTACATGGGGAAAGATGGACTTCTGCCATATTCAAGTATGGTTATTTCCTTTCCTGGTAAAGCGCTGCCTGCCAGGAAGCAGTAGGAGTGAGGGAGAGGTTAGTCTCCAGGCATGCAGAAGGGTTGGATGCATCTTCCAGACCACAAGCTGAATTTCTAGCAGGAGGAATCAGAAGAGCAGAGTTTCAGAGAAAGCAACTCGAGTGTAGGCAGTGTGTTTTTCCAGAGCCAACAGCCATCTGCACTTGTGGGCAGGAATCAGGGGCCGTGTCCCTGGGGTGCACGGTGTGTTGTGCCACCGGGCACAGCAGCCAGGACAAACCCCCATGTCTACTCCCAAAACAGGAGAGAGCCAGTCTCACCTTGGTGAGCAGAACAGGATTATCCAATGAGCTGTAAAACTGGTGGGTAGCAGGAGAACAAGAGATCATTGGAGAGCTGAGGAGAGAAGAGGAGCCTTGCTCCTGTGCTCCCCAGAAATCAGAGCTGGAAGGAAGATCCCATCACAGTAGTTGGACACTGAGGTGGTGAGAAACTGGAGAAAGCAGCTCCTGGGAGGGGGCATGGAGATCTCACCTCCTGTATCAGTACATCCCCATGGTCAGCACTGCGGGGTGTCACTGGGTGAGAGGTGCTGTGCTCCCTGGGGAGAGCTGGGCAGGAGAGCTGGGCGGGACCTCAGGCACAGCTCCCAAAAAGAAGGGGGGGGAACCCAGACCCCAGGAAACAGGGAAAAGAGGGGGAAGGAACAAACAATGCTGCCCTGAGGAAGCCAGGAAAAGAGGCGGGGGGAAGCAGAGGAAGAAGGATAAGAAGTTTCTTTCAGTGAACTTTCCTTTTTCTGAGCAAGGTATTTCCTGGTGAAAAGCCTAGCAAAGTTTAAGGTAGAGATAGTTGTTTTTACTGTCACGATCCTGGGAAGGACATACAAGTAGGGAGAAACAAAGGTCAGAGTTGGTATTTGTTGCTGTCACTGTGGTGTGTTTTTTTTTATACAGCACCTAGAATAAAATACCATTTCTTTCACACAGAGCTTACATATTGGGAGAGCTTCTTAGCATTGGAGAAAAAATACTGGAAGTGCTTCATTGGGCAAAACAAATTTATTGTGTTTTATGGGGAGAAACTGATTAGAGACTACCAAACTGGATAAAGAATTATTTTACTAAACACTTTTTTTTTTTTTTTTTTGCCTTGAATAGTGCAGTGACGATTATTTATAAGCTTCTTATAGCTATATATGTGTTAGGAAGTTGGGCATATTGTGTCTCAGTTAAAAATTACCAACCTGGGTATTAAATATGTATCACTTGCTGTGCTGTAATGATTTTTATTATTGTGTATTGATGCAATTGAGTTTGACAAACTCAAAAATTTCATCAGTGCTTTCCTTGCTCTTTTATGATTTGATAATATACTTTGTTTAAAGGTTAAAAGGATTAAATTAGATGAAATCCTGTAAAGGAACCAAATATCAAATAGTGTATCAGTAGATGGTATTAATATTCTGGCTATCGATCAAGCATGGAGTTTGACTTAGCGACAAACAGAACTGCAAAAACAGTAGAAAAATAATTGCCTAAAATAAGATCATCCTTTGAATACACCTCAGCATACTCCTAAGAGTACATTCACAGTTAAACCCTTCTTTTATAGCAGTTTCTGCCCTTTATTTCTTCCCCACAGTTGAAGTAGAAAATGAAACCAGAATTCCCCACAGCAGGATCACTATTAAATAACATTTTGGTGCCTCTTGGCTTACTTACCACATTTTATTGTTTTATTGAATTTCACCAATACATCCAGTGATGAGGGAACGCCTCATAGCAAATGCTGGTACAAAGTAGAAATCACAGCATTTGTAATAAAACTTGGATGTAAATGACCGAAGTTCGCTTTCATTGCATCTGCCATACAACTTCAGCATGTTGCCAAATACCCACTCTCTGACCTTCCTTCCTTACAGTTGTCCAGAGATAGGAAGAAACAAAGAAGCTAACACCTTTAGTTTTTGTTGTTGGTGGTGGTTCTTTTCCAATCTACTATTTCAAGTTGCTCACACCTCTGTTACATAGGAGACCTAACCGCCGTAGAATTGGCTTTTTGTCATGCTGTGTTACTACTAGATGAAAAGAAAAGATACGGGTTTTAATGAGACCTCTGTCGTTACTGCAGTTGATACATAGTTGATACTATAGCCAGCTCACTGCGATGAGGACTTACTCCACCATCGACTTCAGATGTTTGTTTTTTTCATCCTCATTTCATTAGACTGTAGCCTACTCAAACCTGAAACCACCCACTAACATATGCAAACCTTCATGGTTGTGAACCAAGAAATTCTTCTCCATCTCATTAATGGTGCTTTAATCACATCTATGCTTATTTCTTAATCCTTGGCACCCTTCTGTTTATTATTTGTTTCTACTCCCAAGTGTTAGGATAGAAGCCTGCTGGAGCTGCGTGCGCAGAGGGACACTTTTCCACTCAACGTGAGGAAAAAGGTCTTGGCAAACGCGGTGCGCTAAAGGAGGAGGCAGTAATCATAAGGGGAACAAAACTAATGAGAGGTGATGTCAGGCACAGCTCTTGCATGGCTTGAGGAATTGTTCACTTATCCTGCTTTACAAGCTGGCAATGATAACCTGTGCCTGACTGATGACCAGCCGGATGGGTAGTGGTGGCCTGGCAGGTATCTCTGTAGACAAGGAGCTTTGAGCTGCATTTTGATGAGCTTAGTGGGGATCACCTTGGGGAAAGGAGGATAGAAGATAATATACTGTTATTAGGGAAACTGGACATTAAGGATTCTTTGAACTAACTTTTTATGCATGAAATTTGCATATAGTCTTGTCTGTCAAGATAATGAGTATGTGAAAGAGCTGGTTCTGCTTGTGATAAATACCCACTATTTAAGCATGTTGGAATGTACATTTGCATAGATACAACTTTAGCATATCTTTTTTAATTTTTTATTATTTTTTTTTACATAGAGGACTTCCTTCGTTGCATGCCAGAGAGAGAGGGATTCCAATAATGTGCTTTCAAATTTGTTTTAATTTACAAAGGGGAAAAAAGTGGAGCACGAAGATGCTTTGTTACATTTTGAAAAGTTTTAGGGCTTTTCAATAAAAAGCGAAGGGGTGCTGATGGCGGCAGAAGTGTTTTATTTGCAGAGCTTTGCGAAGGGGAAGAGTTTCTCTTGATGTGATGACATGAGAAGGTATCGTATATAATAGAAAAAGGTTACACAGCTGTGTGATTCAGTATAAAGTTTCTGGATTTAGTGGGACTTTACTCTGAATTCAGTGGGCTCTACCACTGATTTCAAATAATGGCTACAAAATCTTTTACATCAAGCAGTACCATTGTGCATTCTATTTATCGTAATGGGTCTAGAAATGTTTTAAATGTGCTGCCGAGAGCTTGACACGTTTTATTAGATCTATTTTTGTAACCATCTGTACAGCCACATAGCTTAATGACTCAAGGCTCAGATGCCATAAAAATTAATAGAAAGTCTTGCATTCAATGTTCTCTTTGTTCTCGCAGTGTCCAGCTATAGAGGGGTCAAGGGAACCATGACAACCCTTCAACATCATCTGAAATAGCTCTTCTCAATATAAAAATGTCATGACTTCTACATTGAGTGTTTTATGCCTTGCCCTTGAATATCAAGGCGAGTGCAGGGCTCCCTGGCCTCATGCTTCTGTCTCATTCACATTTTTGACCCTGCTGACTGTCAAGATAGACTTTGAACCTGTCGCTTTATGGATGGTGGAATTGTTTCTTCTGCTGAATGGAAGATTGTCCTTTCTGAGCCCTAGGAAGAGAAGGAGACATTTCTCTAGCAGCTTGTTGAGTTTATTTTTAATGGCAGCTGGTTTGAAGCTAAGCCAGCATGTGAAACATCAGTCTTGTTCCTGGCAGAAATATGCTGCTAGCAAGGGATGGGTAAGAGGATCAGAAATGGGTAACACACACATGTGGATGCCTGTCCTCATCATGTGAGTCCAAATTGCTGTATCAAACACAGACACAAGCCCTAGCCAGAGAGGTGGACACAGATCTAACTGCTCTGTTTTGGGAAGGTGTGGATCTGATGATCTGATTTAAATCTGCCTCCTCAACAAGAATGGTGGAGGAATGTGGAATACAGTTTCGTATCACACGTGAGTGGCCTGAAGTCGTGTGTCGGTACACCTTGTGGTGCAGGAGAGGCTCTGCCAGGCTGGGGCTGCA
The DNA here is from genome assembly GCF_963932015.1 of Anas acuta. Lineage (NCBI taxonomy): Eukaryota > Metazoa > Chordata > Aves > Anseriformes > Anatidae > Anas > Anas acuta. The sequence goes on from NC_088981.1 coordinate 50,591,939, forward strand.
TAGGGCAGCACGCACACACTTCTCAACTTCTGTGAGCCCACTTTGGGGAAAACATCTACAACAGGCTGGTGTCTTGTTCAAAGTTGTCCCAGGGAAACCTGAGCATCCCATGCTGTCCAGGTAGTCTGGTTCTTGCTGTATCAAAAGATCTCGTTGGATGTGTGCTGTGTAGATGAAGTCCTGTTGAAAACAGTGTGTTTGTTAGGCACAAATATGTTTCCTTTCCACATATGTTCTCATTTCACTGCTTTTCTTTTTCTGGTCCTTCTTCCCTCTCCCCCTATCCTCTCCTCCCCAAACAAGCCTGTTTGCTCTGGCCCACGTTCTGGCTTTCATTTCTGCGCTCCTCACAGCTATCCAAACCAAAGGTATTATTGAAATGCATGATCGTCTTCCACAAATTTTTGGTAGGCGTCCCTGTTAAGATCCAAGTGCCAGAAATAAGCTGCTCGTGTTTACAGTCACTCTCCACACAGTAGTCCTGTGTCTCAGGCACGGAAATGGGTTTTTCTCAGCTGGGGCTGTGAAGGTCAAAGTCATGCCTTGGCCAGGGCATGGTTGCAAAGCCTTTTAAAAGAGCATCTTCATCTGTGCCCTCTCCACGTACGTTTAGACATTTAATAAGTTGGATTTTTTCCTCAAGGTTTCTGACCTGTTCCTGGCCTCGCAGATCATGCCTGTGCAGTGGCCAGAGTTGGTCTTGCTGACCAAAGGGCCTCATAGCATTTGGATCTTTGTTACGTTTTGGAGATTTGCTCAGCTGCATGAATTTAACTCCCTGCTTTGAAGAGCAAGCATGTGTATTTGATAATCAAGCCTCTTTCCTGACATTCACAGCTGATAGAATAGGGGGATATGCTGGAATATGCAGCTTTGTAATAATACTGTGTCAGAGCCTGAGGTAGTGAAGTACAAATTCAAATAGCTGTGTTTTTTTTTTTTTAAGCTTTTTCTAAGACTATTCTGTGTGAAAATCTGTGCAGAAAGAATGTATGTTGTGCCAGTGCCAAGGACTTTGGTCCATAAACAGGTTCGTGAAACGTATTTGTTACTAGCAAAGTAACAAAGTCCTAGTACTGTTTTTCCTTTATCGTTATTATTCTTAAAATACTAATTATTTTTGCTTAATTTTATTGCCAGCAGAACTCTCTGGCGAAACATTTTTCTCCTTTATACTTTTAGATGTCAAATACAAAGGATTCTGCCAGGGCGTTAAAGCAACTGATGAGCAGTGACCGATAAATCCTAACTTTATAATAAGTGTCAAATCGTTCCAGCTCCCCTTTGTAGTCGCTCCATTAACACGAATCTCGGTGGATTCCTTTGGTATTCACATGCATATCAGAACTAATTCCCTGGGAATTCCGGGGTAATTCATCATTTACTCCCTGTTTTATGATGCCAAAAAATGTTGTATGCATACATTATAAGATGGAAATTCAGGAACGTTATTTGGCAACCAAAAATAGGGATCTGAGCTAGCTTCTGCTTTCATTAAAGTATTTTATAAATTTTTCATTTTAGGTTTGCCCATTCAAAATCAGTGGGTTGTTTGCTTTTCTGCCTATCAGACTATTTCTGAAAAGCTCTCAGGCAGTAGCAGAATTCTAGGAAAAATATGTTGTTAACTTTTTATGAATAAATTAAAGTATTTCCGGAATTTTAATGAATATTTGGGTTGCTTATGATTTTTTTTCCTCCAGAGGTGATCAGTGGGTTTATATGATAATTACATATATGTCAGTAAGAATAAATCTGAAAGCTGTGCCTTTTTTTCATGAGGATCTCATGAGCTGTTTCAAATATGGGTCCATCCATGTCAAAATGGGATGTAGTGGCACGTAACTGAAGGCTTACTTTAAATGAGTTTTGAGTGTTATTTCTATTATTTTAAAAATCCTCTAGATTTTGGCTTGTGTATGAAGGCAAGAAAGTCAAAGGAAGTTACCAAAATTAATATTGGCTTTTATTCCTTATGTATCTGATTGAAATCCTACTAAATTATCATTGGTTATGAATGCTTATATTGTTCTATGGTATTATGTTGGGGAGCTTTTAAAAATGCTTTAGACAAGTCCACTGCCTTGTAAGGGAGATGAATGAGTTCTCAAGTTGGGTGTTAAAGTTTGCATACAAACTTAAAGATTAGGGGTGGATGATGGAGATAATCACATGCATTTAATGTACACCCTGTGGGAGAAAATTTGAGATAATGAAAATCAGATACATAGTCATCTGTCAAGTTATAACATTATTTTCATGTATGTAACATGTAGGTGCTGCTGGGTGTTAAATATTTGCTGTATTTACTTGGGCTGACTTGAGGATCTATTTTTCCTTTCTGGATGCCCCCACAAGTAAACTGCCCTCCGTCTGGCAACCCAGCAGAAATGTAAGAGTTGCAGTGATTGTCGTCTTCAGGAATCAATTCTTGTCCTCGAGACCTTGTGATCTTTATGTCCCTTCATGCATTCTGGGTGTTAAGCTTCCTTTCACACAGGACTTGTCTTCCTTGGAGGGCTGGCACGAGCTCCATTTGAAGCATAGCCTCTAAGTTGAGTCCTGTGCGTTGACTCATTGAAATCCTGCCTGCCAGGCAGGCTGATGGCTTCTCTGGGCTTTCTGGGGCTGGTGGCCTTTGTCCCTTGTCCAGAGGCTGCTGTTTGCCATTACATGCTTGGTTGCAGGAAGGCCACCCCACCCCTACAGGCTTTAATTTGGGTGCCGACGTTGAGCTTGTTTTACTCTAGGGACAGTCACAAACCTTTGGACCTGTGGAGACCTCCTTTGAAGAAAAGCACCACTCTTCCCTCACCAAAAGCAGTGAAAAATGAGTATTTGCAAAGCTTTGTTTGCTCCGCTGTGCATGGCAGGCCTCTGTCTTGTCTGGTGTCAGCCCTGCTCACAGTAGAGCTGGCTCAGCTTTTAGCTGAACGTGGTATGTTTGGGTTTGGAGTGTATTACTCAATTTCAGAGTCATGACGGTAACCTATAAAATCCATAATTGCTCTGTTGTATAACTTTTACTTACACAAGTTACACCTATTCCCCAGCAAGCTTACCACGTGAAATTTAAAGGTCTCCGGAGTTCAGGAAGGAGACAGGCTGACAAAGTAATGAAGCAGCTTTCATATTGTTCTAATGAAATGATGGTTTCCAGTCTTATCCTACTATTATTACCATTTCCAGCTCCTATAGTCTTAACTGGCAAAGCTTATTAAGCAATAAGCAGCCTCTGTCCAGCTGGGGAAGATGCTGGGAAGTGGGAATTTTTTGTAACCCTTACAGAAAAATGTTTGTCACAAGAGAATGGCTGGGAATTAGATTTCATTTCATCTCTTTGAAACCCATGCGGGTTTCCATACCGCCCGCAACAGCGACCAAATGAAGGTTACGTTCATGGGCTGCTTTTTCTGTCTTTGTTTTCCTCCCTGGTGCAGCAGAGCTGGTGATCCCTGCCGAGCGTGCAAACCTTGTGAAGGCAGCTCTGTGTGTGGGGCATCAGCAAGCACTGCTCAGCCAAGTCTGTGACAACCACTGGGAGAACGCCCAGCTGCACGGGCAGATGTGCGGGGCTTGTGGCACAGGTGGAGAGTCCAGCTTTCTTGCCCAGCTGACTGGGAAGCAAGGACTTGTGATGAGGGAGCAGCAGGAGAGGACACGTGGCTGCTGAGCAGGGACAAGGCAGGGCAGCGCTGTCGAGCTCTCAAAGATGCTGGTGTTTTGTCCCTGTAACCTGCATGCTCACTTTGCGGTATGGAAGACTTTGTCTGAAGCTCTGTGAAGTCTGAAGTTCACAGTAGTGTCTTCACACTAAGGAACTTGGTCTTGTAATGCTCGAAACATTTCCCGTTTGAGATCTTTGGCAGGTTGAGAGGTAGGAAATACAGTTAAAAATAAAATTATATAGTTACAGAGGAGAGTGTGTATGTATATATATATTTTTATGTACTTATTTTGCTCCAACAAGTTGCTTTCCATCCCTACTGTACACGGTAGTTTAAAGGAACTGAACACCCTTCCGCATTTTGGGAACATGAGGTCTCTACAAAGCTTTCTGGGGAGTTTTAGGTACCTGTTGAGCATGTGGAAATGTACTTTAAGAAAGCAGAAAGTGTGTTTCACAGAATCTCAGGTTTAATAGGCTTCCACTCTGACTTAATGGGAGAGTTTTTTCCAAACTGGAAGTGATACTTCATTAGAGCAGGGCTGCCTCTTCGGCACAGTCAGACCCAGAAAACAGGGCTATTTATTTTCAAATAGCAATAGCTTCAATAAGATGAGCTTTCTAATTAAAAGATTTCCTTCTAGCTCATATGTTAACACTTTGCATTGCAACTTAGGTGTACTATTAGCATAATTCTTTTTAAATGTCTTCTTGGTTGCTTATTTTTTTCTTAATATTCAAGACAACTTTATGTGTTACATCTATTAACAGATAGCAACAATGAAATAACACCGAGGTGTATCCCTGTTCTGCTCTCAGCAGCCATACTTTGTGTAGGCATTCTTCAAAAGGTAGATAATATGTATACAATAACATATATGCACTTACATAATTTAGACAAAAAGAGAAAGTGTCTCCATTTGATCTTTTGGCCCCACGTAAGTGTGTGCCCATTGGTAATCCACCTTGTCCACCCCCTCTCCCTGCCCTCTCTGACACAGATACACAAAGTTCAGAAAGATTTCTAATGCCACTTAAAATAACCAGCCTTTCTTTCCCCCCTTATTTAGCCATCATTCAAGAAGTATGAATTCTGGCTGTAATTACCAGATGATTACGATCAGGTTCCTGGCTGTAGCCACTTTATTAATGGGGTAGCAACCTTGCCTAGCAGAACAGACGTTTGGGACCGAGCAAAGCCTGTTTCCGCCCCCAGAGTACCTTAAAAGAACAACTGGCAGAGTGTCTTTGTGGGTGGTATAAACTCGCCTGTTAAACTCATTTGGCTGAAATTGTTTGCAGTCTGACTGATGGTGCTCATAAGCAAGAGGTTTTAGCGTTTCAAAGTGCTGTTAGTCATTGTCAAGGAAAGCAGGGCTACTCCCAGTAAATAAGGTCGGTGAAACACATGTAATGACTGGGTATGGGGCGAGTGGGCAGCTGCTCGGGAGAGCCACTTGGAATATGAATGCATGTGGGCAGGAGGGAATCAAGGCAGATTGTGCCTGGGGACACCACTGCTCGGCGTCGCTGTCCCTGCTGTTTCTGTCAGTGCAGGGAGCAGCAAGGACCGACTCACTTGTCCCTGAGGAGCCACGAGTTGTGTGCTGCCTGCCCTGCAGGGACGGGCTCTCCCTCACGCTCATGCTGTTACTTTTAAATTAGAATTTTAAGACTGATTAGCCTCTCTTTTTCCCCCTTGTCTCCACTGTAGGATGGATCACTGGGAAACATTGATGACCTTGCACAGCAGTATGCAGACTACTACAACACCTGCTTCACGGATGTGTGCGAGAGGATGGAAGAGCTGCGCAAGCGGAGGGTTTCACAAGACCTTGATGTGGTACGTAGAGAAGTTCATGGCTTTTTTGACAAGTGATTGCTGTTTGTGACCCAGGAGAATCATCAGTGTTTCATCCTGATAATTTGAAAGTTACTTCCCTACCAAGAGAAGTAACCAGATGTGATTGCGTTCATGCAAATAAACAATTGGGCCAACTCAATTAAACACTTGGAAATTAACTGCTTAATTATTATTTTTTTAGATATTTGTTGTGATTTATTAAGCCTGGAGACTGCATTTCTTAGTCAGTGTGCTCCTGGTGTAAGCATAATGAAATTGAGTGCTGTATTTTAACTGTACAACTGTTTGTTGCACTGTACGAACTGGGAAAGTACAGCTTCTTAAAACTCTGAGGTGCAAATATTGATTTCATGCTCCCAAATGTAAGCAGTCACCAATTTTGTGAACCCTTTTCCATTAATGCACGTCACAGAACCTGTAGGGGGACATTGAGTCGCAGTCATTCAGGCTGGAAGGGGCATTAGGAGGTCTTTAATCCAACCTTCTGCTCAAAGCAGGGTTGACACTGAATTCAAAACAGGTTGCTCAGGGCTTTATCTGCTTGGGTCTTGAGACTCCATCAACGATGGAGACGGCACAGCCTGTCTGGGCAACCTGTTCCTCTGCTTCACTGTCTTTAGAGTAAATATTCCTCCCTGATAATCTATTACAGACCCTCCCATATAATATTTTTGGCCTGTTTCTTTCATTCTTGTGCTACACACCACTGCAAAGAACGGAGCTCCATGTTTTTGATAACCTCCCCACAGCTACCATTAGGTAGCTGTGCGTGTCTGTGTTTTTTTTTCCAAGCTGAATTTCCCAGCCCTCTTGGCATGATTTTGCGGGGCAGAGGCCCAAAGCTGTGAGCACTTGGTGGCCCTCCTCTGGTCTCTTTCAATTCATTTGACAATTCATCGACATCTTGCTAGCACTGAGGGCTGCACAACTGGAGGTGTGCTCATGACCCCAGAACTCCCCAGGCCTTTTCTGCAGAGCAGGCTGACCCAGCCTGTCAGTCCCCAGCCTGTGTTGGTGGCTTACTCCTTCTTAGGAGCAGGACTTTGTATTTGTCCATGTTGAATTTCATGAGATTTCTGTGAGGTCACTCTGAATGGCAGCTGTGCCCTCAAGTGTATTGACTGTAACTCAAATCCACAGCCAGGACAATGGTGCCATCTATTTCCTCTGCAGGTATTTAATGGGACAGGCCCATAGATCATGCAGTTCTCTGCTTACAAGTGGCCTTCCAAGTACAGCACACTAACCATTACGTGACCCTTAAAGCCCAAGCTGCCAGGAATTTACCCATTCAGTGGTGCAGACTCCTCGGGGAGTCCCACTTTCATTGAAACTAAAGTATATGCAGGTCATCTCTGTAACTCATTTTTGTTAGGTTTGGGGAGGAACCTTTTCAGGAAGCCTAACACAAAAACATTTTTGCTTGTTGGATGGTTTCCATTTCCTTACAGTTCTGTAAAGTTAGTAAGTGTTTATCACTGCTTAGTGTATATATGCATGTTTGTTTTGTACATCTGTATTACTGATTGTTTTTTTCATTTTAAACCTTTTCATCATTTTTGCATAACATTCATAATCTGTGTCAGAGAAGAAAGCTTCTGGGCATGCTTAGTTAGGTCTTCTATGTTAAGTTTGTTTCCAAACTGTATCGCACGTTTTACTTACAGTTTTGTAGATATTTCCTACAAATCTTGTCTGACAGAAAACAGGTTACTGAAGGAATTCTTCTTTATTTTATATTTGGTCATTGTTTTGCTGCAGTGGTAATTCTTTGGTATCACACAGAAACTCATAACAAAAGTTCCTGGTTATTGCAGAGCTTGTAAATTGTGAACCTGCTGACTGTAGTTGTTCCTAGCAGTTTTGCTTTGAAACTCTGTGGAGTTTCTGGTGTGAAATAATACTTATAAAAACCAGATTGTTTGCTGTCACTTAGTATAGTACTTCTTATTTAGAAATCTCAAGCTGTAAATATCATATCCCATCTTGTTTGTACGGGAAAGCAAGGTAAGGGTAATAACCTCACAGTGCTGTGGTAGAGCCAGTATGGTATCTGGTAACAGTTCTGCAGCTCCTCAGCGAGTTCAAACCCTTTAAGTGAAATGTGGGAGCTGAAGATGTGTAGTGGTGTGTTCTGTCTTGGTTTCCCTGGATCTCAGCACTGACTAGCAGCAAGGAATGGTTTGCTCCCATTCTCTAGCAGCTGCACCTGATGACGTGGATTACTTAAGGCTAAGTGTTAAAGAAAAGATGATTGCAGAAAATCCCTCTGTAGACAGACCCTTGAGCCTTCTGTGAATAGCAGCTGATGGCAGAGAAGCGTGGATCTGAAAGCCTCCATGTACCTGGTATGCTGGGTGGCTGCTGGCAGCCGTGACGTCCGCCTTTCCTGGCACTGGGGCTCTTGGAAGGCAGCTCCTGTGCTGGGTGATGGAGTGTGCTATGTGGCAGGAGGGGACTCCCTTCCATTTGGACAGATGGGCCTAATTTGGCTCCTTTCTCTTCCAAAGCTGCAGAAGCCAGTCTGGGGAAACCCATGTGAGTTTAATTAACTCACATCAAAGGTGCAGAGCTTCGAGCTGGTTTAAATAGATGTGAGCTAACCCAAGACAGACTAGCGAGTAGTTCATTAGCTCATCCCGTTCAAGAGAAACTGTAGTCAGAGAAAATGACTGCATGAAAGACCATCTTGGAGATGTATCTGCAATGGCTCCCACATTTGTTTTGCTCGCTGTGGTATTCCAGTGATGACTTCTTGAACTTTTAAATCAGCGTGAAGATTACGCAACTGAAAATTAAATTAGTGCTCAGTTTTTGCTATATCCATCACCAGTGTATAATACAGTTTCTGGGCATCAGCCATTCTGCTGTGTGCTGCACTCAGTAGGTACACAGTGGGCAGGGAATGGGCACGTTGACTAGCACGCATTTTCACTGAGATAGATTAATACATCTGATTATCTGCTGTAGGAGGAGGATTTGATTTAAAAAGAAGGGCTGCTGAAGTTGCCTCAGAAGTACTGATGTGAAAGACAGAATTGGTGACTCTGTTGTGATCTCTTTCCTCTCTGCAGCTTGAGGAAAGCTTGTGTATTTGCAGACATTTTGGAATTGAGAATGGGGAGTAAAGCTGGAAGGGAATGCCAGATTCACGGCATATCCCAGTAGCAAATATAAGCGATCACAAAATTATTATGCACCAGCATTACTGGGCTGTTATTGTAGCCTGGCATTGCTCTGCCATGCATTGCTCACCTAGCAGGAGTGAGGAGGGACAGTGCTAGCTTCTTCCCAGCAATGAGGGCATGCCAGAGCTGCAGATGAGCAATGCTTCTGTTCCTTTTTCCTCCACTGATGGTCTTCTCCCTTCTCTCTTTAGCTAAGTGTAAGGGTAAAACAAAGCTGCTGTGTGTGTAGTACTAGTGCTAATTTACAGGGTTTTGCTGAAGTGAAGGTTACTGAATCCATAGAGGGGGAATCCATAGTGCAAGCCTAAGCCCTGCACTGAGATGACATTGAAAGAGGCAATAGGAGAGTGGGGAGTCTCTGACAGCCCTCTCAAAGTTCCGGATACATTGTGCAAAAAAAATGTAAAAGGCAATAGGTATTGGGATTCGCCTTCAGATTTTAAAGCGGGACGAGTGGTAAACGCAAAATGCAAAAGGCCAGTGTTGGGTTTGGAGCTGCCTTTACTGAATGCTCTGCAGAGAAAGAAAGAGTGGATCACCCCAGGGGTCTGAGCGTCCTCCAAAAGTTGCCCGGAGAGGCTGCGTCAGGAGGAGCAGCGCGATAATAAAGAAGTGCCCGAGCTGGCGAGCCTTGCCAAGAACATGCATTCAGCACTGGCTCGCCCAGATCACCCTTTGTAGCATGTCCACTGAAAGGACAGAAATATGAGCTGTTTATTGCTGCTTCTGTACGCTTTGAAAATGTTTTAAAGCTGTTTGGGAGCAAGTGTTGATGTCTTGATTGTATATTGTACTTTTTAATCAGCTCCTCCCCAATCTTTCCTATCAGACCATGGCCACTTCAGGCTGGATATCCTGCTCTCGCCAGATTTTTAAAAAATATTGCTTGGTGAAATTGTTTGGGAGAGCAGCATATCTTGTAACAAAACAGTAGCTGCAGATGGAGCTAAACACAGATTATTTTTCCAAATGGTAGTGCCGTCAGGGATTGTTGGTTGTCTCCAGCCACGATAACTGCTTTTTGCATTTGGAATTTTGCCTCTGTTTTTGTAATGGAGAATGTGCTTGGGTTTGGACATTAATGTTTGTGAACAGCATGGGAGTTGCCCACGTTTCCTAGCAGTTGGCCTATTCCTGTGCACCGTATGTTTTTCTGGCTGAGGAAGAACTGCAGGCAGTAGACGGAGTGGATTTTCAGGCCCGTAATGGATGTATCACTGGTAATATTCATCTGGACATCTGCTAAAATGTGGTTATGGCCAGAAAAGTGACTCGGTGAGGATGGCTCCTCGTTACTCCTCATATCTGCTTCCTTTGTGTCTTTGGGTTCGTATCTGCTTGGCTCGCTGTCAAAACCAGGTTCGTCTTGCCTGTCAGCAGGACAGGACAGTATTGATGTAGCTGTGAAAGAGCAAACTGCATTCTGTTGTCTCATCCATCACTGACAGCGGCCAGCTAACTGCTGCTGCCAAGCTCTGCATTGTGGCTGGTGATCCTGGAGTCAAAGAGCAGCTTGAGGCTTCCTGATGGGGTCTGACAGCTACGGCTGTGGCACTGAGGAACTGCACTCATCTTCTGATTTGTGAATTGCATGAATTTGAAATGAATGTCACTGGAAAGTGACAAGGCACACAATTTAATTCTTTTTTTTTAATTATTATTTTCTTCCTGCATGGATTTAATTGATTTCCTTGCACAGAAAGGGAAGTGTTCGGTATCTCTCTGCCTACATGGTAGTAAGTACACCGCATATATCTTACAAATCAACTTCCCTAGGCCCTTGTGGTTTTACAGAACCTTAATGAATCACATACATGAAGCACATACATGAAGTCAGAAAATAGAAGTGAACACAAAACCAAGATAACGATTCTTGCCTTGCTGCCCACATGTGTAAGCACGTAGCTCATGTCTTCCTGCACAGTTTTGAAAAGTGCTCAGCAATCAGATGTTTGGTGACAAATAGATTCAACAGTCTAGATGTCATCATCATGTACAAATGTGTCCAGCAAGGCAGGGTGGACGAAAAGTGGCACAAATAGAGTAATTAGTAATTAGAGTGATGGAGTAATTAATCTTTAGCCTTTTTAGAGGTGCATTTGGCTGATACTGTACTACTGGTGGGCAATATCATAAGACCCCTAAAGAAACTCGGCCAGCCTTTGCTGAAGGAGACTGAAATACCCCGAACTGTTTCCCAGTCAGTGATTGATGTGCATTTAAGAAGTCTCCATGGGAGTTAGCCAGTTAAGTTGCAGTTCTGAATATCTTTGTGGAATCTGCCTGTGCCTGCACTAGAGCTGGCTCTAGCCACTTCCCGTATTCTTTGTGTTTTACAGACATTTAAAATCTCCGGGCCCTTGAATAGGCTGCTTTTTCCCTGCCATGAAATGATCAGCTCTGCCTTGCAAATGCAATGTTGTGTGCTTTTACTTTTGTCCTGAGAGGACACCTCTATCTTGCAGGAACAGAATCCCACTGTTTTGTTTTGTCTTGCTGGCTGCAAGAGGCCCTCCAAAATACAAACAACATCTGAATTGGATTAGAAAGGTATCTACAGCATGCAAAAAAAAAAAAAAAAAAAAAAAAAAAAAAAAAAAAAAAAAACAAACTGGAGAACATGCAGATAAGATTTCTTAAATTTTGGAGGGTTTCCAGGCCTTATCAGTCAGACACACGAAAGAAAAAGCAGTAGTAAAAGATGCGGACTTTTAAGCATTTCAAACTACACTGGAAGGGAAAAAATAAGGCTCTTTTTTTCCTAAATGTGAGGTGCATAAAGCAGATTTACATACGTAGGATATACATAATGGAGATTTCTGTGTCTGCAGTCTCAGTCTCTCAATATTTTAGGGCATATCTACATAAGTTTACTTCATAATAATTTTTTCATCATTAATGGAGCTTTTCAAAGGTAGACACAATTGAAATTGTGAAACAGACAGGCTATTTTTAGTGTCTCATGTATCACACATCAAGACAGCAAAGGCATTTAAATACAGAGCTAGCATTAAGAATGAAAATAAAGCAAGGCTTGTTCCAAACACAGTGAAGTGAATGCGTTTCTAAGCAGCCCTTAGTCTACTTAGTTCTAGCAGACTTAGTAAAAATCTCTCTACATTCTGTAAGCTAATGATCTCCTGCAGTCTCAACTCTATTTATTTTTTTTTTTGGAAGCCCACTTATGAATAATCCCTAAAGCAAAATCTGTCTATTTATAGCCAAAGTTTGTAGGCTGGAGACTCAGTGGCTTGTTGTGGTGGTTTGGGTGACCTTACCTTTCTTTAATGCATTCAGAGGATCCATGCTTTTTGGAGCAGGATCTTCACTTTAACACTTACAGTCTTCGGAACGTTTGTATTTTTGGCAATGTCAGTGTTCTGGGAAGAACAAATTAATGAATGTATTTTATATATTGAATTTATTTATTTTCTGGAAATTATTTTTTCCAGAATTGGTAATACTGTTATAAGTAAAAAATATCCTAAGTAGAAAAAGTAACTCACTTTGGGTAGTCTGACTGGAAACTTTAGAGAGGAATAACTTTCCTTTAGAGGTATAAATGTTTTTCTAGCTATTCTCAATCTTACATCTTCATCTGTAGTGATTTTCTTGTCCCTTTATGTTTAGCAGGACTTTTAATTTGAACCTAAGATCAATTCTTAGGTTCAAATATTCTTGCTGTGCTTTTCTTTTATGCTAGTAGCAGTGCATGTCTGCCGGAACTGACAGACTAGATTTGTATTAACGCTGTGATTTGATCTCATTGGAGCCTGAGGACTTCAGGAGTGTAGGAGGAGGAATCGGTTGACTAACTTCAGCTCCCTTTGTGTATTTTCTTTTTCTTTTCTACTCTCTGAATTTAAAAGATGACAACCAACATGGAAATGTACAGTGTCACGCTGCCTGGACCATGAGGTAAATTTCATTGCAAGGAATAAGATTATTTAAAAATGAAAGAAAATGAATTAAATTGTCATATAAGAAAATACATCTCTCAGAATAAAACCCCGAATGGGTAAATGTTTTTTGTGGTGTGCAGTCAATACATTGATAGAAGGATTCCAAATACCTGAGCGACGTTACTCTGGGAAGGACAGTAATATGTATTGGCAGACCATTAAGTTTCAGGGAGTGAAGATCCAGGATACTGTGAACATGCTTAACATGCTTTTCTAAAGTTGCCAGGCAGTTCAGAGGTTGTTTAGCAGACAGTTGTTTATTGTGTTTTTGCAAACCCTGGGACAATGCTGATAGCCAGCTAAAAACACCGGTGTGACTTGCATGAAGAAAAATAAAGTGGCAGCCAGTGTTGATCTAAAATGCACACAGCTAATCTCTTAAGATTTTTCCAGTCCTGCATTCAAAATAGGTGACTTTGGGTGACTTTTTTGGTAATTCTATTGGATTCAGTAGTGACTGTTAAGGAGAAGATTGGTACTATATCAGAAGAGTATTGGATAAGTGATAGCAGCTGAATCATCAGAAGAATGAACCGAGAAGGTGCAATGTCCACCCACTAGATCAGGTTGCCCAGGACTCTTCGTTGTCCTTGTGTAGATTAGTTCTGACTTCCCAGGCAGTCCTCTGTTCCTTTCCTTCCATCCTCCAACCAGTTCGGCTATGTGTGCTGAAGATGGCTGACAGCAGCTTCAAGAGTCAAAGTACTGTTTCACTAGCTTCCACTTCTCCTGCGTCTTTAGGTAGAGGAACACCACCACTGGACCTCAAGGAATAACGGGGATTATTGCTCAAGACAGAAGTCTTGTAGTTAGTGAGGTATCCAAAAAGAAATGCACTTGTAAGAAATGGAACAGCCTTGCAGGTTGTCAGGGAAAACAGGCAGGTCTTAATCAGGAATAAACCAAGAGCATGTTTTGAGGGGAATGAGAAATGCATCATGAGTATTCGTGCACATCTGGATGTGCTTTGGAACATCTGTTTCTCCACAGCAGAAGGACACTCCTCCAGCAAAGATGCCCAGAGGAAGGCAGGCTTCCTTCTGCAAACTCAAAAGGTTTATTCCTACCCCCGCTTTTTTTTTTTTTTTTTTTTTTTGCCAGCCTGGCCCTGATCTTCATGATGTAGGTTCTGGCACTGCACAGCTACCCCCTTTGATCTCTCCATGCTTTATCTTTTTCCAGTGTTGTGTAGGTTTCCTGTTTCAGCAGTATTGCCTGAAGCATGCAGAGAAATGTTCTGTTTCAAACAGGACAGTCTGCGAATTTTGTGTTTGAAGGAGAGTGCAAGGAGTTTGAAGAGATGTGATTTCTTTAGTGATTGATCAATCTGCTTTCCACAAAATAATAAAAGGAATGGATATCATATGGAAACCCCTCTTCCTGACTCCTGTGTGCCCTATCCCTCTTGATTTATATTTCAGTTCTCCCCCCAGTTTAGATTACAGCTGTCATGCAAAATGAAACAAAGTAGTTTGGGATTTCTGAATCCAGATTTTCCTTGACTCTTAAGTCTTTTTTGGATGTTCAAGAAAATTAAGTAATAGCTACTCAACAGTAATGGAAGGTAGCAAACCTGTTTCTGTATACGTATGAATATGAATGGGTAATACTTTGCAGCAGGATTAAATTTCAGTACCTTATCAGAAGGATGAATTTCTTGTGTTGCTGGGCATGATAAACAAAATCAGTCACGGATTAGAAACTAATTAAAGAAGAAAGACTTGAAATGATTAGCAAAATTTGGAACGCATAAGGTTCTTACGAAACACACAGTGGTAATTTTCATTTACATCTGTGTCTCTTGCCTGTTGCTGTTGCATTTCCCGATAAGACTATAGTCATAATCATTAGATTCATTTTCCGTGTGAAAATGATGGCAATGTAGTCGTGTACCTCAGCTCACGTAAGGATGCAAAGAAGGCAGTGTTTGCAGGAATAATGACTTACTAAATCAGTGGATATAACTATGGAAAAACGGATGAGCTTTTCAAGGTATCCAGATAAATTAGGAAGATAAGGTAGGAAAAGAAACTCAGAATTTGGAAGTTTCTTTCAAGAAAAGCTAGGATGATAAACACTATTTGAAAGGAGCCCACCTCCAAGTGGTGCATTTCAGGCTTCAGTGGGCTGTCTGTCTTGGGCCACCTCCAGATGCATTTGGGCTTCTCCTCATTCTGGTCTCACAGCAAAGATTAAGCCATAGTTCAAGTCTGTTTTGACACAAAAGATCGCTTTTAAAGTTTCACAACCTGGGGGAATTGCTGGAAGGGATGCCGATGAGATGTACGAAGGAAGTCGGTCATCGGAATTGCTTTATTACATTCATGTGGTGATCTACATAATTGGAGCCGTCAGTTGCTAGCCTACACAGTTGCTCACCAGATAGTTTAATTTCTCCTTTGTACAGTGCTTTCCACCCTCAAAGCACTTTAAAAACGTTAATTACCCTTTGTTGTGTCCTTTGAGGTTGGTAACTTGAGTACCATTATCCCTGTTTAGGCCTCTCCTCCCGGAGATTTTGTTGCTGAGGGAGATTTACCTCTGTAATTCTGTAATGTCTTGTCTGTGACTATGAGTTTGCAGTAGAGCAGCACAAAATTTATGGGTAAGTTCAGAAGGATTTAACAAGTAATGGCATTAGTCTGGTTGTACTACCTGAGTAGCTGTAAACAAATACTGGCCCCAAGAGCTAATTACATAGTGCATGGCCAGAGTGATGAACAAGCTAGGTGGCCTGCGGCTCAAGGCTAAAGTCCAGCCCGCTATCTCACTTTTCTTTAAGCCAGGCATATCTTAAGAGTGTGTAAGACCACTGAAGTATTCTTGATCAAATATCTTTCAGACAACTTTACTGTTTTCTTCTGAAGTATGGAGGTCTGGTGAAGAGTCTAGCTCTATTAGTCAATAACTCGCTGCTATTCCTACAGTTGGCTGCTTTATGGCTATTCCTATGGCTGCTGTACATAATTTATGTACGGAGGGGATAATGCTGATACGCAGAAGTAGAGAGCTCTATCACTTCACTATAGAGTGGACTTTCTTCAGAAATGCATTGGTTTCAGTGGAAAGTTAGCAAACAGCGATGGCTGAAAAACGTGCTGTTTCAGTAAGACCCAAATTAAATATTCATTTTGAACACCTGTGGGAAAGTATGAGAAACAAGGGGCATGGTTTGCAAATAGTAGGAGGTGGTGGTTTGATCCAGCGGGGTAGAAACCCAAAGTTCAGTTCTCTCCTCTGCTTGAGGAAACTTGAACTCTTATCTCCTATCTTGGAGTGCTTTTAATATTCCATAGTCGTCTTAACGTTATCTGTTGATCAGCACAATTCGCATACATAAACAGTTCCTGCAGCAGCAATGGGAATAGCAGTGTCTCATCTTCCAGGTAGGCATCTTCTCCACAAAGCTTCTAAATCTTATTTTACCTTCTTCACTTGCAGTTTGAAAAAGACTTGAAACAGGGCTGAACGGCTTTATTAGCAATGGAGTAGGAAGATGAATCTCAGACTAATGGGCTTTGGCTCCTTTTTTATTTTTTCAAATGCTTCACTTCAGATTGATACTATATAAAGGAGCCAAGCTGCTGACCCTCTAGCAAAATTCAAGTTTGTTTTTCTTTACTGCTGTTTTTAACTCCTTAAGTAGTTTGGATAACTTTTTTTTGTAAGATAGACGTTAGCAGGTCAATTATCTCCCTTGATCTCTTTGTTTATGAGTAGCCTCCCAAATTAACAGCAAGACTAGAATTTACCTTTATGCTGCCTGGGATGAACATTTCAGGGGACTTGATAACTTTGTTGTTTCTTCCTCCGTTGAACTGAGATATGTTCAGCACTAGTGGATTAATTTTGTTGTGGCTTTTAAATTGCAGGTGGTATATGTAAATTCACACCTTTGCTCTTGAACTATTAATTTGTTTTGTAGAACTCATCCTAATTTCCTAAGAACTTTTAATGTTAATCTTCTTCAAAATTCCTTTAAGCAATGGAAATGGAAAAACACCATGATACGTGTCAAATTTTACATCTGTCTTTGGTAACGTGGAAATATCAAATATCTAAGGAAGCTTTCCATGACTGAATAAAAGGGGGCAGTTATACATGGAAGATCGTTGAAAACATGTGGAAAAAAATAATGATAAAATAAATTTTCAGTGTGTTACAGTTCAGCTAAGGTAAATACAGAGGTGAAGTAGTCATGTATTTTTCACTGAGTCTTTGGTCCAAAGGGAGCAAAGGAGGTTGGAAGGTTAGAAAGATGAAGATAATTTTTTGCTGTTAGATATGCTCTTTGGAGCTTCCCACATCTTGCCACTGTTGTAAGTTTTGTTGAGATACTTAGACTGTTCAGGCATGCAGGAGGTGATGAGTGCTGAAGGAAGGAGCCTTGGCTTTGGGGCATGTGAGAGCAGAATAAGGACGCTAAGCGAGTCTGGAGCAGGTGCCCGTAAGCTGGGACCTCTCACTGAGGTTTGACAGGAGGAAGAGGAAAGAAGGGAGTTTGGTATCATTGCTTGTTCCCACGGCTGAGGAGTGAAATGCTAGGAGGTACAATGAGTAGGTTAGTAGGAAATTGGGCTAGGATAGAGAAAAGCAGGTGATTCACCCTGAAGGCTACCAGAGGAAAAAAAACTGCCAGAAAGCCCCAAGCTATTTTCACTAGTGTGAGACCTATACTGGCTGTGTTGATCACGATGCTGTAACATGGTTTAAAGTATTACAAAAAGTAATAACCAAAAGTTTAAAGTAATAACTGAAAAAATGCTGCAGTGTAGCACAAATTTAGTAATTTTAAGGCCCTTTGACCAATGGCTTTTATATATACATATATTTTAGGGTCAATTTGTTGAGGCATGAGGTCAAGGGAGGAGGTTTTTAATAACAGTTTTGATCTTTTTCTTATAGGTACTGCAGCTGTGAGCCATGGTCAAGGCTCTGATTTCCACTACAGTAGGCTGCTCTGAAGCTTTGCAAGCTTCAAAATGAAGTGAATGAGAATAGAGAAAATAAAGGGTTTGAAAATAGAGGCACGGAAAGGTTGAACTGTTTCTACAGAGACTGTTTTATACACTTGAAAGTCCTTAGAAAATGAAAGTTGAGGTTAGCTCTGCCATAGTCCAGCTTCACAAAATGAGAGGACTTAAAACTATTAACTTTTAAGAATAAACTGGAGGAGTTCTGTGAAAACATAAGAAGATCCTGTAATACAAAAGAGATTTATTGTATTATAGCTTCATTTGGAGAAGTGGCAGCACATCTCTCTCTAGGGTTTGTATCCTTAGTGTATTTTTTCTACTCTTAAAAATTACAAAAATAAAAATGTTCAGGCAGCCATGGCAGAAGAAAGCAGGAAGGCATTTTAGCTGAGTGGGTGATACTGAAAATATAAGGTCTATAATGAAGTTTAAGGAGAGAGGCATTTTGCCAAAAGTCACTTTCATGGGAAACATAGCAAAGTATAGTAGGAAACATCCTTTGTGTTTTCTTTCATGTCCATGCTAAATGGAACAGGAAATAGTTATTGTTTTCTCTAAATAGTGCAAACACAATTGATCTTCTCTGCTTACTAGTGGTGACATTGAGATTCTTCTACCTGGAATTACTCATATTTCTATTAAAAAAAGGCCACTACTGAATAACTCTCATGACAATAAAAGGCATACAGTTAGGGCAAGACATCTTAGTTGGCTCTCTGAGTAATTTTGCTTATAGCAGGTTATCTGCTGTGTTTCCTTTCAGCCTTTGACATAAATGTCTTCTTTAACACTTCTCTGAATCTTGGGGACCTCTTCGCAGTGAAGAATGCTTTATCATTATCTTCAAGATAATTGTAGATAATTCCTTTGAATTAATGTCTCTAGTTGCATTGTAGTAGCTCTTGAACTCTGCTTCAAGTATGTAAACTTTCATTAGAGATGATTACAGCATTTTTTGAACTCCTTACATATGAGCTTATGGATTCCCTTAAGAAGTTGACATTCTTGATTTAGTTACCTGATTTTGGTGATCTCTAGGGTGTGATGTTTTGCTTTTTTAGCGCACATTTTCCCTTTGCCATTTTGTGACCACAGTCCTTTTTTTACCTTCCTTTACGTCGAGCAGTCTTGAAGACAGGAGTATAGAATTTTCTTTATGAAATTCCAGCAGTTTCCTAAAACCTGGGGCCTAGCAATTTTCTTTAAAAACCAGAATTTAATTATATACAAGATCAGGCCATTCTGCTTCTTAATGCTAATGCAATTCATTCTGGTCGATCGGTGTTACCTGAGGGGCACCTTGAAAGTTACCAATTTCATTTATTTGCGAGGGGCAAAACCTTGTCCATGAGTGAAACCTAAAATTTTGGTGATAATGTTCATGTAATTCATTTTGTATAAAAACACATATTGTATGGTGGCAATGCTTTAGGTAATGTAACATTTGTAACATGGAAGTGCTCACCCCATAGCTCACAGAATGGTGCATTATTTGTAAACCAAGTGGAAGGGTATAAGATGAGTTTTGTCATGGCTCACCTCTTTAAGCTGAGGGAAATGACACGTGTTGCTTAACAGCTAATAGGAACACCAAAGGAGGTTTGGAAAGCTAAAAAGATAATCTTATTTAAATTGGTCTTTCAGCCATCTGAACAGCAAAAGGAAATATCAAATTGAGGCTTTTTGAAAGCAGCTGCGAATGATGAGGATTTCATGTAGTTTTAGTAGCATTTCTTATTAAAGTGCCCTACCAGAAGTTTTTAAGGAACCTATTCCTACTCAGTGTCCATATCTCCAGCTTTGGTGGAGTTTGGTAACTATAGTAGGGGTGTGAAAGAAGTCATCTTATACTAAGAATTCCTTTATTAATTATTTTTTTAATCTTGACTTAAATGTCTTTTTCATAATAATCCTCCTTCCCTGACACCATCTATCTTCTCAAAGCTTTCCTTTGTAGTAGTTCCCCACACCTTCCTCTTCAAACCCTTCCTGCAGCAACTCAGCAACTGTGGGTGCCCTACACCTGGAGATACTCAAGGTTGGGCTGGATGGGGCTTTGGGCATTCCGATCCAGTTGGTAACATCCCTGCCCATGGCAGGGGGGTTGGAACTAGGTGATCTTTAAGGCCCCTTCCAACCCAAGCCATTCTGTGGTCCAGTGTCTCTTTTCAAAGCTTCACAACCCTTTCTCTCATCAGTACTTGGAGTACAAGAGTCCCTTCAGCCCCTTTTCTGCATTCACTTCATCCCACATGCTTAATGTTCTCCTTTCCTTGAGTGCCTTCTGCACCATACTTTTCTTCTACCCTTCTGTATTCCTTGTTCTTGTACCTACCTCCCCAAGTTGGTTGTTAGTGTCTCATGAAAAGCAGGAGTTTTGTTAAAGCAGCTATGCGAGTTCTGCAAAACAGCAACAGAAGGAATCTAAAGGCTCGGAAATCTATGTAAAACACACCCTTGATGACTGATGAGTTGAGGATGGTGCGCATGTAAAACATCCCTTAAAGTACAAAATAAGTGAGAAATTAAATTGCTATATATAGCTTCCTTTCCTTCAGTTTTGAATTAGACATTGCCATGAGCAGTCTGTATCTCAGCCACACCTGATTAAGGTTGCAAATGCTTGCTCTGGGATAAGGATGTCTCTTACGGCAACTGGAGGAGTGGAAGTTCTTTGTAGTTGTGTGTGAAATGCGTAAACCAGAAGTAAAATACAAAGCAAGATCTGAATTTTTGTTGTTGTTGTGGTTGAAGATGGGTTGCCAAACATACCCTGTTTTCTGCTCCCTCAGTCTGTGTGTTTTATAGCGTTGCACGGCGTGGAATTCCACTTAGCTTCATCTTACAATTTCGAGAAAACACCAGGTGCGTCCTTTGCCCCAAGACAGATTCACCGATGCTTATTATTCCTGACAGATGTTGATCTGACCTGTTCGTAAATCTATCCCAACATGTTAATTCCATGGTCTCCCTAGGCAAATTATTCTAGTGTGTACAGTCCTTACCACTGAGTATTTTTATTGGTATCTCACAGACTTCTCTCTACCTTTTGCTGTCTTACAATGAAACAAAAAACACTTTTCCTTCTCTTTACAGTAATTTTTCATGTATATGAAGGACATTATGTTCTCCACCCCCCCCTTTTTCATTCCCACTGGTTAAACATCCCTTATTTTCAGCACCAGGGTTGACCATTCACAAATACCTCTGCTTTTTTTTCCTGTGTTCTGATCAATTTGCCCCCTGTTTTTTTTTTTTTTAACAACAGTGCCAAAACCAGACCATGATTGCACCTGATTTCTTAGTGGGGTTGAGTGGAGCAGAAGGGTTGGTAGCACGCCACTATTGTGTTTATATTTGCAATACACCAGTTGTTCTTTATACAGCAGCGTGACACTTAGGCTCATGTGTGGTTATGATTCATGATAATCCCCACGTCTATTTCTGCCAGCCTGTTAGCTATCCAGATGTTCCCCACCCTGGATCTCTTTGACTGCGTAATTCTGTTTGAATGCAGTACCTTTCAGTTCTCTTTACAGACTAGCATCCTATTATGAAATTAGGCCAGTGAATAATCTGCTTTTTCATCAGTTATTTCCCTAGCAGTGTCGGTGGATTGATGTGTTTGTTTTTTCTAGAATGGAGCCTTACATGAAAACAACCTTTGTCTGTGTAATGAATAATGACAGTACCTTCCAGCCCTTTGCTCCTTGATAATAGATCTAGACAACAGTGTCTCTTTGTACCTTGTTTGATCTACCAGTAGAGATCAAGCATGTATTTATTGATCTGGAGTGCGTATGTATTTGTATAGATGACACTAGTTTTGCCAAAAACAAGGCAAGATTCTGGCATAGCAACTTACAACTGAGCAGCCATATTTACGTGCTCTCTTGGATTTCTTTATTGATGTAGATGTTTTTTTCAGCTCATTCTGAAAAGCACATCCCACTGTGGACTTGCAGGAAAGGATCAGTCCAGAAGTGAGAGTGACATGGAACAGGTCCAGAGAACCCTCTGTATTTACGTGTGACCTTGCAAAAAGATGGGACATAACCTGTCTCAGCATTGAGGTCATCTGCAAAATGCTGAATAACTTATTCATGCAAATTATATTCCTTGGATTGATTTGGAATATACTTACCGCAAAGAAAATCTTTGCCGTCCTCTCAAATAGAGTTACCTACTTACCTATACTGCTGTAATAGTTAGTATTATGAAGACATTGCTTTATTCATATTGCCTTCTTAAGTCACTATTTATTGATTTCTGTAGTGGGGCCTTCCATAAATTTAGTAATGAATTACTTGTGCTTGAACCCTGACAACCTTATTTATTGCATGCCATAGCAAAGAGGAAAACAAGAGGCCGACTCAGGTTTTAACATGACTGCTCTCCAGACTTCCTTTCAACAGAACCACGCTGTAAAATTAGTGTTGTTTTTTTTTTTCTTCTCAGTTTTATGTAATATTAACATCTCTTATTTTGAAAATATTTTTAAATTTTCATGTGATGCGCGCAAACCAAACACGCTTGCTTTCCTCTTGTGCCTGGTAACTTTAAGATCGAATGACAAACTATATTGTATAGATGTAGAATCACATAACTGCTTTGTGAAATAAAATTGTTACTTATATAAGTTGTTTCCTATCATAGGGCATTCTCTTGTTTTATGGAATTGCATTTTAAGATCCTGATTTATTTTTTATTGTTTCTAAAACAATATCCTGAAGCTTGTCTTACAATGGAGAAAACGCGATCGTTTTTAATATAGGTGTTTGACTGTCACTTCCTTAGTCCATAGGCTATTTTATGATCTGATTTTCATTAATATGAAATAGTACCTACGCTCCTGCTGAAATTACTTCAATGTGTTTTGTTTTTTTCCCCTTGCCTTTCTGTGGAAAATACATTTCTTCATCAAAAAAAGCTTTAAAACCACACAGGAAAGGGTACTTACTTCCACAGTGCTCACTTGATTTGCCTTCCAAAAAAATGTTTTAGAAGTATAAGGGTACATCAGGTAAAATAGCTTCTGTCCTTTTCCAGCATTATGACTTGTCTTTATGAAAACACGTTTTTCAGGTGGTGGATTATGACTGTCACAAAGAGGACAGACTCTACAACATTGTGAGGATTTTCTTTCATTTTGCCATGATATTAATGTGTATGCTAACAGGTTTTTGTTATGTATGATCTCCATCCATGCATTTCACAGAGCTGGAAAAACTTTGGGTTTGATCCCTCACCCCTGGACAAAGTCCAGTCTCTTGGTTGGGTGTGCTAAAGCCTGCAGTGGGACGGTGACCAGATTTGACTAATGATGAACGGTGCCACTTCAGTGACACTGAGAAATAACACAACCTACTGGTGTTCCTGGCTTTTGGCACACAGGATGTGCTGTTGCTTTTGGTTGCTTTGTTTCCTTGACAGTTGGCTGTGAGCCATTCTTGGATTTTCATCTGCCAAGATAATTTTTTTTCAAAACAGCAAGAAAATAAATTAAGCTTATAGGTGTGATTATAGCAATAATGATTCTTTTTGAATTTGATGAAAATTTCAGGACACTCATTCAGCCATGTGAAAAGCTCTCCAACTGCAGAAAGGAGCAATCCCCCAAGGAGCATAAATCAGTATTTGAAGGAGTCACAGTGAAAATTCTGGTTAAAGGTTACTAGGTCAGGGGAAGAAGAAGAAGAAAAAACTATATACATAGTTGTCCCTTTAAATAATCTAGAAATGGTAATACTCTTGTTTAGTTAGTAGAGATTTTTCGAGAGGAGCAGAAGGCGCTCTGTGGACGTCTCCTGTTTCTTATTGATGCGTGGCAGAGAAAGCTTAAGACTCCTTTGCGTTGCTAGATGAGGACCTTATCTTCAGCAGTCAGTAAGGCAATGCTGATAATGTGAAAACATTTGCATAACCTATGAAAATTGGCATATAGAAGCAATTACATTGTGGCTTCCGAGGGAATTTATGGAGAACATAAATATGCTGGTTTAATTAGGGGCACAACGCTAACTGCTGACACATTCTCCTCAAAGTCTGCTTTCAGAGCACAATTGCTAAATGTTTTTTTCAAAACACAGGGGAAGCTTAAGGAGGAAAATTAAGTTGAGTAAATTTTTTTTATTAATGCAAATGGTGGAAATGTAGTCACAGCCCATGAAGTCTGCAGAGCTGCTCGTGTGTTTGTATCCAGAATCAGAGCCAAAGACTGCACCGGAGTTGCCAAAGAGCAAATCATGAATTGCTGTGTAGATCAAAATTATAACAGTAAGAGATGTTATCTCGACTTGGCAGGCACACTTTTAATAAAGCAAGGCAAATTGAGAAGAATGAGTTTTCAGGGAATTGGATTGTCATAAAAAGGCAGTTAGACTGTTTTGTTTTTCTTTCCCTGTATTTATTTTTTCAGAGCAGCTATTTACTCTGAAAATGAAGAACCTGACAATAGTCCTGCAGTTACAATGAGCATAAGATAGGACAAACAATTTAACCTGCTCAGCAAGACTTCATCTGCTTGTCAACTTGCTGTCACGGGCTTCTTGTAAACTTGTTCCTATGTTGTCTCTTTCTGCTTTCCTGGACCACTAGAGAAAGCTAAAGCTACCGCTGCCTTTAGTGATCAAGCCTAATTAAAATCTAGTCTGTGTAATAAATCTACATGAGCATGTATACGCCTGTGTAAGAATTTAGAGATGCGCCTGCTGAGACTGAAAGGGAGACAGTGACAGTGTTTTGAGGTTACTTTCTCAGAGGATCCTCTCACTGATGGTTTTGAAGGCTCTTTTGGACAAGAGAGTGGTTGCAGCACCAGGGCCCTATTCAGCCAGCCAGGTGTCTGAGTTGAGGTGGCATGCATCAATGGCCATTGGTTTGCAAATATGAATCACACAGAATCACAGAATTTCAAGGTTGGAAGAGACCTCAAGATGATCGAGTCCAAAAGAGATGTAGTTCTAGTTTTTTGTATTCCTCAGTTTGTCTTTTTCTGAGGTTTTTCAGACTGCTTCACAAAAATTTTGGCAAAGCAGGCGAGTGTACAATAGGTAAGGGTTCTTATTTCTAGACAAACACATACAGGCACAGAAGTTTTATGTGACTTCCTTGTGATAATTTGGAAAGTCAGTAACAGAATTGGAAGAGGGGCTCTCTTAGTTTCTAGATTTCTCTTGTATTGTTTCAGGAATGCTTTTTACAGAAGGTAAGGGGAATGGTTTTTAATTTCCATGCTGGGTTTGTTCTTGCCTATGTGGTGGTGTTTTTGTTTTCGTTCTAGAGGAAGTGCTTGCTTTAGTTGTAGCAAATGATTCTCCATTTTGTCTGTGGGCACCTTAGGAGGATGTGTTACTAATGTGCTTGTGCAGTGTGAGGCAGAATAGGAAATGGTAATAGCTACGTTTCATTTTTTTGATACAGTAGCCTGAGTGATTCCAGTTTAGTCTCCTAAATCCTGGAGAGTTTTTTCAGAGTATTTACAGGAAGAGCACGAGAAAATAACGAAGAGTAAATTTTTTTTCCATGTAGGTTCTCTGGGTGAACCTACCGCACCGTCACTCAGTTCTGCATTGAGCTAGCTTCTTGCCAAAAGTGAGGAGCCTTGTTGTCCATTAGGAGACTTATATTGTCTGAATATTGTCAAATGTAATCGACAGATTCATCAGAACTGTTGCTGATTTTGTCTCAAGCTGTTCACCCAAGGAACACCATCTTCTGAAGTAGTCTCCTGTGTGTTTGGGCTTTACTTCATATTCTCTTCAGACCATCACAGCGTGCTCTTTCCAATTTTGCCTACAGAGCTGCTGTTTTCTCTTCAGCAGTACAAACAGGAGAGTTCAAAGCAGTACAGCAGACCTGAACCCACCTGCTCTCATGGTGGGAGGCATATCCTTGAGGTTGAGTGGGTTTTGTTTTTATTCTTCCTGGGAATAGCAGTGCATGGTGTGTTTCATGGTCACCACATAAATCACTTTTCTACGCTTGTAGCTGTGGAAAAATCCCTTGCGAGTAGGTTGCACAGAGAGTAGGATGGCATATAGTAAAAACAGCTCTAAAAATCAACTCGCTTGAGGCTGTACAAAGTGCATAATATGCAGAAGACAAGTCTAGAGGGGACTTTTTCCTCTTCTTTGAAGACTTTTACTTCCTCTTTCCCTAGTGTGGAAGACACATCAAAATCTATGACTTAGACAATGCCCAGAAGGGGATGCAGAAGGAAAGAGAGAGACAGGCTTCAATTAGCCAGGCATGCCCGTATCCTAAAACTTCAGGGGTCTTATTTCTGTAACTCCTTCTATTTTAAATGGAAGATTGAAGACAGATTCATTATTTTCAAGTTTGTTGAAAATAATCATTACACATACATTTGTAGCTACTAAGAAACTGATTTTCAGGACACTTAAGCAAATGGATCATTCATGTTTTTCATCCTGACCAGCTGATGGTTTTCTTTTGTCAGTAAACTTCAAAATGTATTTGTCCTCTAACACGGACTTGAAGTGATAGAAAGGGACGGTATAAAAGATGAGCATTTGCAAGTGTTAGAAAAGCCAAGGACGTGCAAAGAAAACAGATTAATTTAGTAGCAAACAGGCAAAGGCCACGAGGAACAGTTTTTACTGCAGATATCTTGCATAGCCAGCAAGGCGGCTGGAGTGGGAGTGATCTACTGAGATAACCTCACATTTTAGTACCTAAACAACAGTAGCAGTGCTTTCAATCCTTGCAGGCATGTCAAGGCCTTGGCAAGGTGGGGGGCAGCCACACAATTTGTGAGAATCCATCTACTGCTTTCTGAAACATGCAATGTTGGGCTGTTGAAAGTTGTTTCTCAGTTAACTCTGAATGGTATTGAAGGAGTGAGCAAATAAGGCTGCTAATATAGAAGGCTAATAGTTGAGTTTGATTCATAGTGTCTAATTCAAGCTGAAAGCTGAGAGGCAGTTAATTATTTTTTTAAAGTGTAAGAATAATGTTTGTGTCAAATGAGTGCTCTCAGCTTATTCAAGCTTAAATTTTGGCATTTTAAAGTTACAGCAAGCTGAGCGTTAGTATATACATTTGCCAAGCACTTCTTACAGGGAGCTAGGATTTGGCACTAGTCAAGGACAGGGAGACACAAGAATGAAATGAAATCAATGATGATTACGAGTAGAACTGATGGTTATAGTCCAGCATTATCATTTACTTTGAGTACTTAGGA
Organism: Anas acuta; assembly: GCF_963932015.1. Taxonomy (NCBI): domain Eukaryota; kingdom Metazoa; phylum Chordata; class Aves; order Anseriformes; family Anatidae; genus Anas; species Anas acuta. Next base: position 50,618,801 of record NC_088981.1, read on the forward strand.
AAAAGTTAACAGCAAAAATAGTTGATTGATTTTTGATTATTTTTTTAAAATATTTTCTGTGTGAAGCATTTCTAGTTTTCAGAACTGAAATAGATCCTTCAAGACTATAAAAAACAAAAATCCGTTGCAACCTCCTTTGCAATTTGGCAGTCATAGGAACCCTCACAGAATTCTAATGTGTGAGGAGTATTCCTAGGTGTGAACATTTGCATGTATTTATGAGGAACGGTGAATAATGAAACTGGCTTCAGGTAATCTTCCTGTCATTGCTGCAGCTCCCCACTCGTTCATAGCACTGAATGGTTTCCACCCTCTTGTCTTCTTTCTTTCTGTGATCTTACAAATTGACAAAGAGTCTCAGGACATACTTGGACAGTGAGTGTTTTTCAAATCTGGAAAAAAGATTAAAGATCTGTTTATCCTCCAAAGGTTTGGTTATGTAGAAGTTGTAGATTATGCATTGTGAAACATGAAAGCTGCAGTTTCTACAGACACTGCAATTCCATTCTGTAAAAAAAAAAAAAAAAAAAAAAAAAAAAGTATCTTACAGTATTTGCTAACTTGTACTCTTACTACTTGTACCCTGTATGTGGGATCAGGTCTCCATCCACTGAAGCATGCAAAAACATGCCAAAAGTTAAGCATGTCAGTACTGTTGATGGGCATGTGATTAAATATTTTGTTGTCCTAACCTCTCAATGTCTTTGAAAGCCAATATTCAAAATGTGTATGTTAGAAGGGTCATGGATTAAGCTAAATGAGTAGCAGACTAGAAAGACGGGGAAAATATGTGATATTGATGAACTGCACTATGTGTCTTTTGTTGGTTTGAAAGCCAATGGAAGTATATACACCCATAGTATCATTAAAGAAGTAAGTAGCACCCTCAGTGCATTGCAATGCGCTTGATCTAATTCGTATTATCAGAACCTGTTGATAACCTGTGAAAGTTGGTGTAGCATATGAGAGATTGTTTTGTAGTTTCAGCTACGCTTGCTGATGTATTATTTTTATATCACTAAATTTGGAAATGAAGAATACTCTGTACCTCCTGCCTTAAAATAAACATTCTGTTAATAGCTTACAGAATTTAAGCTGTATTTACTACAAAAGCCTGCTCAGTTCTTAGAATCTTTACAGGAAAACTGTTGCTTTACACACTTGAATGTAGATAGGGATTTTTTTATTTTCAGAAATTACAGGGAGACTTGGCTGAATTACAGGTTGGAAATGAGGAGACATTTCTGCTCAGAAAGAGCAGTCAGGCACTGGGACGGGTTGCCCAGGGAGGTAGTGGAGTCACCGTCCCTGGGGGTGTTCAAGGAGAGGTTGGATGTGGTGCTTAGGGACGTGGTTTAGTGGGTGACATTGGTGGTAGGGGGTGGCTGGACCAGATGATCTTGGAGGGCTTTTCCAACCTTAATGATTCTATTAAAAAATAAATAAAAAATGAATACAATGCATCAGTGTCAGACTGATCAGCAAGTAATTGTGATACCAACTTGTGTAATTAGAGTTACTGTCTTGATTAAACTTGTGAGAAGAAATGGCCTTGTCTAAAACCACTGTGTCAGAGTCACGTGCTGCTTGTACTGCATGTGTGAAGTTTTCTCTGCATGCTTAAGGAAGGGCTTGTTTTTAACAAAATCTTGTGTAATATAAGACACCGTAAGCATACTGTTGGTTTGCGCATATTCACAAAGTTCGTATAACATTAAATAAGAAGTAAATTAATGCTGAGGAACAGCTTGTGTTAGAACTCGGGCTGAAACAAGAAAAGCTCTTAAAGAAATGGTCTGTGCCCTGAAAAGAGCCTCCAGCTGTTGTAACTAAACTCTGTTAGGATCATAGCCTGGAAAAGAACTAAGGTACTGAGGAAAGCCTGGGCAGAAAAAAAAAAAAAAGCTTTTTCAGTCAAGTCATTTTGTTTGTGTTGTGATTTGAGCAGAAGCCAGGGCACCTTTCCCTCGTGAAGGCGGTTGAACAGAGGAATGTGTACCATGGACGCTCCCATAACACTGGTAGCACCTGCCCAAACAAGCAGGTCTTGGCTAAAAAAAAAAAAAAAAAAAAGACATTTAGAAACTCTTGCAAGTGTCTGTACAACTTAAATTTTACTTTGCTCAGATTTTCCTTACCACAGTAAATTAACTTAGTTGGAAAGCCTACCAGCAAACTGAGTCATAACGCTTACACAAAGGCATTTGCAAAGGCAAGGTGTTTGGTCATTTGTTCGCCAGGTTTTGCATGTGTAAGGCTTTTGCTGGGAGGGCAGATGAGACAAGACATAGCATGCTCCCTTCCCTCAGAAAACCCTTTGCTTGCTGCAATCGGGCAGCTTGCGATGTGTCTGCTCCGTGTGGTTTGCCAGCAGTGACAAAGCAGCACGCAAGTGCTTGGCAGCAAATTATTCACTGTAGGGGTTTGGCTTCAGTAGATTTCAACTGTCTACAGCTTTCAAATTCTGTTTCTCTTAGGTTGTAATTGAGAGTTATCATTGCTCATAGCAATACTGCAGTGCTGTTAAGGGAAGTGAGGGTCTCTGGACTTGGTGTTTATGAGTTTTATGTTTCTTCTATACCTTTGCTGCTGCCTTTCTGTTTGAGGGGTTTGTTCCATTTGTTTTTGTCAATAGTTCTGCTGATGGCTCTTTATTCCAGAGACTTCATCTCTGTCCAGGATGAGGTCTGGTACAACACTTCTTACCTTGAGGTTTGCAGTGTACGGTCTGCTTTGGTCTTAACTTCTGCAATGTACGTGTTCCAGCTCTCAGCACTTCCTTTGCCACTTCTGGTCTGGTGCTTTGTTATTTGTTGCCCATAGTGTTTCATTTGTCCTTTGGGTTTTTGGTTCTTGGTCTGACTGTTTCCGTTCAATATTCATACAGAAGATGATTGGTTTAGTTATGTGAAGTAGGAGTCATGATAAAGACGCAAGTTTCTGCAAGAAGACGGCGAAAGACAGCATTTATGTTGTCATTAAATCAACTGGGCTTGGTGTGGAGAGCGTGCTCTAGATGTGCTCCAGGGTTACAAAGGCACTTCTTGCATTTGGGGTTGTTAGTGGTCTCTTTCATGGCAGGGGGGCTGGAATTAGATGGTCTTTGAGGTCCCTTCCAACCCAACCCACTGTGTGATTCAGTGATTCTTTCCAATTAGCCATCTGTTTGGTTCTGCTGAGGCATGTGTAGGGCTGAACCTTCCCTGTGCCAGCACAGGTGAGGCACACTGACTGGATTTGCTAGTTCTGCCTAGTCCACCAGAACATCCCTGGAAATCATGGCCAGCTCTTGTGCTGTGGGATAGTCTGTGTAAAGACACCATTTAGCACAATTAGGAAAGGGCCTCCAAACAGAAATGGTTATCGGTCACTGAGGTGTCTGTTTCACTGCATGGAAGACAAGCTATGTAAGTTAAAAACAACGCATGTCAGCGTTTTTAACGCCATAATTTGATTAACTGTGACAGCAGTGCTCCTTTAATAGTAAAATATGACACTGAGTGGGTCAGATGACTAAGAAGGTGCGTCAGCGAGTACAAAGTTTGTACAGGCTTTGCTGGAATGAAGTGCGTGTGCTGCTTGGGCCTGCTGGGCTGTTGAACACCTAACAGCCGCAGGTGACTCTTGGAGCACAAGGCTATGCTGCACTTGAGCTTCACCTGCTTCTGCTTGGCCAGTTCTTGTGTCCTTAAAGTTGAGCATGACCCACAGTCCAGTGGAGAGGTTGAAGTGCAACTTGGGACGCTCACAGCTGCCTCTTCAGTAATAAAATAGTCTAAGCAGCTGAGCTGTGAATACGTGTTGTAGCTCTGCAAGGGAGAAAATGTGTGAGAGTGAAGCATTTGTAAGGTTTTCCTGGAGCACTCCCCATTCTGTGTTCACGGCTGTGGATGATGGCTGCAGATGGTTTGCCTGGAGCAGCAGTAGCAGCTCTCCTGGCAGATTTCACAGGGCTGAGTTTCAGCAGCCACAGAAGAAGGGCTGCTCACCAAGGCCCAAACGCGTCTGCAAGCAGCACCTAACGCTGGCATCGCTACTTTTTCTTCACAGACACTCTTAGTGCTAGGTTTGCTCAATGTTCAGCAGTCGGCCTTCTGTTTGGAAGAGTTCCTGACTGGCTCCATGTCGGGATGACTGCCACGCCGTGTAAAACCACAGCGACACAAAACAAAACCGGGCCTTGCCATTGCATGCTAGCGTGGCACTGGGCTAAGGAGAGCAGGAATCGGGCATGGCCTTGCAGTAGGGAGAGGGGCCTGTCCCCTCGTCCTCTGCTGGGGGACATCTGAGTCCCGTGCCCCTCACTACATCTGTATGACAGATCCACAGGGCCACCTGTGTTGCCTGTTTTGTCTGAGAATCACTGAAGCCCGTATTTCTGCTGTCTGGTGGGCATGCTGGGGCACAACCCTGAGCTAGTGATGCCCATGTAGCAGCACGGCTGAGTTTCACAACAACTAGCTGGAGCTGGCCCAGCAGCAGGAAGGGTTAATTGCCTGCTCGAAGCTGTCGGTTTAACCCTTACCAGCATAAGAGTCGATGCCATAAGAGTTTCCAGCTACAGTCTTTCCTTAAATGTAAAGAGGCAGCCAAGAATCCATCTATCAATAATCGTGTAGATACAGATTCCTATCATAACTGTGTAGAAGTCCATAATAACTACTTGATATTGTCAGACAAATGCTTGCTGAAGTGTCTGAGCCCCAGCTGGCTTTATCTTCGTGTCACAGAGCCCGCTGCCTTTCCTATAAACACTGAGATAGAGGCTGTGGTCCTGCGGTCTTCTGAGATCAGGATGCTGCGTGCCTTGTTTGTAAATACACTGCAATGTGCCAAACAGCTATTGGGCTTCGGTAATATTTTTTCCCTCTGATGGGAACAACCTTGCATGTGATCTCTGCGCCTAAAAATACGATACAGTGCGTCACAGTTAATTTGTAATTCAGTTTGATGTTAATCATCGTGTGATGGCCAGTGATGAAGGCTTCAGTCAGTAAGGGTCTGGCCCAAAGCATCCATCAAATACAGGCTTCAGTTTCAAAGGTAAAGAGAAAATGACTAATTTGAAAGTCTCTTTATCAAAGGCAGTTTTTATAGCAGGGAGGAGGTATAAATAGAGACTAGCAATTTGTGGGCTAATCCTTTTTTGCATTAATATGGTTAATTTGTTTTCAGTTCTCTTGTTCAAGAAATTAATTCTGCCTCATTTTCTAAGAGACTTTGAAGTTAGCATCCAACTATCAACCTCTGTCTCTCTTCCGCTCCCCCTCACATTCCTGGAGTGCGTTTATGCAGGTTGAGAGCAAACACTTCAGTGCATAGCTCTAGGGAATGGATTCATATTGTCCAGCTTAAGTTTTGGGTGATCAGTTTCACATACCTGTGTAGGAGTTAAGTTAAACATTCATTCTGTTTTTAAATGTCAGATTTAAAAAAAAATAAAAATCTTAAAGCAGTGTCACCAGTTCTTTTCTGCTTCAAGTGTGCCTTCTTAAGAAGGATCTCGAAACAAACTCCTTTGAAATGAGCTGATTGTAATAAAAATGTTAGCTAAGACTGGATTTTTTTTTGTTGACCTAAGTTTTTGGTATTAAACTTTTCATAACCTTTTCGTAGTTGTATTTCTGCTCTTACCACAGACAGCAGCTTAAACGGAGGGCAAACCTCACAAACTCCTTGCTTCTGAATGATGAAACAAACAGCATATCTCACATTGTTATGGATGTCTGGCTGCAATCCTCTCATGGAATGATGGGCACGAGTTGCTAATGGGAGCTAAACTGGATAAAAAAAAATTAAACTGGAAGTGCAAATCAGCAGAAAAGGCCTACTGAGTCTAAAGCATGGAGAATGACTAGATCGAAAGCTAGAGCTGCGATGCCCTGAGTTCAGGATTTCTGTACATTCAAGCTTGTAGCTGATGGTGTTTGTAACCTGAAAGCAAAAAAAAAAAAAAAAAAAGGTGTAGGTCTGCTGTCAGTTGGAAAGCAAGAATCCATGTTACACATGTTTTGACATAATTCTTTCTGTGTCATATCAGTATATCAGGCTGTTCAAATCTCTTCATGGAAAGAATAGAAAACCAGTAGGTTTTGTGTGTGTAGACATATCCTCATAAGACTACTCACTGGGGATGTGGGGTAATGTGGTTCACGTTGTTGCATAGCTTAAATCTCCATTGTACTCTTCTGTTACCTCTGTTCCTGTTCTCTGTTGGACTCTTGCACTTCCCTAAAAATTTGAAAGGAAAAAAAAAATCTATTTCCTGAGCAGTAGCACTAAAACTTTCAGTAATTCTGTGCTGGATGTGAGAACGTCTTAAATATGGTGGTTTTTCTTGAGTAAAGGTTTTTGTCATGTTCTGGAAGGCTCAGTTTCCCATTTAAAAAGAGGACACAAAATAAGTGTATATGTCTCTGTATACAGACTTTTTAAAATCAGCAGCTTGAATATAGGTGCAGATTTTCCCCCAGGAGTATAAAGTCAGGAGTAGGTCGCAAGCACTTAAGAACATGGTCTGATAGCAGCATCCTGGCTGTGGAGCACCTCTGCCTGCTTGGCAACGTGCCCCCCAAAGCTCAGAGAAGTAAGGCTGGCACCCAACATAGCTAAAGGATCCAACAGAAAGAATAGGAAGATATGGATCTCTTTCAAATGTGTTTGCTGTTCTGAGCCTCTGTAAGGTGAGGTGGCTCAAGTAAATGAGATGGGAGAGCTGCCTCACTTCATTGCAGTAGCCAGTCTGCACATGACAGTAACTACAATGATGGATGTTTCTGACATAAAATGCATTGCAGATTATGAGCATGACATAAATCAGGCAAAAAAAAAAAAAAAAAAAAAAGGAAAACCTGGAGGGTAAAGTTTTAAACTAAAATATCCTGTTTTCCATTGGGTAACTTCTGTAATTATTTTTTTTCATTTTAACCAATCTCCTTTTTCCCTAGGTAAAGCAAATCATAGCTTTCCCAGCATGAAAATAATACAGAATATTTCTTTTTTTTTTTTTTTTTTTCCTGAAATAGAAGACTTGACTGCTGGTACCCCATGCATCTGTGGCAATACAAAAAACCTTCTTTGTGGATTTTTCAATGAATAGCGCTTTCTTCTGATTTGCTTACTCCAGAATTTCACCAATGTTTTTAAGGCCCTAGTGAATCAAAGTCAACTGTAGTTTTTCTGCTACAGATCTTCTGAATAATTCATTGGTAACTTACTGTTTGGCATAACATAAAGTGAAAACAACATAGAGGTGGGCTTTTTAATGTTAGCTAGTATAATTAATTATGTCAAAGTGTGAGTATGCTTGTAAAAATAGCAATACCACAGTAACAACCAAACTCACCAGAATCCCTGGGATTTTGGTGTAGCAGCTGATGCAGCTCACGAGATTATATTCATTTGCAATATAGATAACCTGAAATTTTGTCTGCTGCAGGCATGGATAGTGGCTTGTAGGTGCACAAATGCATAATCAATACCAATACAGCTTAGAGTGGATCTGTGTTAGCTGGTATTTCCGTGGCATGTCTGTTTGAGAGGATTTATGGCACGGCTGTAGAAGTTTCCTGGAGGCATCAGTCTTAGCCAGAGACTCCATTTTTCTTTCCTTGCACGTTTTCAAAGCCAAAATATGTCTTCTGTTCTTCTTGAAAATGCTGAAGAAAAATTGGGAAAATGGTGAATAAGCTTAATAATAAATGTAGTACACCATTGTATACATGGAAATGAAAAATCAGTGAGTTCTGAGAAATATTTCACAAAAGGAGACAGGCCATAATCAGGATACTGGTATTCTGAATTTGAAAGGTGCATAAAGGCTGACCAAAGCTGTTGATACTCACGAGAAGTTTGGAATATTCTCCATGGCTTTAAAGATGAGGAGCTGCTTGTGATTCTTCTCCCCTTATCTGCAACACTGTTAGTGTTTCACTTCAAAACCACTCTAAATTCCTGACCCTGCAGTTGCTGGAAAGCAAGGGGTGGGGGCAGCGTACAGTTCACGGAGATGCCAGATCCCTGTTTCAGTGTGCAGGTACCTGTCCTGTGCCAGCACCCCTCTGTGGGGACACACTGGGCACAAAGCCTGGTTCCCTAGCCCCAGCTTGTCCCCCATGCTTCTGCTGCCACAGCTCTTGCATCTGCCCACCCAGGCTGCTCTCTCAGCAAAGCACACTAACAAAGCTGTTTGCTTGCTTAGTTACCCTCTCACTTCGTGTTTAAACATTCCTGATGTGTTTGGCTATTTTTTCATCCACCTGAAAGATCACAGTTGTCCCCAATGCCATGAGCACCCTCACGAGCTTCAGGTCCTTCCTGAAACCCCACCTCTTTTGCGTTGTTTTCTATCATTATTTCTCCTCACACACATATTTTTTTGGCTATACTTGAACAAGAAAAGTTTAGCTGTTAATGCTGACAGACATCAGGACTTTTAGTCAAAAATGGCAGGTCCTATTTATACCACCAACAGCTCTAGTGCAGATGCAGTTACACCAGTCTAGAAGCTTTACCATTTTAGCATTTGGGTAATGGGTGTAAAATACATCAATCAAAGACCTGCAGTGCCCCGGTTGCATATATACGCCTTTACATTATTACATTTTTAGCACCGAGAGAGCTGCTGTAGCTTTGGGCTTGCTTCAGCTTGTTTGGAAAATTGATCCAAATGTATCTGATTTTCCCACCGTAGAAAGCTGTGTTCTTGTATCGACTTTCCTTTCTCTGAAGGCTTTTGCTGCTGTTTTGTTTTGTTTTTTTTCTCTGTCTGCGCTGTAATTTCACTGGGTTCAGACTCTGTTTGTTACGAATGGATTTATGAGTTAGCTCTGCATAGCTTTTTATTGTTACAGAGCTTTAAAAAGGCTGTCATTCCTTTGTAATTACTAATGAATTATGTTTTTTCAAAATTACTGTAGAATGTTTTTCAGCCCCTGTGGCTTCCAACCTTAGTGTTGAATGCAATGTATTTCATACGGGGGAAAAACCAAAAACAACCACTTGTGCTTTTATTGTTGGTAGAGGGGAGAATGTCAAGCACTGCTCCCTGTGAGGTGTTACATTCGATAGGTCCAGCACCTGCATCAAGCCAAGAGGCATGGTTTTGCTTTCATGCCTACTGCTAAAAGCAGGCACGTGAGTGCTGTAGCAGCGTGCTTGTTCTGAAGCTACAATCATCAGTAGTTAAGCTAAGATTTGGCCTATGTCTGTGTTGCTTGTGAGGCATCGAGATTTTTAGACTGTTATTTCATGTGTAGAAGTCTTTACTTGGTTGAAATCCCATTTTTTAACCTTTCCTCCCACATAGTTCATTTCCTCGGTCCAGTGTTTTGGTGCTGCTGCAGGATGTTATCAGTTAGCACGTGTCAGCTCTGGCCTTAACATGTAGGAGCAGAAAGCCTCCCTCTCCACCAAAACGGCTCCGGTGAAAGGATGGTCTGAGCCTCAAAATGGGACTTCTACTGATCTGCACCCCTGGAAGCTCACTGAGCTGGATAATCCCTTCAAATACTTGCTGAGGCAGTAGCCACGGGGATAGGGCTTTTTATTTCTATATTCTGCTCCGTGACGCGTGGCTAGTGCCTCCCAGGCAATTTCCATTAAGCACCTGTGTACCTGCACGGTCCCTGCACAAAGGCTTGCCTGCACCTTCTCCAGAACCTCTGCAGAGGCTGAAATGTGATGTGTGATGGAGGACCCCAGGCGGAACGACTGTTTTCTGAGCAAAACGAATGCTTGGAGACCTGTGGTGCTCCGGCTGTCTGTCAGATGTGGTGGTGGTTAATCATCTCAGCAGCAAGACTGGAGCAGGCAGCGCGCCTTCAGAGCAAACAGGAGGTGTATGGGGGAAGAGACTTTCAGAACTTTCTTGCCGAAGTGTTTTGCTGTAGGTGCTTTATCTACCCCTGTGGAAATGGTTTCCTAAAATTATTTATAAATTTATGAGCACTTCAGTCATCTTTTCCATTAGTTATGTCACTAAATTTCCCCAGCACTTGTGTGCGCCTCACTTTTCACTGTCTGCAGAGTGAGATTAATCCTGTCTTGGGATCTGCACAGGAGTGTTTAAATTTATAATTTAGCTGCATACAGCTCCTGTGGTAGAAACTGTGAAGAGGTTCATGAATTTCTAATTGTAAGGGATTCATTCAATAAACGTAATTTCCTAAACTGACGAAGTTGTAGTGTCGAACGTAGATGAAGCTTAATGCTTAGGTAATTAAAACACACAAGTGCCCTCTTGCAGAACGCACAAGCCCTGCTCTGGGTGCCCAGGTTTC